>NW_026712603.1:600000-1054914 GCF_030625045.1 Achroia grisella
TACTAACACCTGTACGATATTCGGAATGGGCCACGCCACTGACACCAGTCATGAAGGAAGATGGAACAATACGAATGTGTGGTGACTATCGAGTGACGGTAAACGGCGCGATAGATACAGATACATACCCATTGCCAAAGTCGAATGAAGCATTTGTGAAATTGAGTGGGGGCAGGATATTTAGCAAACTGGACTTAAAGCAAGCGTACACACAGCTTAAAGTAGATGATGCGACAGCTATGCTGCTAACACTTAATACTCCGATTGGTCTAATGAAGATGAATCGCTTACCGTTCGGCGTAAGCGCAGCGCCAGCTATTTTTCAACGGCTTATGTCAACTGCGCTTGCAGGTATGGAGGGAGTAGCATGCCTGTTAGACGATGTAGCCGTAACTGGCACCACCGTCGAAGAACACAACCAGAGACTTAAGAAGGTCTTATGTAAACTGGAAGAAATGGGACTGCGTCTGAATGTCAAAAAGTGTGTGTTTGCAGCGAATAGCATTACATTCTTAGGCCACATGTTAGATGTGGACGGGCTCCACCCGTCACCTGCGAAGGTTAAAGAAATTCAAGAGAAACCAGCTCCAACGAACAGAGAAACCCTGCGAGCTTTTCTGGGTTTATACAATTTCTATGAGAAATTTTTGCCTGGTAAGAGCACCATATTAGAGCCATTGCATAGACTTTTAGAATCTAAAAGGACATGGAGCTGGGGTGATGGAGAACATAAAGCCTTTTTGGAAGCTAAACGCTTACTGTCTTCGGATCTCACGCTGGTGGGATATGATTTGCAGAAAGAACTAATTCTCATATGTGATTCCTCGGAGTATGGACTAGGAGCAATTATTGCGCATGTTATGCAGGATGGATCAGAAAGACCGGTGATGATGGCCTCAAGAACATTACAAGCCCATGAGAGGCGGTACGGTCAGATCGATAAAGAGGCTTTGGCAATTATATTTGGATTGACTAAATTCCATGAGTTCTTATCAGGTCGTAAATTCATTATAGTGACGGATCATAAGCCATTAGTTGGTCTATTCAATCCAGAAAAACCTATACCGGAGCAAATTTCACCTAGAATGCTACGCTGGTCACTAAAACTAGCATGTTATGATTACAAAATAAAGTACAGACCAGGTAAATTAATTGGAAATGCGGATGCTTTAAGCAGATGGACTGCTCCGAATACATCATGCATAAAGACAGAAGAGACCAGAGATATGTTGTTGATGGAAGAACAATTGAGCGAGTGGCAACTGGATGCTTGTAAAATTGCTGAGGAGACCAAAAAAGATGTGGTTCTGCAAAAAGTAATGTTCTATGTGTTGCATGGTTGGCCGCGCAAAAACACAGATTTGAGGTTACAAGCGTATTGGACAAGGAGAGAAGCTCTTTCGCATAATAAAGATTGTTTATTATGGTGTAATAGAGTAATAATACCGACATCCTTACAGGAGAAGGTGTTAAAATTGTTGCATGCACCACACGCAGGCATGGTTCAAACCAAAGCATATGCAAGAGGGTACGTGTGGTGGAAGGATATGGACCGTCAGATTGAGAACGTTGTAGCCTCATGTCAACAATGTCAACTGGTACGAAATAAGCCACCAAAAGACCCACAATCTTGGATTGTCTCGGAAAAGCCTTGGAGTCGAGTACATGTTGATTTCGCAGGACCCTTCCAGGGGAAAACATTTTTAGTCCTAGTAGATAGCTACAGTAAATGGTTTGAAGCTGAAATAGTGCCTTCAATGAATAGTGGTACGGTGATAAATGTTGTTAGAAAAATCTTTACGTCGCAAGGTCTTCCCGATGTATTAGTTTCTGATAATGGACGCGCCTTTACATCTGAGGAGTTCAATATTTTTTTGAAAAATAATGGAATTAGACATTTGTATTCACCACCATATCACCCTGAAACAAATGGGCAGATAGAACGGGCTATCCAAACTTTTAAAAATAAAATGAAAAAACTGGAATGCCAAAATTGGCCATGGCAAGAAAAGCTCTGTAAAGTTTTATATTATTTACGAACAGTTCCTAATAGTTCCACCAACAAAACACCAGCCGAAATACTCAATGGGCGGAGATATAGAACTGCAGTTTCAGCCCTACATCCCGACTCGATTATGAGTCGTAGTGAGCATCAGCGTGAAGCGGCAGCACTCCATCCACCTGCCCGGAACTTTACAGTGAACCAACCAGTACTGATACATATGTATGGCCCAGGAGACAAATGGCACAGAGCCACTGTGGAGATAGTGGAAGGACCTGCAACTTACAGGGTGAGAACGGAAGATGGAGAGTTGCATCGCCGTCATACAGACCAAATTCTAGCAAGACCAGCAAGTGCAACTACAAGAGCACTTTCCGAGTTAGACAGTCACCTCATGAAGGAGTCTGACTCTAAACTATCACAGGATCCATCCATAGTCATTCCACCTCCTGAATTATGGCCAGAAATTATAGGGATACCCAATGAGTGTTAATGAATGATTGTTATTGTCAAATTTACAAAATCTAATAACTGATTTGATATGTATTTCTATCATCTAAATTATGATTGAGATTACCTAGATAATTAATTAATTAAGTATTATTCGTATTCAATAAATATTCTAATAGTAGTCATATTGCTAGCCAATCATTAGGAGAGAAAGGTATGTTATGTATTGATTATGTTAATAGAAGGTCAATTTATAATTAAGTATATTGAGGGTAAATGTGAAATAAACAGTTTGGTTTCTGATCTCAACTTGGTTGTATTCTTTAATAATGAAATAAAAATTCAACAAATTAATACATAAATAATAATAATATCCATACAGATATATGTACATGTGACATGCATGCAATGCATGTGTATCTACACAAAAAAATCATATTTTATGTCAAGATTTGTTGTTGCTATCCAAGAGCTGTCTCTGTCTATCTAATATAATATTCCTTAAAGAATTTTTAACTTTTGTGTGAATGCTATACAAAAAGCATATATTATGTACTATACAAAAAGACTTCTGGATCAGGTAAAGAATATTCAGAGGAGTACCTAGTAAGTTTAAATGTACAGTTTTCATAATACTTATCTTTTATCATAGCTGGCCGCATTACAATAGAACTGAGAAAGGATGTGGTACCAAAAACAGCTGAGAATTTTCGGGCACTATGTACTGGGGAGAAGGGTCTCGGTGTTTATAAGAAGCCTCTGCATTTCAAAGGAGCTACATTTCACAAAGGTAACCTTTTAAGTTTATCTACTGTATATTACTATACTATTTATTTTTATAACAATGAAGTTAATTGGTTTTACAGTACTTAGTATTGTTAATTGTGATGAAACTTAAAGCTTCATCACTATTACATAAACTATTAAGGATTCCTAATCATAATATAATTTTTAAAGTTTTTAATCCAAGAAGATTACATCTTAAAATTTTGTGTGCATTAGAGTATGGTTTGTGAGAAATCTTCAGAAATTATAAATAAAAAACTTACACCTGGAATAATCCTAGTAGTTTATAATCTACTTATTTATAATTTGCTTATATGATATAAAAAAATTTTCTTCAGATGTGTAATATCTGAAGAAAAATTTTTTTTATTTTATTCTTTTTATTATGTATTGTATATTTATTTTTTTCATAATGAACTTTCATCTTCACCTATCATTTACATTATTAGTGTAGTGTTTATAAGGCTTATTATAAGGCTGAATGTATGTTAAACAACATTTATTATGATTATTTTCAGTTGTGACTCAGTTTATGGTGCAGGGTGGTGATATAGTGAATGGGGATGGTACAAGTGGTGAGAGTATCTATGGACCAACATTTGAAGATGAAAATTTTATTCTAAAGGTAATTTATTACCGTTACACTACCCTACTTTGTAAAATATTATATTTTTTTTTAGTTCCAATAAAAGAATTATTATTACTATTATTTATTATTACAGTAAAATTTATACTATTGGTCATTAGTGTAGTTGTATGATAGTAGAGTGGTGCAAACTGTTATCTTTAAAACTTAAAAATATTTTAGTTTGAGATCAAATAAATTCATTATTCTATTTTCACATTCAAACCTGGTAAATTATAGGTATGTTGACTTGTTCTTGGTCTGTTCTGAGAACTATAACTGATTTATTTTGTTCCTCAAGTAAATATTCATTTATTTATATCAACTATGTTATTTGTAAGTTTGTATTCCACACAATTCTTAAAAATTAAATTCTGAACAGCATTTATTTAAAAGAGTAACGGGAAAGCATGCTCATTCTTATGTTAAACTACTGTTTCCGCGACTTCGTCCGCATGGAATTTAACTATATTTTTCCAAATTTAAATTTTTCTAAAATAAAAGTAGCCTAAGTTACTCCTTATTGCATCAGCTACCTGCCAAAAAAAATCCCGTCAAAATCGGTCCAGCCATGTCAGAGATTAGCCAGAACAAACAGACCGTCAGACAAAATTGTGAAAAATGTTATTTTGGTGTATGTACCGTATTTATATTCATATGCATGTAGTAAAAAACAGTTATTTCAATATTACTATTATATACTATTAACAGACAGTCTAATTTTATTTATATGTATAGATGTATAGATTATCTTAAACCAAATGAAACGAATTATTGAATTTTCTGATTGCCTTATGATATCTATTAATCAAGTCTTCACTGTGAAAACAAGACTTTTATATCGGCGTCAGTATAGTAACTTTTGTATACAGCATGACGCAGGCGTTCTCAGTATGGCTAACAAAGGGCGTGTCCACACCAACGGCTCGCAGTTTTGCATAACAACAGTCCCGTGCCCGCATCTGGACGGCACCAACGTGGTGTTCGGAAGAGTGCTCACTGGGCTCGGTCTCGTGCTGGAGATGCAGCAGTACGGTGACGACAATGGCAGACCGCAAGTGGTGTGTAATATTTTCTATACTTACATTTTTTATGTGATAAAAGAAAACTGTCACTGAAATTAATTATTTATTGTATATTATTTATGTCTTATTCTACGCTAATAGGTCTAGGATAATTAAACCTATATGTGTGTACTAAGACACAAATAAAAAATCCTATCTGTCTATCTAATTTTGGTATATGTTGGTATTTAAAGAGAAACCGAATATACTATACTTGCCGTGCCCGCTACTTCGTCCGCGTGTTATAGCTACCTTGAAAAAATATTGAATAATTTAAACCAAAAAAGCCAAGACAAAAGATTCCTGGTTATAGCTTTGAAAATGATTATTTTCTATACAAACTTTCCCTATTTTTACCCCCATAAGTATAACAATTTTACAAACTTAGTCATATTTATTTATATTTAATGAACAGCTTAAAGAATAAGTTTCAAGATTCTAGTTTTAAAAATGACGATACTTCCATTGAACCTTTTATCTCCCCTTTCAACTCCTTACAACCCCTTACAACCCTTTATTCACATTAAAAAGTATCCTATGTTCTTTCTCAGGACCTAGACTGTGTACCAAATTTCATTTAAATCGGTTCAGTAGTATTGGCGTGAAAGCGAGACAGACAGAGTTACTTTCACATATATTTCACATTCATTTATTTTACTAATATGTAAGGTAGTAAGGGTTGGTCGCAACTGACCTTTACAAGCTTCACTGGACGATATATTACTATACCCTGTTGTCGGATTTTAAAGTCCACTTATTTTTTTATTTCAGGAATGTGTAGTGCTGGAGTGTGGCGAATTGGCCCCCGGAGACCCCGGCGGGGGCGAGCTTGGTCCTGGCCATCTGCCAGAGTATCCCGAAGATTACCCGCAAGCGGAACAGCTCACTGTGCGCTATTTAATATTTTTCATTACTGTATAGTGGCTTAGTATATGTAATAATAATAATAACCCAAGACATTTCAGACAGTGCTGTCTAGGCTCAAGCATAACTGCGTTATATACTAGACAACTGATACAAATACTTAAATGTGTATTTTTTTAAATACATAATATACACAGGAAAACATAGAACAATACTAATAGTCCTACTGACGAATACTAATATTTATACTGTACGACGAATCGAACTCGCGACCATCGTAAATAAGAAGATTTTTGTACTACTATCTTAGTCGTATTTGTTGACTCCTTTTTGGTATAATTTACAAATTATATGCCTAAAAGTATGTGGTTGGTATACTATCTAACGCGAATTTTGTATGGAGTGAGTGAGACGACAATATTCGCGCGCTACCGCCCGTACTGAGGTATAAATATAATAAATATATAAATAACTGTAATTTTAATAAATCTGGCTAACTGGCGACAGTTATAAGAGAGAGAGATGTACTCACACAAATAACTTTGTACAAATTCTCCCTATAAAAAAAAATTACTCATTGTTTCAGATAGAACAATTTATAAACAGTATTATAGAAGTGAAATGTAGCGGTAATGCACTGTTTGGAGAGGAACGGTTCAAGGCAGCGTCGAGAAGATATCAGAAGTGTTTGCGGTATCTCCAAGTTATTAGTAAACGAATAGAGAAGATTAAACATACCACTCAGCAGGACAACTGTTAGTAATATTACTATATCTTTTTTTTTCTGTGTCAATCCTGCAATCGGTCGAAGATTATGAACAGATGTGGTAAAAGATGGGTGGAGTGTGATTCCCAGCAAAATTATTGTCTTTTTAGGTGGTCTTGATTAGTCATATAGTTCCAATCCCTATACTTTTTAAGGCTATGTATATTGTTGGGTATTTATATCTACTTGATTAATAATAAAAATATTCAGAAGAGTTCACAAAGCGCTGTCGTGTCCCAAGCTATGCAGAGCTTGTGTTATGGGTACTAGTCATATCAAATCAAAATATCTTATTCATGTAAGTCTATATGCGGGGCCGTGTTTCACCTATGAGAGGCCCTGGGCATATTAGGGTATGGGGCCCCTATGAAAAATAATTTTAAAAAGTCGTTATGTGATGAGGGGTTCAAGTTCTTGATAGATATTTACAAAAAAATAACAAAAACGAACAAATTGACGATAGTCGGTAAGAATTTGTTAAGATTGATTTTCAGGCAGAATTTTTTCAGAGTAGAGTAGCTATCGGTTATCGTTTGGTAATGGAGTAATGACCAGACTAGACTAGGGGGCCATAATCCATTGCGGGGCCATGGGTACGTGCCCAGTGTGCCCAATGGGGAAAAACGGCCTGTCTACATGAATAAAGATATTAATACTGACTTTTATGATATGTCAAATCTACCGTCAGTTCGGAGTGCATTCGAGCTAAGAAGAATTGACAAGAAACTCTGCTTTTAATCTTTTCAAATGAGCTTGTACATGATCATGAAAATTACAGGTTCATTCTTTTTAATATACATAGAAAACTTCTATATTTCATTAGTAACAAACAATGAAATTTTAATTTTAGTTCTGATAAAATAAATTTAATTTCAGTTTCTGAGATCATAACAACATCCACACAACAGTGTCGTCTCAATTTGGCTGCTTGTTATATCAAGTTAGCGAATTACAGAAATTGCATTAAAAGTTGCAATGAGGTATGTTTTATTATATGAATATTAATCTTAATTTACATTATGAAATTCTTCACATTATTGATGTGTTTCAATTCAATAATAGTATTGACTATGCACTCTAACATAATAAATAACTATACTGTATGCGCTGTAACATGGTGCGGATGACACTTAATAATTCTACATTTAACAATTGCTACATTTAAGTTAATACAGTTATTAAATATATTGCGAATGTGGTACAGTACTGAAATACTAAGTCATAATTTGTAAATCGCACAACTTTTAAGAATGAAACGAAACATTAATTATACTGTTACCCTCACCATGCTACAGCGCACATGGTATAATAATATTATTTCTAATTTCCATTGCAAAATTTACATTAATAATTCAATAATAGTATTGATATGATATGCACTCTAATATAATAAATTACTATAACTAGTGGTCGCGCAGTGGTCGCAATTCGACCATAATTAATTCAATATTCAGTAAGACTACAGACTAGAATATTGTTTGTTTTTAATATTATTATTAGAAACAATATTAATCCATTCTCAATTTGACCACACACTTTAACAATAAACAAAAAAGTGTGTATGTAAAGTACTTAGTAGAGTGTGTAATATTATTTTATTAATTTTATGTATATTTTATGCTTGTTTAAAAAAAAAATTACCAGTCTGCACACCTTCTCTATATAAAGTATACATCAGCGAAATATTTGTAAAAAGGGGTACAAAGTGTTTTCGTAACATCTTAATATAATAATATTAATGACAAACATAATCATTAGTAATATAAATACAGTTATGCTTATTTTTAACTATTTTACTTATATTGTTATATATTTATTATTAACAGTCTGACCTGTTGTATATTCTTTGAGTAGGACATAGAGATACTATGGAATATATTTATGTAATAATTTAACATTTTTGTTTATACTATGATGGTGACAATCCACCTGTTTGTAAATCGTTACCGTAGCCTATGGACACCTGAAACGCCAGGGGTGTCACGTGCCAATACATAACCTATGATCTACAATAAAGATATTTGTATTGTTATTTCAGGTGCTCGAATTAGAAACGCACAACGAAAAAGCTTTATACAGGCGTGCGCAAGCTAATTTCGCACTTAAGAACTACGACAAAGCTCTGTCAGACTTAAAAATGGCGGAGAAAGTATCACCTAACAACAAAGCAGTACAAAAACTACTGGACGAAGTGCGTACCACAAACAAGAGCTACAACGACATACAAAAACAGAGGCTGTCAAAGTTTTTTCGTGACCAAAAAGAGAAAGATGTCGGAATCGGACATAACTGAATTAAGGCTGAGAGTAGTGATATATAATTTACATTAAGGTAAACGAATTAGTGAATGTCTTCTCATTATTTGTATTTGGAGAGTCAAACGGTTGATTATTTGTGTTATTTACTAGCCGCTGAGATACAAATACAGATCATCTCTCTTTAAATACTTGTTTGACCATTGGTTAATTCAGGATAGAATTAAAGATAGTTTTCTTGAGATATCGTGTAATGCGTAAGGGTAGCAAGAGGGACTTTTAAAAATTTAGAGATGAGGCACCAGTAAGTTCTATTATTTATTTTTCAATGAGTACATTATTTTTTTGCTTACTCTACTGACAAAGACAAAACGAGTGCTGAAAAGAGATGCAAATATAAGGGTGACGCCTACACGCTCCCCCCTCCTTTCATTGCCTTAATTCCTTATCTACGCGGCTAGTACAACTGAAATTGTATTTCCTATATTTGTTCCTGGTACATGACGCTATGCTATAATTTTTTTTAATAGTATGGATTAATAAATAATCAGTTTCTATAACTGAAGTAAGGATCTAGTTGTCACTAAGTTAGTCAATTTCGTTAGGACGGGCAATTGCATATTAGTTTATTATTATATATTATCTTTATTCCTTCCGTAATGGACCACCAATATATTGACTGTATTTATAAAACATATATATTGAAACATACTTTAGTTCTTACGAATATTGGTTTTGTTTAGGAACATTGAACCTTAAACTAAATATATATAATAATTACATGATAAGCTTAAATATATTAGACCAAAAATAGTTATTAGATTATTTTGTATCGGTTTTCCAAATTAAGGATTAATCTCGTAAGAAAAGAACAAAGCAATTCACTAAAGTAGGTTTTTATGAGAGCATTTTTTTATGAATGTTTTAATTTTATACACTTCATATGTTTGTTTACGCAATTGATCTACATTAAACAAAATTTAATTATATACGATATATGTACGTTAAGTAGATATAGTTTAATAGATCTGGACGTTTATAATATTTTATAAGTGTATCCCACCTGTTTGTAGGAGAAAATACATAATTACTAACCCTACATTTATAATGGTCACATCTTACTAAAAATAACGGTGAGGCTTTAAAGGCCAGCTACGGTTAATAGCATTAGAATACGTAAAAATGAGTATAAAATAAACAATGTGTTTTAAATTGATTACAAAAATGGGGGTATCCAGAAATAAATGTTGTACAATCGAATTTCCGGTGTCGGTCTAGTTTCGGCATTGGTACTTTTATATAAGTACAGGACTTATGACAAATTTTTATAAACTAACAAATACGTATTTAGAATTTCATTTAATTCATATTTTACATAAAGGTTATTTTTATAAATACATAAATAGTTGTGCTACAAACTAATTTCAGTTTTATTAAATAGTTATATATTAACTATTAAGCTATCTTTACTATTGGTAAGGATTTACAAAGGTCACGTGCTGAGAATGTTAATTAAATGAACCAAATTATTATACATATTTTAAATATTATTGTTAAATAGCTCAGAACAACAGAAAAGTATATAATTAAATGACATAAAAACTCTTTATTGTTCTCCTCATAGAAAAAAACATATAATATTAATTATTATGTATTACATATATACACTATTATGTATATATAACAATGAGCTAGACAAATAGACAAGAATATTTGTTGTGTACGTGTAAAAAACACCAACGCGCTGTCGCTTATATGCAAGTGTAGTGTGTGAGAGAGACGTCATTGTCAAGTGCGTCACTTTGACACGGAAAGTGTAATTTAGTCGAGAGTCTAGTTCGTCTAGAGAGTTAAATATACCTTATTTACCATAAAATTATTCGTGTTATAACGATTTACTATATTAATAATGGGTTTTAAGACTTCATTTTTATTGTGCGCAGTGTATTGTTACCCTTACTTTTTTTGTTAATCTGAGTTATTCAGATATATTTAAAGTATATACATATATAGATTTTAAGTAATAATTAGTAATGAATAATCATTGCTTCCCATTTTTTAATGGTTGTCAAATTTGCCAAGGTATGTAAGAACGCCGCAGAAATAACTTCTGCAGCGTAAGCGACGTTGAATCTCTTGACACTAGATGGCGCCAAACTGATGCATGTGGAGGCATCAACATAATAATATAAGGGCTTCGTACCCACGGTTAGAACTATTCGAACATTAGAACGTTTCTAGATGCATATTTTCTGATACTACAGTGTATAAATGCAATTTGAATGCATCTGTATATCAAATTCTTGTATTGATTGTAATCTGTTTTGTATGCTAATAATTTGAAATAAATAAATAAATTTAAATATACACCTTAAAAAGTAAACTAAGGACTCGTAATAAGTTAAATTGGTTGAATGTGGAATGTGCGCGTTAGGTCCGTATACCATCTGAGGCAAGTCGCAAATTCATCTATTACCTTTATTTAGAATGCAAGTTTCAGGTCCTTAAATTAATCAAACACATTTTTATAAATTTAGGAAACTAGAAAAAAGGTCTTTGGTCTTATAAATTACTGATTTTAAGTAAATTGTATTTGTTACAAACATATAAAAATACTGAACCTCTTTATAACATTAGTGTATAGTCCATAAATTATTATGTCGATGCGATTACTAGTAATAATGTCATTATATGTATATATTTGAATAAAGTATGTAATTGATAATGTAATAAGTAGTTTAATACCCATATGGTGTGACACTTTGACCATAGAGCTATCCTATAGTCATCGTTGGAATCGAATCACTGCCTTTATTAGTATTTTACATTTATACATACATTCACGCGTTCGTAGTGTTTTAATGCCGTTTATAAGATAATGATATTTTAAGGTACTGGCAATAATATTTTTTTAATACAATAACAGATGATGTGCTTTAATTTATTGGAAATAAAAATTAACACAGACAAATAATTAGAGATTTTGGTACCACGTGATATGTGTGCAAATTATTTTTGCATATAAAATCTTCGACTGCTCAATGTTCTTTGTCTATGGTTTTGCTCAAAATGTTTAGGCGCGAAATGTAAAATTAAAAAATATATTTTAAAGGCATAATAAATACGTAAGTCGATCTTATTTGTGTTAGTGTTCCGCGTCTATAGTTCCTCATCAGATGTAGGATTTGAGATTTGTTTAATAAATAAGTTTTGACTGAGCCTCGCCAATTGCGGCCGTGATTGAAAAAATTAAAGTATTGCGAAATTTTCACTGCCATTTCATTTAAATAATTAAGTATTAACTGAAAAAAAAATGACTGTAATACGAGATATTTTTTTTAAAAAGCGTTTATTGTGGAATTGGTTAGACTGTTGATGATTGAATCTTATTAAATGACAATTTGCTTAAACTTTACACTTCCATGTAACTTTAAAAAAATAAAAGCTTTAATATTACAGAAGCCTTTTATAAAATAAGATGCTTAAGAGCGTTGATTATCGAAGTCTCTGAACTTCTAATCTGTAACAAAATCTGTGTTTTTTAAAAAAATTGTTAATAAATTAAATACATGTACTTTTCAGTATCCAATTCTGCAGTTTATTCATTGATTGATTTGTTTTTATTGTATAATAACTTTCAATTTTAATGCTACAAGACATTTTTTAAAGGAAAATATCCTAAATATTAAAAATTGTTTAATTATTTTTTAACTAACTGCAGAGGGGTAGCGTGGTCTGACTCCGCCTTGGGCGGAGGCGGAATTAAAAATTCGCCACTCTCTATTTTAATTTTTAGTTAAAAAATAGTAAAATCAAATAAAGCGGGTTAATTAATAAAAGATATCTTTACTGTATGGAAAAAGAAAAGTACCACGTGTTTTATTTCCATAGAGTTTTATTATTTACTTTACAAATTTTTTCATCAGTTTTGTTATGCCACCTAGGACTATGGCCTCCTATGCATCCTCCAAGCTACGCCACTGATTAACTGTATACCACGGTGCTGGCAGCGTGGAATATGTTACTCAATGGCAATATATCTTGCTATATGTTAAATTATTCAAGTATTTTTATACTTATCCATTATGAAAAATACAAAGAAAATTAAATTCAAATCTCTACTCTTTATAAAAAATTACAGAATGAAGCACAAGTTTATGAGACTTCCATAAAATACGCTCTGAAGTGGAAAGTGTACATATAAGCTATGTTCTGCGATGAATGGGAAGTTTCTGAAATTGCTCCGAAAATATAGATGGTCATATTATGGGTTTAGAATTTTGCAGGATATGATCTGATGATGGGACAAACAGTTGATCGACATGGCATTGTATTGTTCCATCAAGCGTGAAATCTTACAAAAGGGGTGGAATTTAATAGAATATGGGGGTTTAATTATAGCTCCCTCAATACTGTTAGCGTATTCATTATGTCTAAATGTATGTTGTTGTTCGTAATCACTCATTGTAATGAAGATAATCTAAACTTTAAGCTATTTGTCAACTTTCGACCAATACCAATAAATACTGTACTATAATGTGACTGAGACCTTAATGCTTCTTGCATTAAGGCCGCAGTACACAGTATGGGAGAGGATTCCTTGTTTCGATCTTCATACGAATCAATTATACGTAAAATTGATTCGTTCCAAACCGTGGTCTTTGGTCCTGTGTGAGCCATAACGGGATAATGGTCACAACATGTTCTACTATAGTTAGGACGTTTTAATTTGTATAGTAATTGTAAGTTTGTAACTGCTGTCAATTGAATAATGAATGTTTTTATAATCATTTATTTCTTTATAAAGTCTCTGTTATCTCTTGGTTTTGATTAATAGTCTTGTCAATGGTTTATTTTTAACGAAATTATTAATTTGAAAATAATACAACAGTTAAATAGTGTTTTATCCTAGAAGTTTATTGATTTGTCTTAGCCCTCTTTTCAGTATCTATACCTGTCAAGTTAGTTTACTAAATCAGGCAAGCGAGAACATATTATCGCACACCTAGTATAATATTGGATTAATTTAAAAAATTGAAATTAGATCTATACATTTTGTAATGGATTTCCAATATTTTTTAATTTACGAGTTAATCCAGTATTATACTAGATATGCGATTAATTATTTCTCTATTGTTTCTGTAATCCTTATTAAATACTATGTAAATGTTATTAATTACTAACTATGTATTGATAATTAATTGATAAAATATTAATATGTCACATATTGTTACCAGGCTTTACCAGTTTCAAAGATGCAAGTGGGTGTTAGAGTAAAGTCGTATTTGAAGTTCGGTAATAAGTGTTCAAGTAGATATAATAAATGTGGTTGTAACAATTTTACGCGGCACCAAATAATGCTGAAAATCTATAAACTACCTAAGTATATCTAGCAAGTCATAATTAGTTAATGAAATTTAAATGGTAGGATTATTTTGCCTCTGTAATGTATTACACCGTCAATTATAATAGAATCATATATCATTATACGAACTTGTCGATGCTTACGAACCTTTAATATATTTTTGTAATGAGTTGGTTATTTTAGGTATAGTTTAGTATAATTTTTTCTACTCTTTAGTTATTATTAAGTATACACTATAATAATAGGGTCCTATATATTTCTTAGTGTATAAAGACATCATAGAAAGAAAGGTGATTAATCCTAAATAATGAAAACACAGAACTGTGGAAATTTTTACTATTTTTTAGGTATTTTTTTTATCTATACTAATATTGATTTTTAATTATAATGATAATCCTAGCCATGCTATTATGTTTTAATAATTGCTTTAATAGGTTGAAAGTTGTTTTATAACTACTCTTGTATACGGAATTAGCCGCATATATGGATTGATATGGATGTCACAATTCCATGTCAATAGTGTTCCTAACACCAACTCCAACTCCAATTGAATCTTGCTAAATACATTCTTAAACTACATACAGAGATAGACGTTGTCCTAAGTCATTGCGTGACCATATTTGTGACATCTATTCCAGCCGTCTAGTAGCTTGCTTACCTTGTAAGTTCTACTACTACTATATTAGAGAGAGATCATTGCATCCCGGAAGACGTCCACTGCTGGACATAGGCCTCCCCCAAAGATCTCCACGACGATCGGTCCTGCGCTGCTCGCATCCAATGCCTTTCAGCGATCTTGACCAAATCGTCGGTCCACCTTGCTGGAGGCCTTCCCACGCTGCGTCTTTCGGTGCGTGGTCGCCACTCGAGAACTTTACTGCCCCAACGGCCATGAGCTATGTGCCCTGCTCATTGTCACTTCAGAGTCGCAATTCTTCGGTCACTCTGGTTCTTCTGCGGATCTCCTCACTTCTTCGATTACGCAGAGTAACTCCGAGCATAGCCCTCTCCATTGCCCTCTGAGAGACTCTGAGCTTGTTGATGGGGCCCATAGTTAGCGACCACGTCTCTGTTCCGTAAGTCATCACTGGCAACACACATTGGTCGTAAACCTTCGTCTTGAGACACTGCGGAAATTTGGACGAAAAGATATATCGGAGCTTCCCGAACGCTGCCCATCCGATATTAGAGAGAGATACGACAGTGAAATTACAGAGTATTGAGACAGCGTCTTAGTTCAGAAATCGAAGTCGTAATATGACCACGTGGGAGTGAAAGTTGATTGTTAGTAATGTAGATTGATGACCCCATTGCTAGTAGTGTGCCCTGTCAGGTTAACTTCCACGCGGTTCCCCCTGGAAACCATTCTGATAAATTCCTCGTTAATTTGTCACTGCATGCTGCAAGTGACCTGACTTCATGTTCATTCTATCATCCTCCCCTGGTGCCCTGCAGCGTAGACCGTTAGCGCCGGCGAGAGCACCATTACATTATCATCCATATTACATTATCATCCATTAAAAAATGGCCACGTGGTCTGTCTGATTCGATATTAAACATTTGATGTAGATTCAATATTTAATCATATTACAGAGTACGTACTATTTGTATGCAGTGTACCAGGATTTTATAAGAGTTTTCTAGATCGCATGTCACGAATTTTAATGCATCGCATTGCTAAGGTCTGACAATTTGATTGTAATTATGTTATCAAATATATGCCATTATAATATGAATTATTCATTTATTTCAGTGATGCAAATATAATAATAAATTACTATAGTTTAAGGTTGACATCTTCAACGTAATGCCATCTATAACTAATATTCGTATGGTCTTATATATTTGATGGTGTAATGTTGTACTTATTTACAAATACATTGTCACATTAATTCACGGAACTGACTGATTTTAGCATTTTATATGTGACTATACAAAAAATAATATACGTCACTTTTGATATATTTGCCTTTTATTTCTTTCAAATCCTTTTGATCCTTTTTTACATGATATTTATTCCACAGGTACCTACTAAGTACCTAGGTGCTTTATTTTCTGAATTTATATGTGATAGTAATACACTGTTACATACAAATTCAGAAAATACTATATTTAGTATGCGAGAAACTAGAATAGGTAATTATTTGCCCACAGCTTCCGTTATTCTCGGGTTCGAACCGCTTGGCATGAAGATTGGCTACTTAATTTAGGTTTTTAATAACTGACTGAAATAACCATATCAAATGTAGAAATCGGGTTAGATGCAACACATAGACTGTCTCGGTGGTCTAGGGGTTTAGCACACCGCTTTATTTTCTATGCTCGCGGGTTCGATTCCTCGCATGGTCCAAATATTAGTATTCACTTTATTATATCAGTTATGTATTACCCATAACACAAGCTCTGCTTAGCTTGAGACGTATGAAATGGGTATTCTTTATTTTGCTGGGTGTATTTGATTTACAGATTTCAATCCATCGTGGTCTGGAGCAAGCCTGCTGATTCAATATACTATAGCAAATTTTTTTTAACAACTGTCATATAAACAAAACCGAAAAAAAGCTGGTCAAGAGAACAGGTAATTAATGAAACAACAATTACATTAAAATTCGTTTTATAAAACAATAAATACAGGCTCTAACATAATATACAACAAATAAGGTGGGTACGCGATGAAATTTGTGTCGAGGACGGCAAGTGTCTTTGGAGTCTTATGATGACTGTACGGTAACTTAGCTATAATGTAAAGTAACATTAGAGTACGCATAGATGAAGACTTGTCTGTGAACGACAAAATGTCAGTTTCCGATGCTTAATGCAATTTCAATAGTTCAATTGTCAGCTTCCATATATAAAGTTAGAGTAATCTGTAATGTCACGAATTATTGGTGACGCCACCGTCGTGCCCCTACTAATAAGCATAGTGAAGGAGAAAAAAACGCTCCACTCCGATCGATTCCCTAATCAAACGGGGATCGAAATTACGACGGCCTGAGCCGAGGTTTAAACCCTTAGAGTTGGCCTTCAGCCGCTCCATAAGTCCACGGGTTTGGAGTGCCATCTATATTCGCTTCCTATCATCCGATGAAGCTGTAAAGGCCAACAGCATTAGAGCAGAACGAAAAATGGGAGCGGTCTTACTGTTAAAAGCAGCTGGGTACGACCACACGTGGAATACAGTAACGGAGTTATTGTGGAGTGAGAACTAAAAATCTAGTACCGCTGCATCGACATATCATTTCTGAAACTTCCCTATACTATATTGACGGGAAATAAAAACGAATTATTCCTTATGTAAGCGATATCTTAAGCCACTTGGTTGTTTGTATTATAGTATCATTGGCAGATCTCCAATACAGTCACCATAGACTACTTACAATATAATATTAATATATCTAGCTGTACTTTACACTCAATCTTGTTGCTTTGTCATATACAGAAGTGTTGGTGCTCAAGTTCAATCATTACTATGTAGGGATGATTGATAATCGATTGATCTAATCGACAAAAATGTTATTCGAGTCAAAAACTGACAAGATATAGATAGGTCAAGAGGATACATCGATGTTTAATATTCGATACTTTTAGATCGATGTTTTCTTAATATCATCCCTCATTCAATCATCCCTAGTCGCAAGCTTCCATATAGCGTCACAATGTGGAGAGTCTATGGTATTAATGTTATTCCCATAGACACAACTTTGGCTATGGTAACCTAGTATTACCATGTGTTGGTTAATGAAGGTGCATTTTCATTGGCTGACCGGAACAAAATGCTGTTATATACGAATTTGCGGGCAACATATAGTGAATTATATGTAAATAAATTAAACAGTCTAAGTAATGACAAGCCTCGCTTACTATAACCATATGATACAAATTAAGATTTTTTTAGACAATAAAATAGAATAAAAGAATTCGTCTGCGTACTGAACGTGATTTATATCGACCAATGAGAATTATTCCTAGGATACAACATTAAGGTTCATTTTAGAACTCTCCTTAACCTTTATTAACCAATAAAAATGCACTCATGTTTACATTAACGGCATTCTAACTTAAACCGTATTAACATAATACTTACAATTAAAACAGTAAACAATTATACCAACTGTCTTTTCTATTAAGCGTACACATTACGAAACATTAATTGGTTCGTGCAAATGATAAACGACCTTATTCCGTAGTACACAAAGTAAAAAATTATACAAAGTAATAAGTCCTTATAAATATTATTTAAAAAGCGTATTAGAATTGTGACAATAATAAATGAAAGTTAAAAATAATGTGACTGACGATGGATAGTTAAAAATGACTAGTAAATATCTGTTAATAGATTAAATTCCCTTTACAACCATAATGAATAAACTATATGTTTACCAAGAAGTATTCTTGGTCATAGAGTAACCTCTAGTAAGAAACACAACCTCCCTTACACATAAAAATAAAGTTACAACCATATTTTAACTATTACAGTATTTTGTCTTTTTCTTCCAATTCAGAAAGTAGCACGAAAGAAAAGAACAAAAGAGCTAAACTAACAATATAATACCTTCATTTTGACGCATGACTTCCTGTCACTCATACACACACGTTCACGCCAATCATAACGTTAAAACGTAAAGTACAACACTTGTTTAAAAGGGCAATAGGCAAGCTTCTTACCTATTAATCTGCATATTGAGTGGTAAAAAAAACATAATTCCAAAGTGCTCACAGTTCAGTTAAATGTTTAAAGAACATTATATTTTACTATTATGATATTACACTTTAAAATGTATTACTAAAACAAATAAATGTATTTATAAAACCCATGGTAAATATGTGGAAATAATTATAAATAATACAATATGGTAAATACAAGCGTATTCAGAGATTCGTGTAATTATAACGAAGTATAATTATTAAAATTGTGATAAAAAGCACTTCCAAAAACATCTTAAACTAATATAAAACTCAATGAATCAATATTCTCTTGTCCATTATCTTTTACACTCATGAGATCTGATGATTTCTTTCAAGAATTAATTTATAGACCAGCCCCGCATAGCATATCGATAGCGCAGAAAGGTTGGCGCCTGCACTATAGATATATTATGAACCAAAATAAAAGAAAGTCATTCTAGCGTTATTAACAGAAAGAGACGTTTAATAAATAAAGAAGTATAATTCAAGTAGATACTTTAATCCGAGTAGGTTGACTATTGACCGTTTATTTAAAAAAAATGCGGTAGTTGCAGTTGCGAACCGTACAACTCGTTTTGTTATTGCAACAATCTAAAGGCTTACATAATCCCTTAAAAAAGTAACGTTGTTATGTATTTACTCTTTAGAATCCATTTCAACAAAATATTAACTAATTATTATTTATTCTCATTAAATAAATGCACTCATAGTATTATAAATGGAAATAGAAAATTTATTATTAAACATTCTTAAACCTTGAAAATCATATATATTTATAATACATTCTCGTCATAACATCTTAATAATATTACTGTCCATATAATACTTTTAGATTGAAAATAATGAAACACTTTCTTGGTATTTTAATATTATCTTTTATAAATTATTATTTAATTTATATTTCCGTTTAATTTAACAGTAAATGAATGCTATGCTTTAAGTAAAAGTCACATATATAATAAAACTGTGAGAATTAGGGTTGCCACTCGAAATTAATCAGAATACATTACGATTGCTTAATAACTGAGAATGTTGTTCATAAATTACGAGTGCTCTAAAAAAGAATAATTTATTTAGTTTTATTTAACCAATGATACTTATCATTTTAGAACACTCATCCACGTTCTGAAATGGTTAATCTACTTAAAAACATTTTTCTCAAAAACAAAATATATAAAAAAAAAGTTTTCTTTACTTTAAAACTTACCAAAAATTGTCTAGAAATATTGCTTGATGATAATTTTTTGAGTACTATACATGATACTTCAAAGTCAAATTCTGTTACAAAAAATATAAGATTGTAATATTTAGTTTCCTGCAATAATCACTGGCATTCCGGGTAGCGACCCTATAAATATTAACGTGTATGTTAAATATTTTTTAATTTATCAATAATACGATTAGTTATTAAGATGGCAGTGAGTTTGGTGTAAAATATTTTACTAGTCATTAGACAATAAATAGAATCGTACTTATTGTCGTGTGTGATCAATAGGACTTAGTTTACATCAATGAACATTATCTATATATATATGGGAATAAATAATATATTGCATACAACTTTACAATGTTTATCAGATTCCAGGGACTTTATTATTGGGATAGTTTTACATAATGCAGGCCCTGGACATCTTCAATCGGTTTTTTTATAATATCTGATAAATACTAACCACGCTTTCCCATTCTTATTATCTATATATATATGGGAATAAATAATATATTGCATACAACTTTACAATGTTTATCAGATTCCTTTATTGTTGGAATAGTTTTACATTATGCAACCAACGGATAGCTCACGCCACAAAATACTTTCAGGTCCATCAACAGACTTACAAAGTTACGTTATCTTTGATAAAAATACATTATAGAAGTGTCGTAAACTTATAGCCAACCATTAGGCGAGCCGACTATTAATGTGTATAAAAATGCAATCCCTTGTTCTTTCTTATAGAATTATAAATAACTTGTAAATTTTGGTATGATGTATGTATGCATTCTTTGGTAATTTTATTGTTAAATATAAATTAAAAATGTAATTCAATATACATCCAATGTATGTACATATAGTTTAGTTTGAATTACAAATTAAAAAGTGTAACCAATATTGTGACTTTATTTCTAAAGTTAAATTTTAATAGATGTTACGAAAGTTGGTTTATTATTATGCATTTATATAAAAAATGTAATAAATTACAAGCTTATAAAAATAAAAAATCTAAACCGAATATAACTGGGCCCATAACCGAATCTAGAAGGTTCATGGGATTTGTATGCATCTCAAATCTACCTTTATTACATTAGTCATAGATGGAATAGAGACATTGTCAGTTGTCGACGTCACAAATGATGATCTATGATGCAGAAAATAACAGTTAATTTTCTACATCCCTGTCTCTGACCTCGCAAAGACATAGCATTGCTTTACATTCTAATGACTTGTTTACACTCCGCTCATTGTAAAAACTAATATAATCAGCGTCGATAATTATCACAAGTAATTTAACTACAATGGTCATTGTAGCTGCCATTATTCGACGCTCGTATTGTACGCTTTGTGCGTATTCGTGCACGCAACGTAACGCGTGTCTGCGTCTTTATAGTCTATCTCGCTCATTTACTTTTAAAACGATTAGGTTAAACACCTGTTTTATATGAATATATTCAATTGATCTGTGGTTTATATGCAAATGATTGAAGCGATATAATAATCAGTTATAACGTTTGCAATAACAACATGAGATGCATCAGACAATCATCATAATTATCACATAATTAAATAACACTAACTGCTGAGCGAATTCGTAAAAATGTGTGCCGGGTGTGCTAATTAGTACCGCGATGAACTTACAATTGTACTAGCTTGTAAGCGGTGACTATTGCCGTGTAAGTACACCTCGACGCGCCTGGCTATCTCGCGCGCACACGCTATGAATACCCCTCCGATTGACCTCCATCCAATTTTAATGGGGAGCGAAATTACGACGGTCTAAGCCAAGGATCTGAACTCTAGAGTTGCACTCAGACTAAAGTCGTATCCGTCAGGCAAGGGTTGGCTTTCAGCCGCTCTATAAGTCCTTTCTTTGGTTTGAATCCATCTGCACTCGTCCCATATCGTCCGGTGAAGCTGTCAGGACCAGCTGCGACCACAGCATTAGAGTAGTCCGGTAAATAAACGCAATAAAATAGTTACCGCTAGGCGCGTTAAAGTGCGTATGATTTATAGACAGTTTCAACTCGCTATGCGAGTTTTCAGCAGTTTGTTAATCTCATTACAATCCAAACCAATATGACTATATTTATATTTTCCTATTCTTACTACCTAACACACAGAATGTTTAAATCCATTGATTTTCTACTCAATATAGCCTCCATCCCATATCCGGTTAACCTAGAGCAATAACTATTAAAATTCATAAATAACTTATTACCTAATGCAATGTAATTACGTTTGACGTGCGCTAATGATTAAAAGAAGATTTGGCAAAACACACTTTTTAACATTATGCTGGTTTAATATTGTGATAGAATAAAAGGTTTAATGTGTGATGATAAATAAACGTGGTTTAAATTGGAACTAACACTATGCGATAATTCTATCATGTCAAGATAAGGCATTTCAATTTGAACCTTATAACATAAACATTAATACTCATAATTATCCTTCAACTAAAAATAATGCTTTTTGAAAAATCCAAGCTCAAGCTTCTGATTTGAACTATAAAATTTATTAGACAAATGGTTTTTTATAATTTAAACCATCTCGTAGATGGTATAATACTATTTAAGGAGACTATTACACTATCAATTATTACAATTCTAAATCAATTTACAATGTAATAGTAACGCATTTACAATGCCAGTTTTGTGTTCAATATTTCATATAGTACAGGAATAAACTAACAGATTATGGAATATATTTGACAGTGCAATAAACTCCTGAGGCGATTTAATTTATCTCTTTATACTATTTTTGTGTATAGACAATAATATCAAAATGAATAATGTATACATAATATACTTTACCTTTTAACTGGAGTATAATTCTCCATGGTCAATTGTCTATGATTGTTGTACTACTTTCCCATTAAGGAGTTTGCCTTAATAGGAAAGTAGTACAACAATATTTAAAATCTCCATAAACCACATATACAAACTATGCTGTTTTTTAGAAATAATTAAGACACAACTCAGTCGCGTGTAGAACTTATAACTTATTTAAACAAAGAATAAATTAGCCAATTTATACAAATTCTGTCATTTACCTGACTAACCGGAGCTAAGCTTTAAACCTTAACAACAATGTAACAAGGTGGAATCTCCATTATCAGTCGGTAATTATGCTTTGGTTTCGTTCCTGTTCTTCTATACACTCTGTCTTGTCCTCTATAACGGATTCGGTGCGCTCTATGTCTAGAGTTTCCATCTCGTTTTGTTTCTCACTGTAAATACAATTTTATTTTTCAATTATTACCAAAAAAAAAACGGGCTTAATGATTTAGCGGTATTACATCACTTTATTTCCGATAGTCGTGGGTTCGATTATCCATATAAGACAACTGACAAACATTTGTAGTCATGCGTAATAATAATATTATAATTACTTTTACAATTGTTTGTTGATGTTGTTGTTGATAAACATCAACAAAAAACTACATCAATGTAGTTTTTTTTTATATGTGTATTATTATCATTATATAGTATAAAACAAAGTCGATGTCGCTGTCTGTCCGTCTCTATGTATGCTTGAATCTTTAAAACTACGCAAGGGAATTTGAAGAGGTTTTTTTAATAGATAGTGATTCTAGAGGAAGATTATACATACCCGGGCAAAACCGGGGCGAGTAGCTAGTTTGTTATATATTAATGTAATATGTTTAGTTTATTCATTATAATTATAACAAATATATTTGTATCATTAGTTTAGAACACATAGTACAAGCTTTGCTTAGTTAGTTCGGGATTCTAGATGGCGTTGTGTTAATTGTTTCAGACTTACAATTTTATTATTATAAAAAGTATAATTAATACAACTATTGTATGGGACTATTCATATATAAATAATAGATACAATAATTTTAAGCTTAATATACATAATTATAATATTGTGAGATCCTGTGTCTATATAGCATGCACTTACAAGTCGTCACAAAAAAAAATGAACTTAACCACACTCTGTATGCATGTGCTTTATATTTTTGTGATACTGTAATAAATATATAAATTATGTCATGCTAAGGGAAATAGAGGAAGTTGACGATGTGGTTACATGATGCCAAAACTATATCTAACTCTATCTATAGGACTATAAAGTTTGTTTTAATTTGCAAAACATTTACACTTATTTAGACAGTGTCAATGTTATCATGCAAATGTGACCAGCTGTAACAAGCACAATAATACGAGCTCAACAAACGGGCTTAAGGGGTGCCAGGCCATGAATATCATCATGTGAATTAATATCAGTTGTATTTGAATGTTTTACGATTCGTACTGTATTGTTGGAAAAAGAAAAATAGTGGTACTTACGTGGTAGCCTTGGGCTCTGCAGACGGTGCGGGTGCAGCGGGGGGCGCGGGGGGCGCCGCCAGCTGCAGCGACTGCGGCCGCCGCAGCCAGCCGCATCGCTCTTCCTGATATCATAAACGATTCTCGAGGAATGGACGCAAACAAACAACTAACACGGACTGCGATAGAATGCGCTAAGTCAGTAGTATACGTTATTGCGCGGTGGTTTGGCGCTATTGAGCGTTTCTAGATGCGTCCTGTAAAGGCAACACGAACAAGCCCGCGGAAATGATGTCAGGAGGCGTACCTGCGGCGTGAGGACAGCGCTGATGTCGGTCTGCGTGGCGGCGGAGGGGGCGCACGGGGGGTCATGGGGGTCGCACTGGGGGTCGCAGGGGGGCCGCGCCCGCAGCAGCAGCTCGCGCATGCAGCCCTGAAGCTCCGCCACCTGGCCCTGAAGTCGCGCGCACGTCTCCATCACCTTCTGCAGCGTCTCTTCACTCTCCGACGGGTGCCGACTCTCTGCCCGATGTTAATAGTATATTCATTTCGATGTAGACAACATTATACTCATGACAGGTTTGTTAAGACTGAATGACTGAAGTGTTGTTGGGTTCTATCCTTATACCACATTTTTAGTTATTTCTTTTAATTATACTTATACTATCACTGTGATATAAAAAATACTTTTGTATTATTTAATATACAATATGTTAATTATTCTGTACGTGTGTTTGTCACCTAAGTCCTTAATAGGGTTCCTGGATGGTTTGAAAACACAAAATCCCGGTAGTAGGCACTTAGGTCCAATATAAATTGTCATTTTTCTGGGCAAGGCAACATCTGCCGGCTCCACTAGTGTACAAATAAAATATAATAATGACATGGGTACTATGACCAAACCCATTAAGTCACGTGATTTGATTGGACATATTATTGCAATATAAATTTCTAGTCAAACTACAACAAACAATCAAAACCTAGTCATTTATTTTATATGTCGCTGCGCACAAATCTTAAAAGTCCATTAACTTACCTGTCGTTTGCAGTGTGGAGACTTTCTTCCAAAGTGCGTTAATCGCCTGCATCTGCAACTGCTGGATCTTACGTTCACTCTCTAACGCTGCTTTAGTCGCTTCCATATCACATGTTAGCCTCCTATAAATATTATATAAGAGTTAGAAAGAGACATTAGTTAAATAAATTTAAGTTAAATTAAAAAAATATAAATTATTGGTAGTTCATTCTGTATTCAATTTTATAGTTTTAGTCTACTGAATAAAGATTAATTTTATCTGCATGTTGATTACAATCCAGAATAAAGTAACCTATTCCCTTTCCATCCTAAATGCTACCTATATTCCACATTTTATTATATCAATTTATAGCCTTCATTGTTAATTAAAATGCATCAAGCGATGTAAATAACATGAATATTAGTATTTAAAATACTTTAGATTTTTCAACAAAAATACTATAAGAACAAAGACATCCTTTTGATAGATGCCTGAAAATTTAATGTTATTACGTTAAACTCACTGTATATGTTGTCTCGCTCTAGCTGCCTGTATAGCGTGCAAGATCCTCAACGTGTCCTTATTTAGATTCCTACTTCTGTATCCCCTCCACATTTTCTGTATAGTCACAGCTGCCATCGACTCTGCTGTCATCTTCTTCTGCCGCCGCTGATTTGAAGCGAGCTTTATTATTTCCAATTTGTCAGGGTCAATCTGGTCATCTTTTACACCGTTCATCTGACTCTCATCATGTTTAACCGTCAGGCTCCCTTTACGCTGCTCCATCCTGGACTTAAGCTTTGGTGATGAGGTGGCACTTTTTGTTAACTTAGGAGAGCCTTTTAAACTCCTATTCATGCTAGCCTTCTGCTGTCTGTCTTCATTGATGCTACTATTGCTGGACTGGGATGACGTATTAGAAATACTATTAACAGAGTTATTGATAGGTTTTGGTATGGTCCTCTGTATGTCATAAATTGGATCCTGATAGTCTGGGCTCATAAGTGACTCGGGTACTGGGACCATTTTTGAAGCTGCTTCGAGTGAGTGGTTAACCACTTTAGCTGCAGGGGGTTCTGAAATGGTAATAAGAATTTTGGTTTTTGGCCATTATTAATTACTATATATTACAACTATTAACTTATAATTTTATGATCGCCTTCTTTATATAACTACTGAATGACAATGTAACCTGATCTGATGCAAAAGTAGCTATAGCTTATAGACATGAAATAGATCCGTGTTACCCCTTCCTTTGATGCCATATTATTCCTGAGGGCTGCTAAATCAGCTATGTTCCATCACATAGCTACATAGCTGATTTGGCGAAAATAGGTATGCAGATGTCTTTGTAACGACGTAACACTGACCTTGTGGTTTTTCTTTCTCCTTCTCTTTCTCCTTGTCCCGTCCATCCTTTTTCTCCATGGCGTACATGAGTCCTGGCGAGTCGAAGCTCTGGCTCATTGCGGACGGAAGGTCCGTGGCCAGCGCCGACTGATGCGAGGGTGAGTTCCTGGTCAATGCTGCGTGGTAGCTGGACGTCAGGCGATCCGGTGAACGGCCCATGTGCCGGGACGCTATCCGAGCTGACATCACATGGCAAGCATGATAATATTATACAAAATTAACCGTAATATGTATACCAAGTAGAAAGTTCATGATGGTAGTAGAAACTAAATAACTAGTTTTTGAAAGAAATCCATGTTTAAAATTTCGAAAAAGTTATTTTTTATAAGATTGGAATTACCTATTTTTCTATAATATAATAATATCCTTGGACAATCCACAGAGTCCCATTAGTCCCAAGCTAAGCAGTGTTTCTGAGCTACCCATAGTACTAGATAATTTACACAACTACTTAAATACATTCGTAATAAATGTAAAAACACCCAAACCCATACAAACTCAATAAAAATTTTATACACTGCAAGGAATCTAACCAGCGATCATGGGTAGTAATACGATGTACTATATTGCTAGACCACCGAGGCAGTCAATGGAATTATCCTTACTAATATTATAAATGCGAAAATAACTCGCAACATGTTTATCTGTCTGTCTCGCTTTCACGCCGAAACCACTGAACCGATTTAAATGAAAATTGGTGCACAGGTAGTCTAGACCCTGACAAATAATAATAATAATATAATAATAATGACATTGATAGACAAGTTAAGCTATCTAGAGCTTGTGTTATGGGTACTAGATAACTGATACATAAATATATTTTTTTTTTTGTAAATAGGCATATTTTTTAATGCGAAAAAATGTTTGTGCCGTGGAACCCGCGACCATCGGCCGTAAGAGCGGTGTGCTTGACTGCTAAGAGGTTGTCAAGGGGCTTTTAGATGCGAAAACAGGTTATATGGAAGTATCGTCATTTTACGAGGATCAAGTCGCGAGCGCAGCTAGTTTACGTATATAGTAAGACATTATTGTTCATACTTTTAATCTATTTAGTCCAAAACAGTAAATAACTAATATTACTAATACTAAATTCAATCTGTCTGTCTGTCTGGTTGAGCAAGAGTAGTTTAGGTTGCTAGAATTCAGATATGCTTACTTTGCATTCTTGGAGACTGTAGTTTTGGTTTCAAGGGACTGTGGTTCTGGTCCTTCAATTGCTGTTGATGGTGTTGAGCCTGTTATAACATGTATATTAATTGTATGTATATATTTTTCATTTTCTATAGCCTATTACATTATTACTGCGATCTGGATAATAAGATAAAAATGTTCAGGACAAGTATATAATATGAACATAAATATAGTTTACTACATTTTTAATATAAGTATTAAATATTAGGTTCAATTTGGACATCACCGGTTATATTATAATCATTTACAATTTAGGATCTTGTCCGAAAATATCGATCCAATAATATAAATTTCGTACTAAAATGGCAAATAGTACCAAAATGACTATTAGCTAAATGTTTCTCTCATTATACAAATCTTACTCTCACATATCAATGTGACTGGATTCCAAATCAGTATGAACATGATGATTAAATTTCCATTTAGGACCAATATTTATCTAATAAATCAATGCTTCAAATATAAAATCATTAACTAAATGAAAAGATTTACTCTTCTAGGAAAACTTTGGGCATAAAATGTTTGTAATAAAAACAATACCTTGCTGAGAATTAGACGCAGTTTCCTTTGGTCTTCGGTTTCTAGTGCATCTGCAGTGAGAGGACATGTGGAAGCGAGATATTCACATAACTCCTGATGCTGGCCCGCGTGGAAGTGCCGCCCTTTGCCTTGACTATACAACCATTCTGCTTTCAAGCTGCAACATATGTTTCTTTTGTACATTTATTTAATGCAGGTCACATGGACCATATTGTAAATACCTTATAGACTGACATAAATAAGAAATAATAATAAAATGTAAATTCAAATTGTCTCTATGGTCACGGCACTGACGATGGCAATCTGCCACGGTAGCACCAATAGACCACCCCCTTCGGCCAGTAGTCCTCTTTCAAGAAGGTGGGCAGTATGTTGGTGGGGACCCGGGCCACGAACGCTTTGAAGCTCGCGTTGTGACTCGATTCCAGCTGCGTCACCCTCAATGTTAGGTTACTTTATACTAGCTATATGAGTGGGTAGAATAAAATAGATTTCTTGACTATCTCAAATACAAAATATAATGAAATATATAAAATAATAAATAAATAATCTCATGACAATTTACACAGCACCATCTAGACCCATGTTAAGCTAGCTATAGCTTGTGTTATGGGTACTATAACTGATACATATACATACTTTTTTTTCGTAAATGCATACATATTATACATAGACATAGAAAACACCCAGACCAATACAAACAATCATAGATATGAATACAAATAAATTACAAATATTAAAAATTAATTAAATAGACGTTTAATAAGAGTTAATAGAACAACCATAAATACGGTTATTGTATTGACTCTTATTATATGTTGAACAATATTTTTTTTTTTATTCTTACATTTATTTAGGGAGTTTTATTTTTTAACACTATTTATCAGCTGGAAGTACAAGAAAAAAATAAAATTACATCCTACATTTTGTTCTAAATTAGCAAGTGGCTAATTCTATCTAATAGCGGAAACATCCAAAAATCTATAATACTGAGCAACCCACAACGGCGTACCATATGCATGTATCACCGGTCACGGTGGTCTAGCGGTTTAGCACACCAATTTACTGAAGATGGTCACGGGTTCGGTTCCTGGCACGATACTAACATTTGTATTCATGAGTAAGATTGTATGTATCGGTCTGCGTGTTTTCAATGTGTATTATTCATTTATAAAAAAAATATTTTGACATACCTACCCGTTGTTTAGTAGCCATAACACCACGGTTATTATTATATGCGACTAAAGTACTTACCTCTCAATAGCACTGACGACGAATCCGTCTATAGATTTTACACTTAGAATCCAATTGAGAACAAAAGGTCGATAGTCAAATCCTCTGGGTTTATATTAAGAATTTATTATTGTAATATTACCTTAATAAAATCTACAATGATGATTTTAAATTTTTTATTGCAAATTGACAGCTTTCCACTAAATGCATATGAAAGTATAGTTCTTTTAAAATAATTGTTTGTTTAAGCAATCACACACGCACACGCAAATGTAACAAAAACTGAGTGTCTGTGTGTGTGTGACTCATATTTTGTTACAAATAAATTTTTTTTTTTTATTATTATGTAACAAATTATTGAGAAGAAAGTATGTTGTATTCTATTCTATTTGTGAATACACCCAAAAAATTTTCTCAGGATTATAAAATCAGTAGCAAATCTATACTAATTTGGTTTAATTTATTTGTGAACATCAAGCTTGTGGGTAAATTTAAATCTACAAAAACATCCACAAGTTTTAAACCGCCGAAAACCGAGACATGGATATGCAATAGTAAACATAAAAAAATCTTGAAAAGGATACAATTTGTCCTTTCCCGCCATTGATATACAAGGATTTCCCTGTATAGTAAAGCTGTCCAGTTTGCTTAGGTGCACCAGATGACAGATCTCATTCAGGTCCTGGATGTTGTTGTGCCCAAGACCCAGGTGTTCCAGATTGGTGGGCAGATAACGGTCACACTGACGCAGATCCATTATGCGATTCCTTTCCAGGTTTACATGCTACAAAAATACAAATTATAATTGTTATTTACTCTTATGTAAACACAGTAAACAGTAACAACCTGACTCTGGGACCGTTCTGGACAGAGCTCAGTGGAGAGAGCTGGAGGAGGCCTATGCCAAAAGGCACACTGAGTTGCGGGACATTCTGTAAACAGCAAATGTACCCCAACTTTTGGAAAAAGGGTTATTATTATAAACACAACATAAAATATGGTAGAGCGCAGTGATAGCTGGCTCATCGTTATACTGGTGAACAGGTGATGCTTGTAGGGACTGGTTTGTTCTGTTAACTATGACTGATTTAATTAGGTACTCAAGAAATAAAATGTTCAGTAGGAAACAAATATAAGGCAGTGTTTCCAATCTTACCTTTAAATTTTTCAAATATGAAATATCTGCTATAAATGAGATTTGATTGTTGGACAAATCTAGATGTTCCAAATGCATGTTGTGATTCAAATGTTCAATTGATTTTATATTATTACCTGTGAATGAAATAATATAGATAAAAATATATAACAATGGTAAGCAAAGCATTGTTTACTTTTACTTAATAAATGAAACTATGAAAATTAATAAGTAATTTTGCTAACATGTGAGTAAAAATGGAAATTTAAAAGACAGACAAATATATTCTATATTTATATTAACATTATACTTTATTCCTTATGGTAATTAAAATAAAGCCTCAAGACACAGCTAGTAAATGTATACACAACAACAATAGTAACTTACCAGCTAGTTTTAACACTTTAAGGTAAATTAAATCCTTCAACCCCTCAATCTGGAGGATACCATTGTTGGAGAGTGCCAGGATGCGCAGGTTTGTTAACTTTGACACACCATGCATACGAAGTAAGAAGTTGTTGCATATTGACAACTGGAACAAGAAATAAGGTTATTGGTTGTTGAGTGTTGAAACATAAGGATCAATCTGGCATTGGACATTGCTAAAAAGCTGTCCTGTAGTTAGAACAAGTGTATTTTTAAGGAAGATAATAAAATGCTGCAATGGGAACAGTGTGGAGGGCAACCTGATAGCAATGATCACTAGTCGATATTAATAATACTCCCCTTCAAGATAATGTAATGGGGCACCCAACTGCGCTAACAGTTTGCTTTGACTTATGTGTGTACAGCATGCTGTTTAAGTATGTTATAAATTCAGAAGGAATTTATAACAATGGTTTCCAGTGGGAACAGTGTGGAGGGCAACCCGATAGGGTCACATTGCTAGCTATGATCAATAGTCCATATTAATACATTATGAGCGGAGCAGGTACTTGTTCCCATATTAATAAATAAATATATATATATATATATATATATATTTTTCCCTTGTGTCATTTAAAATTACTTATTTTAAATGGGTAATAATACCTTCCCTGCTCATAATGTGTTAATAATATTACCCTTTGATGGGTGTGATTGTTCTCATTTGAAATTGAATGGTGCACACATCTGTGCTAATGATTTGCTTTGACTTATAAGTGTACAGCATGACTTGATCATAGATAGCATTTACATGAATTTTTTAGTTCCATTATTAAAGTAGTGATGTAAGGTCATAGCAGGACAATAAGTAATTGCTATGTGGGATGTAAGGTGATGTGTAGGTGTTCCCTCCTAGTGTCAATAAGCTTTTATTATGCTACTCATTATTCAGATCATTCTAAATTGTCATGTGTAAAGTATCTTACAATTGGTGAATTTATTCTGCATCTTTGAGCAATTAACCAACGTATTGTAATTTATTTCTATTGTTTACACCATTCTTCACAATATAAACAATGATATCTCTACTTATCCATTTTGCCGAAAATTGTTAGTTTTTAATTCTTTTCTTAAAAAAACAATATATTTTCATGTAATAAACGTATAAGAATTATTGGACTTGATAAGTTTAAAATATTTGTACCGTTGATTTAAATTAACATCATTTTTTAAACGTACAATAGAAAACTTGTACTTACATTTTCAATTCGATTAAAGGTCTCTATATTATCTAGGCGCTGCAGCTCATTCTGATCAAGAATTAAATTAATAATCGTCTTAGAATCGTCGGCAGGCGCTTTCTCTATTTTCTTTAGCCCACGCCTCGAGAGATCCAGTACTGTATTATTCGCTTCATCTAACAACAAATTTAATATTAGACAAATACATTTGTAAACAAATACATATGTACCATTAATAAATTATTACCTACCCATCTTAGAGTTTAGAGAATCTATTATTTATTTATCGAAGCATATTAACAAGAATTACGAATAAATACGTAGATCTGCGTCAAAATATTCGTCGTAAATGAACGTTCAAAACTAATAAATTTCAAACCTGCAATGATAAGTCAAACATAAACAAATTATATACAAAATATTACATTTTATTATATATTTAATTTTTTGCGTAAAGTTGATTTTAACGATTAATTGTATCTGCATTAACTATATCAGTTAATAAAATCTTACATTAAATAAATTATAAATTTATTACAGGTTCAGAACTGCAACACTAGCTTTTTTTTAATTTGACATTACTAGTGTTGTCTGAGAACGCCAAATCTTATCAGTTAAATTGTAAACGTTTGGCACGGTTCACCAGTTCCTTTTGGTTGGTTTTGTGTAATCATAACATTTAAAAATACACTTATATGTACAATTGAATATATCTATCTTATCAGTATTACGTAATCAAGAGTATAAACGCATTATCAGATTTTATAAAATTATTTGTGAAAATTATTGACATAAACTGTTTTTGTTTAGGGATTTTAAAAACATTCGATAGTGCATCACTACTTCGCGGTGGCGGCAGGTTTTCATAGAAGTTGAGGTTAGGTAATTAAAAAAATATTAATATTTTGTTTATAATCTAGAGAATTTATGTTCTTAATTGTGTTATTTTAATTCCTAGAATATTATTGAATCACGGTGTAGTAAGTAAATGTATCCATTCATTCATATTTCTTGTTTATTATAAGGACGCTTTACTGACATTTTTTCGTCAAGCTTATATCTCCCTAGGAATCCATAAACTGTTTAAAATCTTATATGACTGTAACTTATGACCATAGTATTATAATTAAAGTTATTTATGAATAAATACATACTTTAAGATACTATTAATTATGAGCACACTATGTATCTATTTATAGCTTTCATATGTTAACCTATTTCGTTTAGGCGGGAGAATGGCATTGGCAAAGGGACTGAGACCTCGCGAGGTGGTCTTGGTGATACTGTTTGTGAGGCTGTTGTCAGTATTCTTGGTGCAAACATGGTATGTGCCAGATGAGTACTGGCAAACCTTGGAAGTAGCCCATAAACATGCATTTGGGTATGGAGCCCTGACTTGGGAGTGGCAGAGAGGCATCAGAAACTATTTGTATCCAAGTGTGATAGCTGGGTTATATACATTGTTAAAATGGACTGGATTGGATTACCCACAAGTAGTGGTATGTTTATTTTTAATAAACTTTAATGTTTCCTTTTGTTTTTTTAAAGATATTTAAATGTTTATTATAAAAATTGGTGAATCTATTTTAATTAAATTTGCTAAACTAATAAGATGTTCATAACTATCTAAAATAGTCATACAAAAATTTAAAAGCTATTAAATAATTGTGAGTATAGCAAATAAATTAAATATATTATTTAAATTAATCTATATGTTAATTCTCAGTAACACTGAAATTAATGGTGTTGTTATAAGTAATGATGTATATTAAAATATTATAATTTATGTGTTTGCTTTGTATGAATTGCTATTCAGTTGTCAATCAAAATTTAAATATCTTCACTATATGTATCTTAAATTACTAATTATTATATTAAGACAGTCTTTATTTCAAATGACTAATTGTCTATAGTCAAACTGCACTTCCCATTATTAAACTAATAATAATAAGATATGGGAGTGAAAATGTAGACTATGAATAGATCACACTTTATTTTTCTGGAATGGCAATGAATGCATAGTAATCCATACAGCATTAGGCAGACAAGCAGAATTACTAATTCTTTTGACCAAGGAAATATTAGATAAACTATTAAATTCTTATTTTAATACTTTATACTATTTATTGTAGATTCTCCTGCCTCGAATACTACAAGCCATCATCAGCACTGCTGCCGATTATAGCTTTTATAAATGGACTGGCCGCAAATGGGGACTCTTCCTCATACTTACTTCTTGGTTCTGGTTCTATACATCTGGACGGACACTACTTCAGACACTGGAGACTACCTTTGTCACTATAGGGCTTTCGTTATTCCCCTTTAAAGCTGGGAAAATGGGATATTATGAAAAAGGTAAAATAGTTAAATTTTTTATATATTTCTATTTAATTTGTTGAAACAATTTTTTTCTGTATGAATATTTTTATTCATACATTTTATTTGGAATTTATTCAGCGGAGTGCAAAGTGATCTTAGAGATCTGATTTGCACTCTTTAGTCCTCTGAAACGGCTTAACCTATAGAGGCTAAAATACCATTCAGGCATCTATTGTTTACCACTCATAAAAATCTGATCGGTCAAGGTAGAGTTTATGAGAATAAATGTACACTGCTCAATATGTGTGACCGCATGACCTTGTGTGTAAAAAACACAAATAACAAACCTAGTAGAATTTTTACTTGGCCAGCCATATGTAGAAACCTAACATAAGACTTATTTTTTGCAGTATTAAAAAAAATATATTGTATTATGTCATATGTATACAAACAAAAATGTTTCGAAATATATCTTAGTCTACTCATTTACCAATATATTTGTAGAAGATACGTCAATTGAAGTGACTATTATAATTTTTCCAATTCTACTTCTGGACAGAGAACAACGGATGGGTGTGGTTAGCATCGGTGGCCGTGTTCGTCCGGCCGACGTCGGCTCCGCTGTGGGTGGTGCTGGGCCTCTACAACCTGTACACGACCAACCAGGGCCGTCTCAAGCTGCTCCTCCGTGTCTACCTGCCTATTGCGTAACTAATTTACTTACTAACTGGCCATTTTTTAGTTTAACAACAATCTGCAGATTTTGCCAAGCAGAAGAGGAAATGCCACTATATATGTGGTACACTATCCTATGTGGTTGTCTAGCCCACTCATGCATAAACGAAATGTCTTCTTTGGAATGTATACATTCTATCCTGTATAAAAAGATAAAAACCATCTCTCCTAAGAATATCCTTAAATTCTTGTCCCTGACGGGTCTATAATATAAAAAAATATTCAGGAACATTTGATTTGTAATGTATAAACTCAATAAATTATTAAGTTCATTAAAAAAAAAATATTATTAGAAAAATAGATTAGTATTTAGGTAGCTGGTTTATAATAAAAATGGCAATTTTGTTCATTCATTTGACAGTTCAATCGTGGGCGGAGCTTTAGTGGCCCTCGATTCGTACTTCTACGGCCGGCTGATACTTACGCCGTGGGAGTTCTTTAGATTCAACATTCTGCACGACGTCGCATCCTTCTATGGACAACATTCTTGGTAACTATTGCAAAATATAATCTGTGAGATCAACTACTTATATGAAGCTGGACAATTCACACAGCGCCATCTAGACCCAAGTTAAGCTAGCTAGCATAACACAAGTATTATGGGTACTGGATAATTAATATAAATACATAGATATATATTTTTGTTCGTATCCACATACATATTATACGTAGAACCACTCAAACCGATAGAAACAATCATAGGCATGAATATAAATGTTTGTGCCGTGAGAGATGTGCCTGCGTGACTGAGATTATTATAATTTTTAATCCAAATGACTGTTAATACGTTAAAGATCACATACCCACCGGTGGGTCACTCCTCAACGAAAGTAAAGTTATACGTTTTGACCGAGAGATCACCTGTGGGCACTTTAATTGAAATAAATCCAGGGATTATATAATGTCTACCTCAAATTATTGTACACTAAAACATATTTAAAAATATAATATACGTAATCTATACATATATGTAAATAAATTTGTTGTAATATTGAAATAATCGTTTTTTACTACATGCATATGAATATAAATATGGTACATATAACGAAATAACATTATTTACAATTTTTGTCGTAAACAAACACACAGACGTTTGTTCTGGCTAATCTCTGAAATGGCTGCACCGATTTTCACGGGACTTTTATTGGCAGGTAGCTAATGTAATACGGAGTAACTTAGGCTACTTTTAAAAATAAAGTTAAATTCCACGCGGACGAAGTCGCGGGTACAGCTAGTTATCAATAAAAATATGCCGGTCCCTATGTGAGAAATAAGATTTTTCAATACGGTCTTCAATGTGTTAAAGTGTGATTCATTCATTTCAGGTACTGGTATCTCACAGTGGGTGTGCCACTCGTGTTGGGAGTCAACTTGGTGCCAGTTGTAGCCTCCATATATGTAATACTTCGCCGTCCGAAGGAAAACAAGATCGGTTTACTATTGTTAATTGCTGTCTCTTTTTACATCGCCGTCCACAGGTAAGTTAAAGTAAACAAAAATATAAAAATATATTAGAAAAAGAGGTCTGTTCACAGTCGTTATAATTAATAAAGCTTTATAACCAATGCTTTTTTAATTATCATTATCGTTGTGGACAGACCTCTTTTTCTATTTTTTTATTCTTATTTTTGTTATTATTGTGTTTTGTGGCAAATATTACGTATCTTTAAAAAAGAAAAATCATTTTTATATGCTCTATTCATTTAAAACATTCTACCGTGGCTAGCTGTATTAACTATTATAAAACAAGTATTAAATTATCACACATGTAAATATATATATATATAAAGTGTACAGTATGTTTTTTTTAACATTGAATGTTCACACAACAGTTGTTTACGAGTTGTATGTGTATCTGTGTATGATTATTGACCTATTTGCAATTAATGCTTTCTAGTGTCATAGCACACAAAGAGTTCCGATTCGTGCTCCCCATACTGCCGATTCTGTTGTACCTGGCGCAAGATGTCATCGCACCATGGAGCAGGAAAGCGATAAAGTAAGCTGAATTTATAATAAGTTTTCGTACATTAAATTTTATTATTAGAGAGAGAAGTGAAGTTGAGATGTTATAATCTGTATAACAATCGATTGTTTATATGAACATAACAAATGTAGTTATTTTTCTTAGTGTAATGTATTTTCACCGAAGTAGACTTTGTAAAATTTGTTTCCGTGGGTCTATCATGAGGGCCTTCAACTTGTTTACTTTATATAAAAAAAATTCAACACTTTAAGGAGTAATCTCTTTTTTAACTATTGTACAATGAATGTATTTATTAAGATCGTTGTATCCTTTCAAATTAAAAACAAAGAAACATATATTTCTATAGTGTTAGAATCGAAATATCAACCATCGGGTGATACTAAATCGCTAGATCACCGAGGTCGCGAATTAATTCTATTCTATTTTAACAAAATTGTAAACAATAGAATAAAATGTTTTTTTTTATGTTAGCCTATAACTTTTTTACAATATGGGCCATTAGTAAATCTTTACATAGTATAAACTGAATAGCGTCCGCTGTTTGTTCGCTTAGAGCTTTCAACGGATTTTAATACAGTTAGAGTAGTCAGTAGATAGAGTGATTCAAGAGGAAGGTTTATATGTATAATATATATGTGAAGCCGGGGCGGGTGACTAGAATAAAATAAAGAGTAACAGTAAGTTTTGGTGGCAGATGGCAGTTATACTTCGCTGCGCTCACCATCTTCGTGGCTAACGCAGTGCCGGCGGCATACATCGGCTACCTTCACCAGGCCGGGCCCCTGCAGGTGATGCCGCTGCTGCGTGAAGCCATTCCTCACAACAGGACCTCTATAGCTTTCCTTACACCGTGCCACTCGACGCCGCTCTACAGGTTACTATTTTATTAAAGTTGATATGGGTATGGTTATTTAATTTATAAATCTTAATTATATTATAAATGCGAATGTTTGTAAGTATGGATGTTTGTTACTCTTTCACACAAAAGCTACTGGATTTTGGTACGTACGTACGAATTGTTATGAAAGTTTACAGTAATATAATTTATACATCAGAATAACATATAGGCTATAAATGACACGCAGGTGAAACCGCGGGCACAGCTATAATGATACATAGGTAACAGTTAGCAGTATAAATACAGGTAATAAAGTACTCTATGATCAACCTATTACGTATACAAATTTAGAATAATATAAATGTAATTTAATTTTAGATGTAGATGAGAAAATTTTACAAAACCAATACTAAATGTAAAGTGGACTCTATTCTCCGCAATTAGCCTCTCATTTGGGCCGTTGTGCGTGTAACAAAAAAGCAACACTGATGCGGCTGCGTTAGACTTGGTTTTATAAGTTGGTTTTCTTAACTGTTATATTTTTTTAAACCTTTCCATTTAAAAGTAGTTAATATATTAATTATAAATAGTAATTCTTAAAAGTTTAAATACAAAAAGGATACTCCTTCACCAACACTCCCATATGTTATTCACAATAGTGTAACAACCAAACATTTGTATAGATAATATTAAGCGGATCATAAACATATTTGCCATTTTTTTTCAGTCATCTGCATATAAACGTGACGACCCGATACCTGAACTGCGACCCGCCGATCGACAAAGTGGGCGAGACGTACGAAGCCGAGGCGTTCTTTAACAACCCACTGCGGTGGTGGCGAGCGGAGTACGCGGCGCGGGCCACGCCCACGCTGCTCGTGATGTTCGACCGGCTGCGGGGACGTCTCGAGGCCCCACTCACGGGGTACAAGCTGCTGCATCAGATACAGCACACGGTGGTGAGTTGCTCATTCACTGTCTTTATATGACACGTTCTTTATTTTGTTTGGGCCATTGTCAGGTGCTTGAACCTGTAGTACTGCGACCTACCTTTACATGACACTTTCTTTTTTTTTTTATTGTAGGGTTTGGAGTATTGTCAGGTGCTTGGATCTATAGTACTGCGACCTACTTTACATATATCTATAGTACTGCGAACCTTTACATAGTCATGAATATAGATATTTATAGTGTGCGAGGAATCGAACCCCCGACCATCGGACGTAAGGCGGTGTGACCATTCTGCGCCTTTACACGACACGTTCTATCACGATCGATCAATCTAGAAAACAGATAAATACTCAATTATTTTTAATTGTATTCCTTAAAAAATATATTTTTTGTTCACAGTTCACTGAAGGTGAGGTGAGTGAATATTTGCTCGTATACCAGAAAGTGGAATCACAGCCGAAGCAACGATCAGATGAAGTGGTCTAATGAAGGAGCCCGCATAGAGTTGTTAGTACAATATGTGTTCTCTGTACAATGACATTTATCCAATATAATAGCAGTAATACAGTACTCAGTAGGTTTAGGCATGTAACCCGGATTTAGTAGTTGTCTCTTTCTTACTCGAATTTCTCACCGGCGGAATGAAAGGGAAATACCTGAATTCGCTTTACACGTTCATGATCAGCCTAAAGTTTAATCTGAATCAACTGTGAGTACTATAAATAGTTTTCAATCTCATTCATAATAAAAATAATCGTAAAACTTAGATTGTTCAATAAAATTAGGTGCAAAGAAACAGATGTTTCTGTACAAATATACTAGTGTTTTACCGTAGAATTTTTTGATAGTAATGGATACCTCTTAGACATTTATACAATAGGTATAATAAATTACCCTTTTAAAATTAGAATCAATAAACCATACATTTCGGTATTTAAATGTTTTGTCCCTTTTATCAAATACAGAACATAGTTTGAGAGAAAAGAACAATAACAATATAAATAGGTTCATTCGGCGTTTGACGTTTTTATGAATAAGGGGACATCCTCTATAATTGATAGAGACGCCTGCGTCCACGCAGACATAGAGTAATAAAATTGATTTATTTTGTACTTGTCATATTGTGCAATTTAGAACAATTTTCAATATATACTATACTTATGACTTGTCTAAATAATTAGATATAATTATAAGTTTGATTAAACGGGATTATATTCCCGTTTGTTCATGTGTTCGATAATATATTTACATTTTATAGAATGTGTATATAAATAAATTGAAATGTCGATAAGTATGAGATGTAGAGTGGCGTAATAGGCAAAGTGGGCAAAATACCGCGAACTCACAGCCAAAGTTCGGGAAGCTGTGAGCAGAGAAAAAAATAAAATTATTTTATTACATAATTTACTAAATTTATATGTATTTAGGAAATTAGAATGTGAAGGTTTTTGAGATAAAGGAGCCCATCCGATGAATGTGCCTCAGATGGTAGAGTTACGCCACTGGTGTTGTACTTTATTATGTGTGAAAGTCTCGAATAATACGTAATCATAACCACAAAACATCTGAATATCAATTACATTTGACCCTCCAGTAGCTTTATTTAAATAATTCTATAATAATATTTACATAATTTTATTGTAACTATAGACAAACAATACTTTTAGAACTTTCATACTCAATGAATCAAGTGATCATATATTTTGTTGTACAAAACAATATTTTAGAGTTCTTAGTTTCTTGATAAAATTTATACAATTTTATGAACACTGTCTCATATACTATTGCTTGATATATCTATTGCGATTAATCTTCAAACATAGTACATACACATAAATTTTGTAGTGTATGTACAATATTTTCTTATAATGTGTAAAGAATAATTATCCTTTTGTTTTGTGGTTATTATTTAAGTATACTAATATATAAAATATTATACTATATTATTTTTAATTATATAAATTGACACAGTATCTCAGAATAAGGAACAAATAAGGAGCGTAGGCTTGCTTGTAAACAACGTTATTTAAAAAGAAGTATTCCGAACACAGTAATATTTAAAATTCGTTTGTCAGCGGAACATAAGCTCATCTTATGTTCCGTGTAAACTTGTAGGCAAATCAATTTGTTATAGTTTAAGAAACAAAAAATGATAATTCTCTTTCCTTTGCGTTATTCCTAAGAATAGTCTATACATTTTCCTACCAGTTTGTTCCGTATTCTACGAATACAAATTAAAGAGGTCCGAAGACAATCAAGCGGCTTGATCAAGCATGTACATATATATAGCACACTGGCAAAATAGATACAAAACGTTATCTCTGAACTTACAAGTTGTAAAACGTACGAGCTAGAAAGCCGCTTGATGGACTGCGGATCTCATAAGTAGTGTCGTTGATTTAAACTGCCACTGCTGTGTTTCTTTGCGTCTTTTATACGCAAGTAATAATTGAAACTTGTGTGTGCGTGTGTAAACTATATTTTCATATTAGTCAGCCGTCATTCTATTATCCATGACTGAGATTTTCTTGTTCGAGTACAAAATATATTTTCGAATAGTTTACGACCTTGCCAAAGTTAGTAGGTATTCCCTTTATTTACTAACAGTTGTGTAGAATAGTTTATTTACAGTTTTAAAGACGATATTTTATTTGTAATGCTACCACCGAGACATATATATTGTTATAACGATATTGATTTTGTATTATTTTTATGTTCAGGAATCAATTATGGACGTATTCATTTGACCCTTTAATTATTCTTATGTTTTATTTTTACACTAAACAATAATAGTATTTTATAATTGAAACTGTAATGAATTTAATAAAATGACGATTTTTATTTATTTTCCTATATAAAAATGTTCTTAAATAAGTTGTTTTATGAAGTAATTTCATGTTATAATATTATAATTAAACAACAACTGACTGCCCTATAATAATGTATAATTAATTAATGTATTTTGTAATTGCAATAATTTTGGATTTCTTATTTTATAATGCATTTCTTCTCGTAAAATTAAGTTATTTTGTAGACTATTACCTTGCTCAAAACATAAAGACAAAGTATTGTTAAGATCTCTTCGTATTTGTCTTTAATAGTAAATTAGGACAACATGCAAGAATAATACATGTTTGTGAGAAAATCTATTGGAAATCTATTGCATTATCATTATTGGTACTGCCTGTCACATCTGTGTACTGCCTAACTCATATAAAAATGAATATGTTGTCATATTGGTATTTATTATCCTAGAACTATGGGCACATCAAAGAATATAATGCAGCTGTCATGTGACTATAGTTCTCATTATTAATCTCCTACCCCTCCCATATATAAATAAATATACTTTACAGCTGATGAAAGTAGTGTAGATATAGTGGTACACACGACACCGTCCTCGCCGGCTAAGACGACGACCCCCAACACACCGTATCGCGCAATCAACCGGGCGCCTGTGCGCGCCCGGGCGCTCCATATCGGCGCCCCCGGTCGCCCCTCCGATCGATTCCCCATCCAATTCAAACGGGGATCGAAATTACGACGTCCTGAGCGGAAGTTCGAACCCCCTAGCGGTGCCCTCAGGCTAAAGTCGTATCGGTCAGGCAGGAGCTGGCCTTCAGCCGCTCCATTAGTCCTTCCGCGGGTTTGGAGTGCCATCTGCACTCGCCCCCTAACGTCCGGTGAAGCTGTAAAGTCCAGCCGCGGCCAATAGCATTAGAGTAGTCTGAAAAAAAATAGATATAGTGCCCTTTACTAACGCTCTCTTACTCCTCCAATTAAAGTTTGCAATATATATGGTAAATCGGCATTCAGAACTAGTTATTGCTTTTCAGATTGTTTACATTTATACCTTACCTTATTCATCAATACAAAAGGTTCTACCGGTGAATATAAATATTTGTATTATGCTGGGATTTGATCAATTTTGGAACATTGGATTGGGAATCAACGGCCTTGTGAAAGTAATACCACCAAGGTCATATAATGTATAGGTTTTTTATGCATTTTCAGCAGGTAATAATGATGTTGTTTATTTTAAGTGCAGGGGTAAAATCTCCCTTATACTCGTACACAACTATACGTTGTCAATCTTTATGTTGTTTATGTTGAATTGTGCATAGAGTGTGAGGTATCTATAATAGATATTGATAGTGCAATGGTTACTTAATATATGTTTAATATCTAGTACTTCATAAATAAGTTAAAAGGCTTTTATAGACCAGCAACGCGTTATCACTTGTTAAAAGCAGAACATGTCTCATAACTCGCCAGTTATTGAGCATTGATGATGTGTTCCTGGTCTATAATAGCCTTAAATACTTTAATATTTGTTTAAACCACTGTTTTGGCAATCGAGCATTCGTCCTATCTGTTGGTAAACGTTTACCGTAGTCTATGGACGCCTGAAACATGAAACACCAGGGGTGGCACGCGTGCCCACCCTAATATTAAGTGATGTATGTCTGAATCTTTACTAATGTTGGAAACTAGTTGTGTCCGTGGCTTTTGTAAAAGACTTATGGAGCGGCTGAAGGTGAACTCCCGCCTGACGGATACGAATTTAGCCTGAGGGCACTGCTAGGGGTTCCAACCTCGGCTCAGGCTGTCGTAATTTCTATCACCGTTTGATTTGGACGGGGATCGATCAGAGAGGTTGGACTTTAGCCTTTGAGATGCTCTTAAATAGAGATTACATTATATTTTATTTGAAGTAATATTTATGTTGATGTAATTATTATTGCAGTTTAATTTGCAATGCAACTATTTATTTTTATGACTGTATTTTTCTTTATATCTTTTAACTCTCGTCTAACATGTATTATTGTACTTTGAGCTATTAAATAGGTAAATAGTGTTGTTTTTTAGTAAGTTAAGTGAAAATTGTCTTCTATAGAGATGTCGAGTGTGACTTTTAAATAAAGATTTTATTTTTAATATAAGGCTGTTTTATTTATATATGTATATTTATTTATTTTATTTATCTTTACATATAGTACAAAAAGTAACAGTATATTTAGCGGATTTAGCACCATGCGGTATTTTCTGCTAGTCAATCATAGGTAGTGCAGATATTAATTGTTGGCGGTGCAAATATAATGTTAAAGAATCATGACTTTTATGACTATGTAGGTATAAATAAATCGATTAAATATATAAATAAATAAATAATATAGATACTTAAATACATATCAAACAGTCTGAGGCCACACCACAGAAAATAAAAAGAAATATATAAGTAGACGAAATTAGACATGAGCAGGGATATGAAGTAAGATTTTTTTGTTGTAGGTGTTGTCCCCGTGGAAATAAAATATAGATACTGCTAATATAATCAGGAGAATTTGGATCGTATAGAATCGAATAGAGAGTATGTACATAGCATACATAAATTACTACGATAATGGATAAGGAGCCATTTAAGCTGTGAACGCAAATTATGTGATCGAACTTATACAAATTAAAAATGAGCGGATAGAGTTATTGAGAAGATGTGAATATCTTATTAATATTATAAATGCGGAAGTTTGTGAGTTTGTTACTATTTTACGCAGAGACTACTGAACGAATTTTGTTGAAACTACAGAGATATAGTTTATACATCAGAATAACATAGGCTATAAATTTCACGCGGTTGAAATCGCGGGCACAGCCAATTTTTAATAAATAGAAAACACCTAGACTAATACAAAGAATCAACTGAATACAAATGTTTGTATTGTACAAGTATCAAACCCGCTTCCTTAGAAAGAAATATCATGACGTTGCTGTTATTTAGTTACTTTAATTACGTTACGATTTAGTATAATTACTAACAACTGTACGTCCTATAAATTAGCTTCTATGTATATCTATTTTCGTCCTCGATTAAACATCAGACTTATCAGTCAGAGGTTGCCCCCGATGACCGATATAAATGCAGTCTTGTCACAACCAAACCCAATTACATAAATACTTCTAAAAATGTCGTGTATCATACAACTGTCCATATTATTGCTTTTAATAAATCATATAAGCAGCGTACGTGACTCTACCCATGAGTTTAATCATCTTAAAGCAAAATATACCGCGGCTGATGATCGTGATGATGAAAAAAGTAGTTTGGTGTTCGTATTTGATACTACGGGTTCTATGTTAAATGATTTGAAACAGCTTAGGGCTGGTGCGGAAATGGTGTTGAATACGGCGTTGCAAGAAAGTAATGTTATTGGTGATTTTGTGTTTGTACCCTTCCACGACCCTGGTGAGTGATGATACGAGATAGAAGGTTACAGATAAGGCTAATATTCTAAACGTTACGGTAGTCGTATCTGAATATTAAGATTTATTTCTAGCTAGCACCCGGTATTAATGAAGAAAATAGAATGAAGTCTTGCCTTTACAGTAACCAATCATTCAAGTCAAGCTGTTAATTCTCTTATATTTTTGTACCTGTATTGAGATTTTTAAAACAACTCTGTTAATTTTCTGAATGATTTATAAATATTTTTTTTTCGTACACATGTTATTAATACAAATAATAAAAAAAACTACTTGAACATTAAGTACAGTCGTTCTGAAATGATGCATTAACTGCAATACAGGACGGCTTTCAACAGATTGATGATGAGAGATGTCGAAAATGAAATGTTATGACAGAGAATACAGAAAGTCACGACTACACAACTTTCTACAAAGTCTCCCAGTGTAATACTAACTAATTAATTCACGCGGGATTGCTATTTAATTTTGTTAGTGTATTTATTTTGGATACGAACAGTTTTACAATGTTCTATTTCAATGTTAGTATTTAAGTTAATGTCAATGATTAATAACGAAACCAATACAGATATCAACTGGTTACTACTGATGTTATGTTACTCTTATTGTATTTACTGGTTTTTAAATAATATCTTATGGCAGGGCTAGCACAAGTTGTATCTAATATACACTATCGGAAACATGTTACTGTCACTGGAAACGCGATACCGGGATTGGTAACTTAGTGGTGTGTTTGGTGGGCGATTGCTATAAGCTATAATATCCAACATTTTCGAAAATTTAAAATAAGACATCAAATATATCTTACTATATAAGGATTTATTACTTTATAAGGATTACGAATCATTATAAAGTAATAAATAAAATAGAGAGTGGACTGTATTATTTGAAAAGAAAGTTCAGGAGAAATACGATTTCACCCGGGAAGAACGTCTTTCACACTTCGAACACCCCAAAGTAGGCAATAAACACCAAGCTTTGCCTAGGAACGTACCGATGTGTAGTACAGTTTAGTGGATATGCTCTCTAGAGTGTATATTTTCATAAAGACAATGATATTGTAATAATTAAATCAATAATTTTCTTGTTTCATATTCTTAAAAATACAGAGCGTCTTTTTTATTCCAGTTCTCATTTTCAATTGTTTTTTTATTTTACGTTCGAAATTTAAGTGGCCACATGTTTTTATTTGTGGCCAGTAGGTATTACCATTATTACCAAGCGCTCTTTGCTCCAGTAAGCAATCCGGTGATACAACCTGCTTAAACTAAGGAAGTTCGGAATATGGAACAATATCTATATCAGACAGTTCTGCTTTGACAATCAACAATACAGTGAAGTGGCTCTCGTGCACCGAGATATATCTCCGATAAGTCATAATTACCACCCATTAAATGAATAGCTTAGTATTAAATACAAACCTTTCCCACAGCGGTAGGCCCAGCGACTGTTACACGTGATAAAAGCATCTTCAAAAATGCACTCAACATAGTCCACGTGCACGGTGGTGGTGACTGCCCTGAGAAGTCACTGAGCGGGATCCACCTCGCTCTTAACGTGAGCAGGCCCAGATCATTTCTATATGTATTCACTGATGCTACAGCAGGCGACCATAGGCTGGTTGGGCAAGTGTTAGATGCGGTGCAGAGAAAGCAGAGTCAGGTAAGATTATGTTAGGTATACAAATCATCTGTTAAATAATTCGACGGCCCCTGTAATTTAGCGATTTAGCATACCGTCTTACTTCCGATTGTTGTAGATTCGATTCCTCGTACAAGGCAGACGTTTGTATGATTGCTATGAGTATGGATGATTTCTGTGTATTTTTTGTAGATGATAATGAAATGGTGAACTTATCGGCACTAACGCTATAAGCTGGCGGGGCACCAGTGGAGGATGATAAGATGAGTATGAAAGTCGAATCAGTTACCCGATTGTGGCAATCTCTCCAAGAATTTAACATGTTGTTTTCCAGGGGGAACCGCGTTGGGGTCAGCTGACATGCTACATGGTTGACATGGTTATTAATCCACATTACTAACAATCCCCTTCCATAATTTCTATGTAGGTATACTATGTACTAGCTGACCCGCGCATCTTCGTCTGCATTTCATTTCCCCACCTTTTGCAATATTGTTCCTACTAGTCGTAGCGTAATGTTATATAGCTTAAAGCCTTCCTCGACAAATGGACTATCAAACAAAAATAATTTTTAAATTCGCATCAGTAGTTCCCGAGATTACCGTGTTTAAACCAACAAACAAACAAACTCTTCAGCTTTATAATATACGAGTAAGTGTAGATTTAGAAACAATTTCTATCAGTTTTCTAGTACCAATAACACAGGATTTGATTAACTTTTGTTTAAGATGGCGGTGTCTGAATTATTATTTCTTTTTATATATTAAATTCAGTAATTGAGGTAGTGAACACACAAAACATTCGATTAATTTGTGAGCTATTTCTTTATCGAAGATAATTTATTTTGTCGACTGAATAAAAATGTGTGTGCCTTAATGTTTTTCAGGTTGTATTTGTGCTGACGGGGCACTGCAATGACTTACAAAAACCATCTTACAAGGTGTACCATCAGATCGCTGCGGCCAGCTTTGGACAAGTGTTCCATTTGAATAAAACCAACGTTCATAATGTATATCCGTAATATTATTATATATTTATGTAATTATAATAATTAATTTTCAGACAACTATAGTCCAATTCGTTAGTAATAATTACTTAACTTATGTTTTTTATTGACTGATAATGGAATGGTCAACCCGCTTGGGCTAACAGTATACACTGGCCGGGCACCAGTTAAGAATAATTGGATAAACATGAAGTTAGGCCAGTTAGCTCATCCTGGCAAATTGACTAGGCATTTATGACGGTGGTTCAAAGGGGGACTGCGTGGAGGTCAACCTGACATGGACTATTTCTAGCAATCGAGTCACATTACTAACAATCACCTGCCTCCGCCCCCCCCCCCCCAAACCTATGTTAGTAAAGAAATTTGGGGCAATCCCTTAATGTATCACCGACCCAGTGTGTGTTTATATTACGATACTATTTTAAAGCAAAATTTTTTCTCATGACTCTAAAATAAAAATATATATCTTTTCAGAAGTGATTATACAAATTTTATTTGAATAGATATTATTTTTATCTCTTTCTGTTTATTACAGGTTCTGGACTTTGTGCGAAGTTCCATAAGAGGTAGGAGTGTGAATCTCGGTTCAATTGTCAAGGAAGGAGGTCATAATTATACACAAGAGGTGAGTTTACTCTTAGAAATACCTGAATTCACAAGAGTTTCCAGATTTTTATGTCGGGGAATTATGCATTATAAGATAAATTAATGAAATCCGATAATCAATGGGTTTATGTCAATGAGTGACTTGTAGCCAAGTATTTTTTTTGTGTAAATGGAAAATGTTGACCAGCTTGAAATAAAGTGGCAACCATCTTTTTTAGCGATGGCAATGTAATCAAAAAAATTTTTTTTTTTTCTTAATTACTCTTAATACTCCCGTCTCACTATCCACTAACTCGTCGCTCTCTCCCTGCACGGAGGTGCACTAAGGTAGGTAAGGTGACCATTACACCCATATCGCATCATTCACTCTCTTTCCCACCATCCTTCTGTCTCATTCTCAACTCACTCAGTATAAAGTATTGAAAAATGCGTGCGTTTTCAATACTTCATACTTTCACCCATCCTTCATACAAATTAATATATATATAATAAAACAACATATCTACATATGTATTTTATATACATCTTCTGGTAATGAAATAATGCAATTGAAAAGCAATCTGTTGTTTCTTTATTCAGTTACCCGTGGACAGCACGCTCTCAGAAGTGACGGTGTCAGTCTCTGGAGCTAAGCCCAAGATCAAGGTCGTCAATCCCAGCGGCGAGGAGTTGAGGGGACCACCACAACTCGTCACTACTTTAGATTTGTCTGAAATCATGGTATATATAAGATTTTCAGGTTACATGTTTTGTAATTTTGATTGAGATTTTTTATCTGAATGTTTTGATAAACGAAACATTTACTGTGATAATAATAAATGAGTTGACTGCGAATATGGATGAATGGAAGTAAAAAATATATAACGTCGATTACAAATAAATGGGATAAGGAACAAGCAGATGTTAATGATGAATTACTGTGATAATATTATTTAAAAATAATAATCACAGAGCGTTATCTAGTCCCAAGATAACACAGCATAGAGCTTGGTTTATGGGTACTAGATACATAGATACATTTTCTTTGTAAATACATATTATGTATGATATTTTACCAGGTGGTCAAAGTAATACAACCAGAGCCGGGTAACTGGACCATAACTGTGGGCAGCGAACACGACTACTCTGTGAAACTGATAGGTGTCTCCAATCTTACCTTTAGCCATGGTTTCTCTGTGCATAAACCAGCTACCATCGCGGAAACTAGTTACAGACCGCTTAAAGGTATGTGTGCTAGAAATGTTTATATATAAGTATAACCTTTCTTGAAACCTTTCTCACTTTGGATGGAAGATATTCACATATTAAAGAGTTCGAAGTTCAATAAAATAAAAATATACCTATATGTATATATTTTTAGTAATTATTAGTAGTATAAGTAAAAGAGCCAACAAAATATTGGCGCTGTAGAGGTGTACCTATATTACACACACCCCCTCATCCTACCCACTCAAAATGGATAGTTGGTAACCAAATTATAACACTTTAAGAAACTTATCCATAACATTTAAAAATATAGCTAAAACAACATTTTAAGTGAAGTTCAACGAAGTGAAATCCGCAAGCAAATCGTATAGGCCTTTTCTGAAATTAAGGCGTTGAGACAAAAAGTTTGAAATTCTAAAAATTTTTTTGATGTATTAGTTTTTTTTTTCATATATCTTCCATGTACTGATCGCAATCAGTTTAGAAGTAGGTAAGAACTAGGTACCTACCAACTGTATTTTTTTATTGTCGAAATCAATTTTACAAGTTTACACGATTTTATCACAAGTTCCATTATTTCCAGGTACATACAATCACATGTTGGTAAAGTTGTCGCAAGCGGACGCTCCAGTCGAAATTGACTGCGCTGAGATTCAAACCCTGGATGGACGGGTGCTGTTCGAAGTGCCGCTGAGGTATCTCGACAAGAAGAATAAAGTGTATATAACGGATGCGTTTTTGCCTCCTGATGACTTCTTCTATATAGCAGTGAGTTACACTCAAACATTTTTCACTCAGATATGCATCACTGTTCTCACTCGCGGGTTACGGCATAATGTTCGCATGACGCCAGCAGTGTACGCTAGAGACGACATAATCCTTCCTTCTCTTTCCCATATGTACTACATACATAATTATCTGTTTTATTAGTATATATTATTTAGTATCCTTAGTACAAAAGCTTTACTTATGAGATGCTCTATGAATTGTCCTGGATTATAATTATTTTCTATAATCTGGAGCACTTTTCGTTATAATAAGATTATCTTTTATCTATTTACCAGATTAAAGGTACTGAGCAAAATCATCAAGAATTAAGAAGAGTCGGAACTACTGCTGTACAACCAAAAGATCCAGGTCAACCAGTATTTTATATTTACTTTTAATATGATAATAGTACCTACTTGAATTGACTGTAGCCCTTATTATAAAAAATAATCGGACGATTTTATATATTACGAAATTATAATGGCGCTAATTTATAGATAGAATATCATGTATTTTAATATCTCATGCAAGTATAACTTCTAAATCACGGAATTACCACGTTTTATTTTTATTGAGTTCCCGATATTTAGGCAGTTTTCAATCGTCATGATCGCGGTTTAACTGAAGAGCAGCAGAAGTAAATCTTTCATGGGCAGACATATTCATACGTTTTCACACGTCTTCCTTTGTTGCCACTATTGAAACTCGCTTCTTATTCATCTCGTCAAACTATACTCACATTACTTCCACGTACATTTAATACATTTTCTGACCGTGTTTTATGTTTTTGTATAATTAAACCAATTACTGAAGGCTTGGTTGGGAACTCAATAAAAATAAAACGTGGTAAGATCCCGTAATTGACTAATTATAGGTACGTATAAATAATGACCGCGACAAATTTAATCTATGTTTACATTCAGCCGCTTCCCCTGCCACTCGCGCTGCCGGAAATAATGCCGGGCGACAACTGAGCGAGAGGGCTGAATGTAAAACACGCTGCCACTCGCGCTGCCAGTCCTTTGATTCGCGCACGAAAAACCGACAATCGAGGGAGCGGCGGGCAGCGCGAGTGTCAGCGCCAATGGCATGGGAAGTGTTTCCACTTGTGTTTACACTCTCTTGCTGTTCACTTCCCTGCCCACTCGGGCTGAGTGTAAATTGGGAATAAAACAGTATATAATTTAAATAGTACTTTATACTTTCAGATGTGCCGTATCTGACAACAATTCGAAAGGTATGATGCTTCAATTACTTGTATCCTATTGACTCCTCCTATTATATTCGAATGTAAAGTTACAATTAACTATTTAAAAGAGCAACACGCAAGATTTCTTGTTCGTTCTTCTTGTAATGAGAAAACTTTCCGTATGAGTGGTAAAAAAAAAGATTGATAACTATGACTATTCAAAAGTGTTTATAAAAATCATTTATTGAAATAAACTTAATTAGTTTATTTCAATAAATGATTTTTTATTCCATTCTATTTGTCTTTGGTGACGAACGTAATATTTATATGTATACATATATAGGATTCCATTCATCTCTGATAAACGTCAAATGATAACAAATACACTTAAACACTACGGTGGACCAATATTGAAAGATTAAAATATATAATTCTTTTTATTGTCATACTCGTATACAAGTATAATATAATTAATCATAGGCGTAAAGAATTACTGACCGCAAAAGAATTTTTAGCAGACCTACTGTAGGAGCTAAGCAGACTCTACAGCAGACTTAATCTCAGAAATTTAAACATAATTTAGTCCTAACAAACGGACAGACGTTTGGACGCTTTTGGCTATTGTAAATATGGAATGAGTCATCTACGAAAATGCTAAACTATATACAGAATGGTCCTTAGGCTTACCATAGAGAATCTATATGTTTCTGCTTTTATAGATTGAAGCGCGTTTCAACCAGCTCGTGGTACTTAAATGTAAAGTGGAGAGCATGGTGCCCGTGACCGCCATGTGGACCCGCGACACTCAGAATATACAACGGCCAGTTTCCAGTTTGTAAGTCGTTTTATAATAATAAATACGGTCTCGATAGTCTAGCAGTTTAACACACCGCCTATTCATGTGTATGATTGTTTGTGTTGATTTGGGTGTTTCCTATGTATAATATGAATCTATTTACAAAAAAAAATATCTATGTATTTGTATCACTTATCTAGTACCCATAACACAAGCTTTAGTTAGCTTAACTTGGATCTAGATGGTGCTGTGTGAATTGTCCTGAGATTTTTATATTATATTATTATAAATACACATGTACGTATGTGTATTTATAATAATATAATATACAGTTCCATCTAGCACCAAACTAAGCAGAGCTTGTGTTATAAGTACTAAAGAACTGGTAGAAATGCTTAGTTATTTTTTTTCTAAATTATGAGACTAATGTAAAGAACACACCGTAAACTCAGAGTTAAATATAATAATACTTACATAGAAAACTCCAAATCAATACAAATAACGATACTCATGAATACAAACATTTGTATTCATGAGTATCATTGGTGACGGCAGTGTGTAATGCAAATTATATAAAAAGATTTTAATTGCAGACAAAGTACGTCAGTGGAGTACGTAATAGAGAAGATGACAGAAGATAGAGTTGGCACGTACACATGTGTGGCGAAGAATGTGGCCGGTGAAAGCAAAAGTATTACCGTGGTGGAACTTATAGGTAAGAAATCAAGCAATTAATAGTCAAAATTCTTTATTTCGGTATAACAATTTATAAGATCTAAGTTAAGCTTGCTAAAGCTTGTGTTTTGGGTACTACATAACTAATACAAATACATAGATATTTTTTTTGTAAATACATACATATTTGCATAGTAAACACCCAGACCAATACAAACAATCATACTCATGAATACAAATCTTTGCACCGTGCGAGGAATCTAATCCGCGACCATCGGAACTATCGAAATGATGGCGTGAGACTTTCTAAATTCTTCTCAATTTGCAGTTGATGCACCCCGAATGACAATTAGTCCAGAAAATATGACAGTGGAGGCCGGCGATGACGTTACTATATCATGCACGGTGTATACTGAAGTATTGCTGCAGAAATTTCAGTTCATCTACACCGGAATTGGTGGACAGAAATATTGTAAGTAGATATATATAGTTATATCCTGATACAAATACATAAATGTATTTTTTTCGTAAATACATACAAATAATACATAGAAAACACCCAGTCCGATACAAACAATCATCCTCCTCATGAATACAAATGTTTGTGCGACGCGAATTGAACCCGCGACCATCGGGAGTAAGGAGGTGTGCTAAACCGTTAGACCACAGAGGCACAGATCATTTGAAAAATCTGTCATTGATTGAGTTGAATTATTTAGAACCAGCAAGGCCAGTTATCATAATGTGTATTTATAGTAATATTCTTTTTTTTTTTATTTCAGATAAAACCTACTCGCAGCCAAGTGCAGACGGCGTGTACAGTTTTAATACTACCATTAAACATGTTATAGAAACTGATGATGGTGTATATACATGTTCTGCTGCTAATAGAGGTCAGTTGCTATATGTAATTAGTAAATCCATTCCACTATTTTGTGGATATTTTATATTTTTGATTGTGTGTGATTTTGTATTTTGATTTTTTTGATTATGAGCATGAAGTCAAGTAAGCTCATCTTGGAAAATTGGAAATTGGCAATTTGGTATGATGGTTTCCACGGGTAACCGCGTGGTGGTCAACCTGACATGATACATTGCTAGCAATGAGCTCATCAGTTCACGTTACTAACAATCCTTCCTCCAATGAAACTTGTATTATAAATTACTAGCTGTGGCCGCGGTTTCACTTGCGTTAAATTTATAGCTAACTTTTGAAACCACTGTCATCCGGGTGTACCTTTTCGACGGCGAGTAAGTTATTGTGCAGGAAGCTGATCCCCTGATGTAGAGTAGTCGCGCGGTGGTGAGACAGCGGGACCACGAACGGTCTTTGATGAAACTTACAGTAATATAGCTTATACATCAAAATAACATATATTCTAATGTATGAAAATGAAAATCCGTTCAGTAGTTTTTGCGTGAAAGAGTAACAAACATCCATACATACTCGCAAACTTTCGCGTTTATGATATTAATAAGATTATTTGGACACAGGTGGCGAGACTAGGCAATCTACGTTTATTACTGTAAATCCACAACGCCCACCCTCAGCTCAAATATTAGGTCCACACGTGATAAAGAAACCAATGTATGACGATGTACAATTGCTTTGTCAAGTGGAAAATGCAGACACGTTACAATTTGTGTCGCCCAATCAAACTGTAGTATTGGAAATGGCCGTGAATGGAACGTACAACGCTGTGTTTGATATTAACAATATAACAGAAGAGGGGTTTTGGAAATGTGTAGCCCTAAGTAAAGACAATAGTGGTAAGTTTTATTTTTATTTATTTAACTAGCACACTACAAAATATAATACAATACATTATCTACCAGCCAACCATAGGTGGTGCAGAGAATAATTGTTGTTGCTTCATAATTACCTTTTTTTACACGACACATTCGTTCAGGCGATTCATTGATTCGGTCAGGAGCGCGCGCGATTTAGCGTGGGAAAGCCAGCGCACGCAATCGTGAGCGATTCCATTCAACTATTTTTTGTTCACTCTTTCGTGAGTGTTTGCGCGTATATCATGTCACTTCCTTTTAAAATTTAATTATCACATTCTATTATCCAAAGACATGTTTAAGATTTATAAATTATCATTAACACTATATATAATGTGCATGTAGCACATTCTTTCCTGCGTGAGAGTCCTATTCGCGCGATAGAGCGTACATTTAAAGGCAGATATTATATCATGCCTTGCAACCTTGCCTTTATTCAATTATTTGGGATCAGCAAGACAATATATTTTACAGTCGAGTTGAAAGACATAGCGCATTCAAACTCGAAGGACTATTAAATTGTTATTCATTCATTATTGGTTCACGAGTATTAAGCTGAAGAAAATACAAGTACCTATAAACATTTTGTAAACCGAAAATTATGCTTTGAATTAATTTTTTTTTAAATATTAGACTTTTGTTTGAGAGCCCCGTGGCTTAGTGGTTTCCTATTCTAAACTTACAAATCAGACCAAAAGAAGTTCAAATCTGACCGACACCAATAAAGTTTCTGTACTCATTTAAATTTTTGACTGACTCCTCATTGAATGCAACACCATTAACCATCGAAATTAAACCGAGACTGAGTTGAAAGTATAAATATACTGAGCGGAATCAAAATGGATACGAGCGTAGCGCTCGACAGGTGTTGCGTTCACCACGACGATGTTGACAATGAGACTTTAGCTTAAAAAAAAGCAAATACTTTTATGCCTTATGTGTTTGCACATATGGCTTAATTTTCAACAGCTTACGACAAAGTGGAAGTGAAGATCACTATGAAACCCACTACTAGTATTGTTGGTGAGAAGAACATAACTATATTAAATGGAACCGTGTACAATATCTCGTGTACTGTGGTCGCCAGGCCGCAGCCCAGGATCATATGGCATAGGGAAACTGAGGAATTCCTCAATCACACTGTAAGTATATATGTATTATACTTTTTAACATCATGCTCATGAGTATGATTGTTTGTATCGATCTGGGTGTTTTCTCTGATTATGTATGTACATTTACAAAAAAAAATATCTAAGTCTATCAGTCATGTCTTAGAGATGTCACAAGTTCCCCTTAGGTTGGAACTAGCTAGATGGCGCTGTGTCTGTTGTTACTACATGCGACGGTTGGCACTTATTAAGTGGACCGTTAAGTTGTTTACCATTAAAAAAAGTGCGAATAATCCAACCAAAACAGTGACGGCCTTATTGCAATATGTACCTAATTAACATGTAATTACTGATTATACTGTTATTGCTTTTAGGTAACGATGGTAAAGCCGAGTGTTTACAGTAGTGTTCTCACACTGAACAGCTCCAAAGAGAATGTCGTTGGCACGTACTTCTGCTATGGAGAAAACTCCGAGGGAATAGCGTATGATAATGCAACTATCAGAGTTAGAAGAAAAATGATACTAAAGGAACATTTTTCAAGTGAGTCCTAATCAAGATATTCACAAGAAAAATATACTGAAGTTATACTTGATTAATTCTAATTATGAAAAAATTCGTATTCTTATGAAATTTTATGCTGTATATAGTAGGTCTGTGAATAGGCCATAAACTATTTTTCAAATCCTTGGGGCAAGGATGGTCCAAAAAAAATTTAGTCTATCGGTTATCTAGAGAATATATTTTTTTATTGTGTTATTAATCTTCCAATGACCGTCCTCTCGCCGAATGGGGTGAGAGGACATGTGGAATTCCTATCCACTATAAAAGGATAGTTGTCAACCCTAACTAAATTACAAGACATGAGCTTAAAAACAAGTGCCTAAACAAGTTCAATACTTTTAAAGTTAGCAATACTTCAATGTTTATATGCCAAATTACTCGCCATTGCCGGAGTTACGAGGTCAAAATTTTACCGAGACTACGTCGGCCTCGCGACGGCCCGCCCTGTAGATAGCGTAAGGCAGGCCCCATCTCATTGGATAGATACTGACCTGGCCGTTAAGGCAACCTATTTCGCCCTATCTAGTACAAGCTCTGTTTAGTATTTGATTAGAAAGATAGAATTTCAGAGCAATATGATTTCAGATAAGGAAGTACAATTATATTCTCAAGTTGAACTACGCTGTGAAATAGACAGTTATCCTGAACCTAGTCTAATTTGGTACCACAACGGGACGAAGATAACAAGCAATGAAAATATTGTTATATACGATGATAACACTGCAATAGCAATATTAAAAGTAGATTTTGAAGATTTGGGTGCTTACTCTTGTGAAGCTAATAATGGATTTGAGAATCTCACCGTAAATTTTACTCTAAATGTGACGGGCTTAGGTAAGGCCATCCGTAAATTGTCGCATGAATTATAGGATTTTTGGCCCCATTAGAGGTTCAGAAGGACGGCAAGGGGGCACGGGTGTCAAACTCCCACCCTTTAACGTAAGATATTTTTAAATTTTACACTAGTAAATAAACTGAGAGAAAATTGAATAAAGCAATGTGAACTTTATGTTTAGTAGGTATAGATAAAGTTGAGAAATATTTTGAAGTTTTTCATTAATAGTGCAAATTTCTTGTTTAATAATTGGATATATATATTAGGTTTTGAAATGTGACCTCATGATTTGGACATTAATATATTTTTCATGTTTCAGAAAAACCGGAAATTTTGAAAGATCGTAAAATAACAACGGTGCAGAATGGGCAGTCCACTATAATAACATGTAGGTGAGATTTATCAGATGGGTAATAGTATGTATAGCATAGAAAAACAGCACAGCCCTTTTTTATGGAAGATAATGAAATAGTGTACCCGCCTGGGCTAACAGTTTATGCTGACGGGGCACCACTGCCTCTCTTGAATTCACTTGGTTTATCGTGTTTCCAACACCAGGGAGTCAGACAAGTATATAAATTAACACAAGCCTTTTATTGGTGTCGGGGACATTCTATCTCGACCTTTTAGTTTAAATCCGGATATATTTTACAACTAGGCCACGACGTTTCCGAAAAATGAACTTAAGTACAATAATATGCATTAGACACATTTTGTATCAAATGTTATTAAATTTGGTATATTATATTTACAGAGTTATATATGGTAACCCCGAACCGACAATATCATGGCAATACAGAAACAATGCATCAGAGTCGTACCACGAATTGCCGCACGATGTTTTACCGAATCATAATCGATCGCAACTAATTATATTGAGCGTTAGAATCGATCATGGCGGCGAGTATCGATGCATCGCTCGCAATGTTGTCGGCAGGGATGAATTTATTACCACTTTAGTTGTACAATGTAAGTAAGATATTAAATATTAAAGCGAAGGTATCTGGTGTACCTGATGAGTGAGAGGTATTGATGGTTTTATGAAGAAAAATACAGATATAAAGCAAAACACGACTAATATAGGAGTTCAAAACTTCATTACATAGTATAAAATAAAGTCGCTGTCGATGTCTGTCCGTCCCTATGTATGTTTAAATCTTTAAAAGTACGCAACGGATTTTGAAGAAAATCATTTATTCAAATAAACTTACATTGGATTTTTCTTTAATAGAAAGCTGTCTCATCACAAGAAGAACGAGCAAGAAATTCGTAGCTCTTTTAAATAATTTTATTATTACTTTACATTTTTAAGTTTAAGTGTGTGAATACATAACCAACTGGTTAAACAATTAATAGAGGAAATCAGTCATAGTGATTAGTTTCTATATATAATACATGTACATCTGGGCGAAACTGGGACGAGTAGCTAGTGATCATCTCTCTTTTATCTATACTAGTGCCACTAAAAACCTCAAAGCTTAGTGGAGCCATTCTGTGCTTTATCCGTAATTTTTTTTTTATATTTCAAATTATTTTCTTCTAACAAGAAAACAAATGTAGTACAATTACAAATCACAAGCACTGTTTAAATATTCTTTCTTTCTTCTCTTTTCTGACTATAGCTATGTAATATTATATTATCTGTGCTATTACTTTGCAGATGCTCCGCAATTTATTACAACAAAAGAAGAATTGAAACAAATCGGAAAGCCTATAAAAGTGGAAGTTGGTAAAAGTGCTAAATTTTCGTGTGAAGCTCATGGCAATCCACTACCAATAGTAGTTTGGACTAAGGATTATCGACCGCTAGTATATTCAAATAATATGTGAGTATTCCGATTACTATATACTATTATTTAGCCCAGTTTTTAACGACTTCGAAAAAGACTTATAAAGAAAATTTCTTTATAAATGTAAATAAAAAAAGAAATCCAGGTGAATTTCTTGTCAGTTCTTCTCTAATCATAAATACAGCTTGTGAAGTTACAAAACAATGGTAGCGAAACAATGTAGACGATTTCTACAAATTTTCCCTGTCATAAAACAGAAATAAAATAAATGACCCTGGACAATTAACATAGCACCATCTAGTCCAACGGCAAACAGAGCTTATGTTATGGGTATTAGACAACTGGTGTAAATATATATTCTCTTTTGTAAATACACGCATAATACACATAGAAAACACCCAGATTGTTTGTATCGAACAATCATGATGAGTATGATTGTTTGTATCCGTCTGAGTGTTTTATACCAATACAAATATTTGCACCGCGTGTGCAATCCAACCCGCCACCATCAGAAGTAAAGCGGTGTGCTAAACCGCTAGACCACCGAGGCCGTCGATTTAGATTAAATATTGCATTTATACATTAAATTTTTTTCCGTTTTAGTTATTTGGGTGAAAATAGCGAGTTAATAATAAATAACGTGAGCCCATACGACTCGGGATTGTTCACGTGTAATGCTTCAAGTGCCATTGGATCCTCGCAGAGAAACTTCACACTGGTCGTGTATGGTAATTTTTATATATTATTTTCAGTATTTTTTATTAAAATATAGTTTTTCTTCATTATATTCTCATATCGTAAGATAAGTTGTTTCTTGAGTTGCTATTTCTCAGAAACTCTGCTTGGTACGTTAAGATATCAATAATTCATGATCAACTGAATTAATTTTGCTCATATCAGATTTTAAATTATTTTCTATTGGGGGAACTGGTAGTAAAGTGGACTGTTGACTCTATTGCTAGCAATATTCCATGTCATGTTGATATACGCGGTTTCCTCTGGAAACCAACATGTTGAATTCCTCGTGAATTTGGTTTATTTGATGGACTAACTGACCTGACTTTATGCTCATCCTTTCATCCTCCACTGGTGCCCCGTCAGCGTATACCGTTAGCGCAGGTGGGTGCACCATGGACACTTGAGTAAAATCAGGTGTGCATCGACTCCAAAATTGACCCTAGGGTGGAGGATTGTTAGGGCAATCCGAAGCTCGCCGGGGAGGTTTTAGGGTCTGGAGGTGGCGTGCAGAGACTGTTCCCTGCACGCCTAGATGGAGGTCCCTTCGATGGGAACCATGCCGGTGGTCTTGGTGAATGCTTTGCGTATCCCATGGCCACGGCGATTATGTCGAGGAGGAACAGTCGTCAGGTTTTAGCTGGTAGGAGTCCGGCAGTATCCATTCTTCCCTAAGGGAATGGTTCTCCATGATGGATTTTCCTGACGTGAAAAAAAAAAAAAAAGGTGGGTGCACCATTCCACTGTCATCCAATAAAAAACATTAACATACTTTCCTCCTTTTATCTGCTGGTTTTAGCTCCTCCACGGATGAGGATTGGTGATAAGAATCTGGTAGAGCCTGTGGAAGTGGAAGTGATAGAAGGACAAGTGGCAGCGCTGGAATGTTCGGCTGAAGGGTGGCCGGAACCACGCGTTCGCTGGCTACGAGCTGACCAAGAGCTGCTAAATCCTAAGAAGCATATCGATGAATTTGGTTTACGGTGAGCTTTTAATGGCTTTTATTTTATTAAAAATGCGTGAAAATTAATTAATGAATTAAAATTAATAATGTTTCTGAAATAAAGGTAACCTAAGATATATATAACATTAGCCATCTGCAACAAACAAATATACAGACAATTTTTTAAAATTATTTATTTAAAGTATATATATTTATATAGATGTACTGGAATGGCAAACGAGATAATACTCTATCGGCTATGGTGTATGAACAGCACCACGAACATCACGTTATCACGTGAGGTACAGTCGTCGCATGATATCTGTAGTGCTGTTAACGTATATAGCCAATGCTTACGTTGCCATATGAAAGACTATGTCATGCTTACATATACCCTGTAATTTCACTGCCTCATCTCACCAATCCACACACACAGCTAATCTGATATTTATAATAATAATAATATCCCAAGACAATTTACACAACGCTATCTAGTCTCAAGCTAAGCAGAGCTTGTGTTATGGGTACTAGACAATTGATACAAATACATAGATACGTTTTTTTATGATGCTTATTAAATGCAAAACCGTCCTGCATAATATTATCCTTTCTTTTTAGATTTGTTGCCAACATAACCGATTTTGGAGATTATACTTGTATCGCCAGTAATGAGTATGGTAACGCGTCTATCTCCTATATACTTTACGTTTGGGGTAAATATAACTTTTTTATTAATATTTGTGTTACTAATATTAAGAATTTGGCTATGTGGTTAATTTATATAGGATCGAGGTGGTATACCAGCGAAATCTCTCAATATAACATCTTCTAAATGGTCTTGGCCTGTCTAAAACTGTAATAAGTTCTATATGAGAACGTGTATCTAAAGCAGCACTAGGAGGGTCTTACCAGCTGGGTAGAAAGACAAACATGGTAAAGGTGTCGACGTACGTCCCCAAGATTCCCCTTAATCCTACTCGGGGTGACAAGTTCCGTGAAATGCTCGAAATACCCCTCTCTGTTAGATGCTTGGACCCGTCACCAGTACGGTGAATCAATAGAATGCTAAGAAGTTCATCTTTCTAGAAGAAATATTTAAATTTTTGTTTAATATAATACTGAAATAATAAATCTTGGACATAAGCTAAGCAGAGTTTGTGTTATAGATACTAGACAACTGAAGTAAATACTGGATCCATTTTTTTATTAATATACCTACATAGTGACCTTACAGACGCGAGGAGCAATAAAAATCAAAAAAGTAATTAAATGTCCTTGTATTTTCATAAGATTTTACAGTATGCAAGTTTCGTGACTAAGTGAATTTGATGAGTGAATATAATTTTGTAACGGGTAGTAAAAAAATAAATCAATCTAACGCCTCGGTAAAATATAATATTACTAATAGTTAACCGGTTTTGCTATAGAAGTTTATCAGGCTTTAACACAGAAAACACCGATACAAACAATCATACTCATTAATACAAACGTTTGCACCGTGCAAGGAATCGCACCCGCGATCATCGTAAGTAAAGTGATGTGCTTAACCGCTAGAACACCGAGGTCATCGACTATGTTTGAACCTTAAGAATGTTATTTTAGGATGTATTTTCCAGTGCCACCGTCGATCAGCCCGCCTTTAGTGGACAAAATGGACGTAGTTATAGGACATAATGTGAGTTTACAATGCGATGCGGTGGGCTTCCCTGTACCGTCTATATTGTGGGAATTCGACAACGAAATGCTGACTAAAAATAGTACAGATCTCAGGTAAGTCTGCACTGCTTCTAATTATTTGGAAGTTTGTATTCACACAAACTCTTGAATATGCTGAACAACATTTATTTAAAAGAGCAACACGTAAATTTCTTTCTCGTTCTTCTTTTGATAAGTCAGTTCGGATATGAGTGGTAGATAAAAAAAATACATGACTTATTAAGTGTTTATTTTTTATTATTAAGTTTATTTGAATAAAGATTATTTTTATTTCTATACAAATCCATAGATTTGTAGATCTATAAAAGAGTTGGTGGTAGAAGGGTGAAAATTTATGGTTGTATGTATTTTTTTTTTAAGCTTTTTATTTTAGTTCTTAGTTGTACAATTAGGTTTTGTAAATACTAGTTATATAATAATATTAACCGATTTATAATATATTGTAAATTTATGTTGTATATATTTTTAGGTATATAAAAAAGTCCGAACAATAAAAATGTTGGCCTAACCCTTATCACTTAGGGGTATAAAAAATATATAGTAGCCGATTTACAGACCTACTGAATATGCATATAAAATTTAATAAAAATCAGTCAACCCGTTTCGGAAGAGTATGGCATTTATAGCATATCATTGTGAACGAGAATTTTATATATACGACTATATACTGTTGTTAATTTTATTGAGAATGTATAATTCTATTTAATTGCAGTTATAATGATTTCGGTAATTTGTATATATACAATGCGAGCACCAAACACGAAGGCTTATATAGATGCGTGGCAGAGAATATAGTTGGAATGGTCATGAAGAATATACAGCTCCGTGTAAATGGTAAGTCACTATATCCATATCTTTTTATCTCTACAAAAATGCGAGTTTAATATATTATTAGAAGTGCACGTAGCACTGCATATTTCTGTCAACATCACCCTTACATTTGTTTACTTCTCATAACATATGATAATCATAATTCTCACGACAATTCACACAACGTCATCTAGTCCCAAGCTAAGCAGGCCCTGTGTTATGGGTACTAGAAAACTGACATAAATATTTTTTTTATTTATTTAACTTTAATGCACAAAAACAATATGTACATGTGGCGGACTTAATACCATGCGGCGTTATCTACCAGTCAACCATGAGTGGTGCAGAGAAATATACCTATCATCATCTATTTCTTCTTTATCTCAATTATTTGTGGTCGTCGTAATATGGTTTTCTCTTCCATTCATTCCTGTTCGTGGTCCTCTCGTTATTTACTATCCATATCTTTCACCACCACTATAACCATCCACATTCATATGTTCACAATACCTTCCTTTAGTAATTACAAAGTTACATTTTTTTTCGTAAATACATAATGTACATAGAAAAGATCCAGACCGATACAGATATATATATATATACTAGCTGTACTCGCGACTACGTCCGCATGGAATTTAAATTTATTTTTCTCAATATAAAAGTAGCCTAAGTTACTCCTTATTACATCAGCTACCTGCCAATAAAAGTCTCGTCAAAATCGGTCCAGCCGTTGCAGAGATTAGCCGGAACAAACAGACAGACAGACAAAAATTGTGAAAAATGTTATTTTGGTGTGTACCATATTTATATTCATATGCATGTAGTAAAAAACAGTTATTTCAATAATACAAACAGACACTCCAATTTTATTTCTTTAATAAATGATAAAAAACTTGAAGCTCTAAATATTTACTGGTCATAGAAAAAAAATCCTAAAATATCCCTAAAAAACAGGCCGTCACATAGGAAGACCCCCTTAATAATGCATTTTATCTTCGAATATTTCAGAGCCACCGAGAATCGCAGCCGACGACTTTGCTGGACCATATATAGCTACTGACTTAGATAATGAGTTATTAGTAACATGTAAGGTAACAGGGAAACCTACACCCTATATTTTGTGGTCCAAGGATGATTATTATCTTGACACAGGTTATTATATACTTCCTTTTAATACCTTACATTGAAATCGAATTGTTTTTGAAAGAAAGGAATATTATTTCAAAACTATTTAGACAAATGTTTCTTACAAAATCAATTATTATTTATTCGTGTAGGACATTTTAGCCGATTATGAACGTCAAATTTATTGTATTAATATTTTTTCCCTACCGTCCAGTTCATTATACAGATTCAATTTAGAAGAACTGGCAAGAAATTCAACTGATTTTTAATAGCCAATTTATTTACATTGTGATCTCTAACATTAATTAAAAATCCCGTGCATGAACTATTATTGCCATGCACGTTTGTCATTTAAGTAATCGTTTAGTGTATAACTAGGCTTTGCTCAATAAATATGATTTAACAGATATTTTGAATTAATTTAAGGGTATTTCCAGTACAGCCTTCAGTATCTTATCATTCATATATAAGCATTAATATTAGGCGATTGATTGATGACTCCACAATTTCAGATTCGCGATACGTAATCTACCCTGATGGTAGTTTAATTATAAAGCATCCAACAGAAGAGTTAAGCGGACTGTACACTTGTACAGCTAAGAATAAAGTCGCAGTTGTCAATAAAACTGTATCCGTTCAAATATATGGTACGTATTGGGCGATTTTGTAAGACCTATACTAACGTTTACCGTACTATATTACTCGTTTAATACTGCATTAAGTGTAAAACTGCAAAACATCCAAATTACAGGAAATCCAGTTTAATGTTTTAATTTTTAATTAGTTTTCCAAATATTTTATGGAGTTTGAATGCAGTTTAATATTAAGCTAATATAAGTACTACTATTATGACGACAGAGAGAGAGAGAGAGACCAGTTTTTTTAGGAGAAATTAAACTACCGAACTACTGACTACAATATTATTCTAATAGGTACCAATATAGAAAGCTATGAACACCCGGGCTAAGCCGGGGCGGTAATAATCCTGGACAACTCATACATCTAGTCCTAAACTAATTAAAGCTTCTACTTTGCAACTTAAATATATATTTTTTGGAAATAGCATCGGCTACGTCCCTGAATCCAGCTGTTTGATATATATAATGTTATTCCATGAAGTCACCTTTTGGAAGAAATCTTGGTAATGTGAACAATTGGGTTTACAGCATTGCCGTCGCATTTGCAACTGCAATCAGATGAGTCGCAGTCGACCGTCACCGTTGTGGAAGGGACCAATGTGACTATCGAGTGTCCCATCCGTGCCGCTTACAGGGATGTAGTCAAATGGTATAAGGTTCGACACGAGCTGAGGAAATACATTTTATTTTTTATCACGTTAATATACTTTGAAAAGGGAAACAACATTTTACCTTAATGTACATGGTTTAGCGACGTGTAAGTAGCCTCTACACGCGGTATCTTAACCGGACCGGTCACTTACGAAATATGACGAACGACACTCTCGATTAGTTTGTACAGATGGTATCTTTGTCTAGATTTTCCAGATATGTTCTACAACGCTTGTAGGTATAAATAATTATGTAATGTAAGAAAGCGGTAACAATATTTATAAAACTGTAACATACTTCTAGAAACTTCCTCAATGAAAGTTCGAAATATTCGTTATTCTGACGTTTTAATTGAATGTGAATTCCCTCAAAATTCAAAATAATGTATGTCAAAGACTTCCATTTACCTATATATAATTTACAGGATGCAGTGCTGGTAGCCCAGGGTCAGCTAAGTCTTCATAATGTGAGTCGCGGTGGCAGTTCTACCTACGCTTGCGTGGTCTCCAACGCCGCTAGTTCTGCTGCAGCCAGAGTGGTCCTACGACCAGAGTGGCCTCCCACCTTCTTGAGGGAAGCCGCCGAAGATATAGAAGTTGTAAAAGGCGATGATTGGTACTTCGATTGTGGGGTAGATGCGAAACCAGAAGCTAAGGTAATTTATAATTATTGTAATAACCAATTTACAACTCTATTAAAGCTTTTTAAGGATCAAAAAATCAAAATCAATTCAAATCACATTTATTTGCCATAAACATAGGTTTACATTGGTTGTTATTGTAATATAATGTCCCATTATGTTTTGCCTCATTCATAATTTAAGAGCTACGCTCTTGTCGGTGGAGCTCTTGCCACTTTCCGCGATCTTTTTTTATTTTTTTATTTTTTTTTTATTGGGTTGTTTGGGCTATTGTCAGATGTGTAGCACCTGTAGCACTGCGACCTACATAGATCTATTGTGCTCGCCCTTTTCAGAGTTCGCTACCTAGACCCGTCAGGGACAAGAATTGAAGGATATTCTTAGGAGCGATCGTTTTTATCTCCTCGGGAAAGAGTGTAAACTTTCCGCGATCTTCCATCATGTTCTTTAATTCTTGATACGACACGACTCCCATTTTGTCCTCAATTTGTTTGACGTAGCTATGCCTTGGTCTTTATTCCTCTCCCCCTCTTTCCTGCTGCCTCATTAGGCATGCAATATCTATAATTATTTGTAGATTATTTAATTATTAAAACAATTGTTATCCGAGTAATTATAAATGCATATTATCATTATTACATTATTATTAATTTAAAAACTCGTTTACGTTAAACCCGCATACTTAGATTGTAGAAAGAACTACCTGCCGAAGTTTTTTCGAGACACTATAGCATGGGGTTTTGAAGAATGGTATATTAAAGTTTCTTAAGAGTCGACAACGCACCCGACTCGCCTGATATTTCGGGCGTCCATAGGGTTAACAGGTTAGGGTAACCGTTTACCATCAAATGGACCGTATGCTTGTTTGTCACCATTGTAGTATAAAATAAAAAATAAACACTGGTTTCTTCATAAAAACAATATTTACCAGAGACTGTAAGAAGTCGCCTGCGTAGGTACTTTAGTCTCGCCTATTCTAGCCGCCAAGCAGCTTGCTTTGTAAAATGTGTTTCGATTGTGAGGTACAAATTAGACAATTACAGAGGTACAATTTCACTGTCTAATTTGTGTCTAAGATATCATCGTCTTAGTCCCCTGGGATGGCAACGTCGCTCCGTGCAGTCTGTGAAGACACGAGGAGACTTCTGCGCTTTTGGGAGGACCTTGGCTGGCTACTTCAGTAGTCTCGGCTCTACACGTACAACGGCGCAGATGAGAGGGTGATCGTGGAAAATGGAGTTCGACTTACATTAGATTACATTTTACCTTACTTTCTTTTTAGACTAAATGGCTATTCAACTCGAGACCGTTGCTATTCGAGGGCAAACCTCGTTTGAAAGTGATGAACGTACAAATACATAACACGGGCACATACAAATGTATTGTGAATAATAAACACGGAACTATTGTTAGACAATTTACTTTGGACGTTTTAGGTAAGTTCATTGAAAAGTACTATTGTATTTTTCAATTAACCTTATTAGGTTATATGATATAGCTGATACAGTATTAGATTAACTAAAAAAATGTTTTTGAAGTTAAAACATTAGAGTAGTGTTGTACTGTATTTAAATATTAATTTAAATAAAAAGCTAATTTGCGTTTCACATTTAATTTGGCCGTTCCCGCCATTTTACAATACAAACTCTATCAACTGCACAGAGTACGTTACAAACATCTTAGACATAGATTATGCCAAAGACTATATATACTACAGGATATATATATATATATATATATATACATATTCCTGTAGTACATATAGTCTAGCTAGTTATAAACTGTATCACTGTTTACTAATATTGGAAAAGGAAGATTTTATTTTTTACTAGCTGTGCCTGCGGTTTCATCCGCAAAATTTCAATAAAAAATATGTTATTCTGATGCATAATTATTGTAAAATTTCATCAAAATCCGTTCAGTAGTTTTTGATACTTACATCCATACTTAAAAACTTTTGCGTTTATAATATTATTAAGATATGCTTGTATGTAGTACATAAACTTATATATTACTTGACGAATACTAAAACTTGTTCAGTTATACAGTTACAATATTTACACTCCAGAGTCCAGTGGGACTCACAAACTTATAGACCGAACCCGGGTTTATAACTAGAAAAATGTATTATAATTATTTTCAGTGTCCCCTTTTATTTCGGACTTTGATGTATTGGATGTACAACTTAAAGATGGTTCTAACGCCACACTCAGTTGCGATGCAAAAGGCTCCCCTGCACCTACCATAAAATGGAGTTTCAAGTACGTATATACTGATATATTAGTCAATTCAATTCAATATTACATGTTATTCCGCAGGACTGAAAATCTATGCTATGTCCCTTTGAGAGCACAGAATTATTGTCCGTACAAAATTGTTCTCAACAATTTAAAATGTCGAAAATAGACGTTAAATAACATTTTTAATTAATCAAATAAAAAAAAACATGTTTTAATTTTAAAAAATAAAATGTTTTATTATTTCAACAAGAAGAACTGACAACTGAACTGACGTTTTTTTTTTATTCTTACATTTATTTATGGACTTTTAAAACTCGATAGATAAGTTCGATACTTTGACTGCGCAATCGACATGTGTATATTTTCCCATTCACATTTCTTACGGCACCTCTCTATAATAGAGAGGAATAGATACTATTATGGCTGTATACGTACATAAATATATTGTATAGGCAGCGCGCATGCGATGCTGCGCGCGCAACTTAAATATGTCAACTGTCTTGTCTCATATAAAATTAAATTAGATAAACGTTTGCTTTGTTATTTTATTTAAATATATATAAAGATAATCCAGATCAAGCCCATAACTGGTGACCCCGCTCTTGGACAGAACCGTAAGGATATAAAATACATATTTTTAAAGAACAAAATTACATATAAAACACAATTTTACTGATATATATGAACACCATGTCTTTGGAAAATACAATAGCTACCGAACCATCTGAACTGTTTAGAGTCGGAATACGCGTTCCTCCTTTCTGGCCGGAAGAGCCAGAAATATGGTTCGCACAAGTCGAGGGACAATTCGCAGTTTCATATTAATTCAAATTATTTTTCCCCTAATTTGTATTAAAAAGTGGCACGCACAATATATGCCAATGTCTAAATTAATTACAGTGCCAGAGGTACCTAGACTATAAAAGTTGTCTGCATGAGTCTCTCTTCTTTTAACTCCCTTAAAAAGCTAGTTCTGAAAACTGTCTTTGTTATAAAGTGCGATTAGACAATGAAATTACCAGGATAAGATGCATGATATCTTGATCCTCTGGAATGGCAATGCTTGAGCGATATCACGGGTTTCACATGATAACGTGACGTTTGAAATGCTGTTCATGTATAGTATATAAGACATATGTCTATATAGACAGTTACCGCTTACTATCAGATGGATCGTAAGCTTGTATCCATTCTTATTTTAAAAAAATACTTTAGAAATAAACCTTAATAGGAATTCGAACTGGCACGTGGAAAACACCACACTGATTGGAACTAACATATCGTCCGGCTCCGAAGGACTATACCGATGCGATGCAACGAACAAAGCCGGGGCAGCACACCTAGTATACAGAGTGAGTGTAGTGTCGTCACCGAAAATTAAGGAATTGGTGAGCTATGTCGGTGGTCCGGGCGTCACAGTTAATGGCACAGTGGAAGTTGTGGTGAGTGGAATTATATTGAATATTGCAGGTAGTTTCAAAAGTCTTAACCAACGTTAAAAACGACTATGTTTTATCTTTGGTGGGATTTACTTTTTTTATTATTATTTCTTCTCTGGGACTATATATGGAAATACTATGTTACACAAACAACTCAAAATTTTGTCCGATCTCATCGAATCTCATTTTCCCCGTTTTTCCAACACTTTTTTATTATAACTCCGCTCCTATTGGCCTTAGCGTGATGTTACACAGTATAACTTTCTAGATAAATGGGTTATCCAATACTAAAAGTATTTTCAAAATAGGACTATTAGTATTTGTGAGTTTGGATGTTCGCGGTAATCACCGGAGATTACTGCGAACATCCAAACTCACGAAGTTTTCTTCTCTTCCATCTTTTGGTGATCAAATTTCTATCATTATTGAGTAATAGAGAAGGTCGTATCGCTTCCAGTAGCGGTGGTCAGGTTTCCGCACTGAATATTTGTGGTCTCACATATGATAATTGTAGCGGAATTAAACAAAATAATGAAAATTTATTAAGTAATAAAATGGACTTCCGCAAAATAACACCTAATCCGATAAAATATATTAATGTTATATACTTCCAGCTCGGCACACGTACTAGGATATCATGTAAAGCGTCCGGTAACCCGGCGCCCAACATACAATGGATACGAAATGGAATTGTGCTAAGTGAGAATTCACCAGATATCGGTTATGCTGACCTAATACTGGAGAGAGTTCAGGTGTCACAAGCGGGGCTGTATTCTTGTATTGTTAGTAATGAAGCGGGCGAGGATCAGAGGAGGGTTAAACTTGAAGTATTAGGTACGTGTCATCCACTGGAACTGTTACAAACTCTTCGCACATTTTTATATACGAGTATTTACTAGCAACCCGCCTTCGGTTAACGGTAGTTGATTACCCTATATTTGAGGTTCTGCTTTTATTAAATTAAAATTAAGATATCTCCTAGTATTCGTTGAAATCAAATGACTTCAACGAACGTTGTCGCGGACTTTTTTTAGGGCTTTTAATGCAGAATAATTTTGTCATACACATTTGTTGCGTAACTAACCGTTTACGCAGCATTCGCAGCTGAAGCACTCAAAATAAATATTCTTGTTACATTTTTATTGCTGTTCCGCTCCTATTAGTTGTAGTATGATGTTATACACTTGGGAATAACATACCTTTCTAATAGTGAAAGAATTTTTAAAATTGGATCAGTAGAACCGGTGATTGCCCCGAAGAAACAAACATACAAACTAAACCTCTTTATAATATTAGTACACATTTCAAATGTTGAATGTCTTTTTTACAGTTTACTGCTTTAGAAGGCAGTAAAATGGATAAACCCAATCTATTCTTGATAGACGACAGTTTCTAATAAGATTATTTCTACTTCATATTTTAGTTGACATTAAAATGTTAATTTAATTATGTTAAATTTTCAGAACCGCCGAAAATTTTCCAAACGCTCTTCCATAATCAGACTAGTGACATTGTACATATGGAGGTGATCTCTGGACAGTCATTCTACCTGCACTGCCATCCTTATGGGAACCCCATGCCTCAGGTGTACTGGTTTAGAGACGACTTACCTTTGATATTGTACGACGAGACAATGGTAACTGCGGATTATGGGGAAGTTGTCACCTCTAGGTAATATGTTTTTTGATATTTATTTTATACTATACAACTACCATATTGTGGTAATTGTTAGTAGTTATGACGTGGTCAAGTAGATTGACTAGTCATGCTCTAAAATGTCCAGACATGTGGCGGCGTTATGGGCCGGGTCATTGGGCTCCCTAAAATATGGTCGAGCAAAGTGATGGCTGGCTCATACGTTATACTCGTGAACGAGTGCTGCTTGTAGGGACTGGTCTGCTCTAATCACTACGACTGTTTTAATCATTTTGTGTACTTAATATCTGAAGCTAATTAATCAGTGCTAGTTGGTAGTTTGTATTCGCACGTTTCAAATTGGAAATGTAAAATTACAATGATTGTTTAAAAGAGCAACACGCAAGTTTCTTTCTCGTTATTCTTGTGATGAGACAGCTTTCCGAATGAGCGGTAGATTAAAAGAATGATAACTATGACTATTCAAAAGTGCTTAAATTAGGTTTATTTGAATAAATGATTTTCTATTCTATTCTATTGTAAAAGTTGTAATTTTAAATTGTAACTAAAACAAATGATAAACAAAATGATACTGTTAATGTTGATTTCAAAAAATATTACCTATGTTAATAAATCTTATAATTGTCATTATATAAGTAATTGTTAATACTGAAATCTTAATAATATTATAAGTTTTATTAAGTTTGTAAGTATGGATGTTTGTTACTCTGTCATGCAAAAAATCTGAACGGATTTTGATGAAACTTTACAGTAATATAGAGTATACATCAGAATAACATATAGGCTATAAATTTCCCGCATGTAATTCCAGAGTCACTATCCTCAGCCTTGAGGAATCGATACGAAAATGTATATTTTGGAAATATTGTTTATCTACAGCTATGTATATTATGTTAGAGGAAAAAGTTATAATACGGTATGAATATTGTATAAATATTTTTTTTTTATGCAGGAATGCTTTGTACGAACAGTCGGGTAACTACACGTGCGTCGCCATAAATAAGGTTGGAAATGCCAGTGTTTCTTACTTGGTGGACGTATTCGGTATTTGTATTTTTTATAATTATTAATATTAATAATAGATACATATCTATACATATAAATAAAACTGGAGTGTCTGTTTGTAATATGAAATAACCGTTTTTGCTGTAGTGATACGCTGCGGCACCAGCTGAGTGGAAGCCTTTTCAGCATAGCGAATTATTAGTTTTTAAGTTTTCTTTTTTATCTGTACGCTTTTTTATGCTGAATAAATGATTATTATTATTATTATTATTATTACATGCGTGATGAGTCTGTTTGTTCTTAATCTCTTTGTGGCTAATCTCTGAAATGGCTGGACCGATTTTGACGGGACTTTTATAGGCAGGTAGCTGATGTAATTAGGCTACTTTTATTTTAAAAAATCTTTTATTTTAGAAAAATAAAGTTAAATTCCACGCGGACGAAGTCGCGGGCACAGCTAGTTATAAATAATAATGTTTACACAGCGCTATCTAGTACCAAGCTAAGCAGAGCTCGAGATACGGGTACGAGACTACTGATATAAATATGTATACACTTCTTTTTGTAAATATATACTTACATAGAAAACATCCAGACCAACACAAACAATCTTACTCATGAATCGAACCTCCGGCCATTGGAATTAAAGCGGTATGGTTAACCGAGACATCGACGACATGATTAGGTACGAGTATATCTTCATTTTCAAATGCATTAAACACAATTTACTTGACGTCCGTCTGTCCTCCTTACATCTGGGGCTGATGTAACACATATATAAATGTGGACAATACATATATCGACATAATTTTATTATAAAACCAATAAAGATGTATTATTATTTATTCCAGTTCCTCCTCCTACACCAAAAGAAAAATTAAAAAACACTTCCATCCGTATAGGCAGGCCTTTGAACTTAACATGTCCTGTGGAAGGAAGCCCGTTGCCCTATGTAATGTGGACCAAATACCCGTATATTGAAATCGGAGGGAACTCTAGAGTGGCTTTATTTCATGACAACTTTACATTGGTGAGTTTTAATCCAAGTCGATAATTAATATTAATAAGAACCCAGGAACATCTACACGACGCCTCTAGTCCTTGTTATGGGTACTAGACAACTGATAGAAGTATCTAAACATTTTTTTTGCATTTAGGACTTCGTATAAAATTTACTTCTGGTATATAAAATGGTCAATAAATTATATAATTATAATAATATCCCTGGACAATTCACATAGCACTATCTAGTCCCAAGCTAAGCAGAGACTGTGTTACGCACAGAAAAAAAAATGTATCTACTTCTTTAATCTATGGTGTTACGGGTGCTAGACAGCTGATATAAATACTTAGGTACATTTTTTTTAAAGTACATACATATTATACATAAGGAAAACACTCAGTTCGATACAAAAGATTAATACAAATCTTTGCACTGTGCGATGAAGCTAACCCGCCACCAGCGTTAGTAAAGCGATGTGCTAAACCGCTAGACCTCCGAGGTCATTCTTGTAATATTGTTTTTATCCAACAAATGATGTTATGAAAATACATTTTGTGTTCCAGTCAATAAACAGCACAGAAATATCGGACAGCGGGAAGTATTCCTGTATAATGACAAATAAAGTTGGTACCACTGAAGTGGTGTTCGATGTCCTCGTGGAGAAACCCGCCACAATAGTGGCGAACGTGGGGAATAATAACATGGAGAACCACGTCGTGACGCTGAGGGGAAGCGTCGTATTAAAGTGCCAGGCGGACGGCCATCCTGCACCGAAGATTACTTGGTTGAAGGTATACTTTAGGATTAGGGTCTATCGAAACATTAATCGAACATTATTAAGAAACTAACCCTAAACTGACGGGACACACCCCTTAAAGTCTTTATCATAAAATCAACTCTAATATTTATATATTAGAAAAACCTAGACAATTACGTTTTTTCTGATGATAATGGAGTGGTGCTCCCGCCTGCCCTAACGGTTTACGCTGGCGGGTCACCAGTGGAGGATGATAAGATGAGATCAGGTCAGTTAGCCCATCGTGACAAATTCACCAAGAATTTATCACGATGTTTTCCAGGGGGAACCACGTGGAGGTCAACTTGACATGGTACATTGCTAGCATTAAAATCATATATCCACATTACTAACAATTTTAGTTTATTTGAGAATATGTAATACTTTGTTAATTAGGATACGCAACAGCTGAGTAGTAGCGCGGCAAACATCCAGAACGTTCCAGGCGGCAGTATGATGATAGTGTGGGATGCTAGAGTGAGAGATGCTGCGCAGTACATCTGTGTTGCTGATAACAGCGCTGGTACGCAGCACCGTCGGTACAATCTCGCCGTCAAAGGTCAGTATATGATACGTACATATTTACATAGTGCCCAGTAGTTCTAACTTTTTGGGATTATTAGTTATAGTGAATACTGATACCTATAATCACGCCATCAGAGGTCAGTATATGCTGAGTACATAAAAATACATACTTAAACCGTTGGCGCTGGCGGTTGCACCATTCCATTAACATCCATTAAATAAAATCTTCCCTAGGAACAACTGTGGCTAACTCGATAGGTATCTAATTGATGTGTTGTGAAAATAAGATCAGTTAGCCCATTATGGTGAATTCACCAGAAAGTGTAATGGGGCCACTAGTTCCCTTTATTATCGACCACCATCCTCTTCCCGCATGTGTTGCACCGGATCTTTTTTATTTCAATCATAAGGGTTTAATACTAACAATGTATTACAAATTAATAACATAACACAATTAATAACATAAAACAAGACTATATTACAAATACTTAAATTTTTCAGTTTTACTGTGTTATAATATGCATGTATTATACATATAAATCTTCCTCTTCAATTACTCTATTTATTGCTGAAAACTGCATTAAAATCCGTAGCGTAATTTAAAAGATGTAAGCGTATAGACAGCCGTGGCAACTTTGTTCTATACCATAGAATAGTATAGAAAATTCTTTAGTGAAGTATATTTTAATTTAAGCACTTTTTTTTAATGTACTTATTGTAATTATAATATCTATGATAATTTAAAGATATATATCACTTATCAACCAGTGCCAGGAAAATGGAGTACGTGGACCCCTTGGAACTTCTGCAACACTACATGCGGCCTCGGATATCAAACACGGTCGAGACTATGTCAATACGTCGACGAGACCAACGAAACCTTTGGTTAGTACAAAGATATTAGGATATTGGTGATGGGTTGTGCGCCTAATCATCAGTGTTACCGCGCGTCAAACGCACTAAACAAAAGGCCACATTACACACATCGAAATTAAGTATAATATTACACGCTCCGAATACAATTTTTGTAAATCATTTACCAAAAAATTTACCAATAGTACCTGCTGTAGATAACAATATTTTTAATTTTAGATAAAAATACTCGACCGGATAGAGTGGTCGTAGACGAATCTACGTGCAAAGGAACTGCGACCGAAACGAGAAGATGTCACATGCCACCGTGTGAGGTTTGTGAGATTTACTGAATTACATCTAAATTTAATACAATTTACTAAATTAAAATAAATAACTGCCTTTATACGGCACGTCCTTTCTCGCGCGATCAGGAGCGCCTGCGCTTTAGCGCAGGAAATGCAACGCGCGCACGTGCGTGCTTTTAAAATTTAAACTATATTCGACAGATTTTTTTTAAGAATGACACGTTTATAAATTAATAATATAATATTTATAAATTATGATTTTGCTCCATATACAGATCCGTCATTTTTCAATGGCAATTAATCTTATTAATATTATGAACGCGAAAGTTTGTGTGTATAGATGGATGTTATTTACTCGTTCACGCTAAAATTACTGAACGGATTTTGATGAAACTTTACAGTAGCTTTTAGATCAGAATAAAGTATAGACTATAAATTTTAAGCGGGTGAAACCGAACCGAAACTGAATACAGCTAGTTAATATTTCATAAAGGCGCAAAAGCACGCCGATGGAAGGAACAGGGTATGCGTGCTCACGCTTTCCCGCACGATCTCTGTATATTTCTCGTTCTCTTTAGCTGCCTACGCCGAAAGAGCGTATGTGTAAAGGCGTAGCATTTAGTGTACGTGTAAAATAATGATTGTATAGGAACAAACGCAGTCACGTTGGTCGAAATGGTCAAAATGGTCGCCGTGTACGTCGCAGTGCGGCGTCGGTACGCAGTCGCGCACTCGACGCTGTAGAACGCACACCCCGTGCTATGGAGATCATATTGAGGTAACATTTAGTTAGACATACCTTGGTGGCGTAGCGGTATAATAGACTGCGTCTTTTTCCAATAGTCACGAGCTCGATTTCCTCACACACGGTACTATAAAAAATATAGATAATTAATTACTACTCCTACTAGGTCAGGATGACTGGCTAGTTCTTTCAATTCTAATAATAATAATTTATCTAATATCAAATTAACTGCTTTGTCAGTCTATCTGATTACTTGAATTTTAAACCCTACGATAGATTTATATTTATGAGAATATCTTCTCGAAATTATCCTGACAAACTTCCATGATGGTCTAACTTATCCTGACAATACCAGTATTAGTCATAAAATTATAAATATACCTCGAGCTCCGTTACATGCGAGTGTTAACTAGTGACGCGCTCTTCGTATTGGTATAAAGTGTATGTGACGGAGCTCGAGGTATAAATTTGCTATAAATTTAAAAAATTACCTTACTCTTGTTAGATAAGAAAATGTCCAGATTTACCAAGATGCAACGTCACACAACACCAATCAGAAAATGAAGTTTATACCAGCGGAGAAGACTCGAGTATGTATGTGAGTATATATATATAATTTGACGTAGAAATTCGTCTGCACCTCCGTGTCATCTATTTCTATTGACGGCTTTGGTGGTCTAGCGGTAGCATACTGGTTACATTCCTCGCACGGTACAAACATTTGTATTCATTAGTATAATTATTTGTATATGTCTGGGTGCTTTCTATGTATATTACGTAGATATTAAAGATAAAAAATGTATCTAAGTATTTATATTAGTTGTCTACCCATAAAACAAGCTCTGATTAGCTTAGGACTATATGGCGTCCTTATTATGTGGTCGTCTGGTGTTTTCATTTACAAAAATGCATCTTAGTATATCAAACAATTGTCGAGTACCTATAACACAAGTTCTGCGTAGCTTGGGACTAGATGACATTGTATGAACTGTCCAGGGATATTATTATTCTGTTATATTAGCTACTAAGCTGCTTGTAAGATTTTTGAAGTTTCATTTTAAAATTGCTTGTAACTACTGAATATTGTGGACATGTTAAATACTCCTGAAAGGCAATAATTGAATGTTTTTTTAATATATATATATTTTTATTTAAGTAACAAATGTGCATAGCAATAGTTGTTCATGCACGGGATTTTCATTTAAGGTTATACATAGACACCTACATAAGTATATATTGTAAATAAATTGACTTTTACAATAAAATAAATTCAGTTGAGTTTCTTGCCAGTTCAATTGAATCTGTTACTGAACTGGACGTTAGAGAAAAAAATACTAATATAAAAACTTGATGTTCATAAGTGGTTAAAATGTCCTACATGAATAATTGATTTTTTAATTTTGATATTGTGCAGAGTCCTTTCGCAGCAGAAGCTACGTACGAATTCCAACCTGAGACATTGGACGTTGGGTATTCTCATGTGGAAGAAATAGATAGTGAACCAGGTATTAAACCAAGTAAATGTAGTTATTTTAGAACTTACTTTATTGTTATAATTGTAAATAAATACATAAATAGATTGTTATATTTGATACATAATTATTATGAAGAAGGAGAATGGGAATTAAAATAAATGTTATAATGGAATCTATCAAGTCGGATAAAGAGCCAAAGGTTACCCTAAGAACAGAAAACTTATAAATTAAAAGATCCAAACATCCGACTTGACGAACTACCGAATCTACCGAATCGAATCGAATTGTTTTTGCCTATATATAAAAGACGATAAGTGATGCATACCGATTACTGATTCGTTTTATTTGGGTATAATTTGTGTTATATTGTGTTAGCACAATATAACACATGTTCAGTCCACAGACACACAGTTATTTAAAAGAAAACTGCATGAATGGTTAGTTTCCAAGTGATTTTACTCAATTAAAGAGTTTTTGGAATATTAAAATAATAAATTGTTCCTCATGACATTTAGATTTATATACAAATTGACATATACCTACATACAATAATTCATAATTAGGTATATAAACAATCGATAATTTAATTAACTTAAAATTTGTACGCTTGATATAAGCAGATTTTGCAAGGGCCATGTTTTTGTATAACATCATATATGTATGTACCCAAAATCTATTGCAAATAAATTTATTATTATTAATATTAATTATTATTATTATTTTTTTTTGTCCAAAAATTCTCATCTCCCCTCTTAAGGAGAGGAGATGGCAACATACCCCCGGCAGAAGCACAGTCGGCCGGAGTTCAGGGCCCCAAGGAGAGAAATTACAATGCGGGCAGAATCTAAGAGCACCGCCGTCTGAGATGTTGTTCCAGACTGGTTGGGATAAGACCGTTCACCGACATAACGATTGGAATGATTTCGGTGGACATCACCCCCCACATTTCGGTCACCTCGTGAGCCAGGTCGAGGTACTTTCTCTTTTTCTCAGTTTCGGCTTTCACGAGGTTCTCGTCATGCGGTATGGTGATGTCCACCAAAACACCCTCGAAAGTGCCCGATCCATCACCACGATATCAGGTTTGTTCGCAAGAACGGTCCTGTCCGTGATGATGGATCGGTCCCAGTAGATCCTGACGCTGTCACTTTCGAGGACCGGCTGGGGCTCGTACTTATAGTACGGCAACCTCTCATTCGCGAGGCCGTACTTCAGAGCTAGTTCTTGATGGAGTATTTTGGCTACCTGGTTGTGTCTGTGCAAGTACTCAGTGTTGGCAAGAGCTGAACAACCCGAAAGCACATGTCTGAGTGACTCTCCGGGATGGCGACATGCCCGACAGATGTCCTCAGTGCCATCCTTCAGAATGTGCTTTCGGTAATTGTTCGTCTTAACCACCTGATCCTGTATTGCACAGACAAAACCCTCGGTCTCTCCGAAGAGATCACCGAACTGTAGCCAGTGCACGGAGGTCTTCGTGTTGACGTACGGCCCGTGAAGGGCTTTGAAGAACCTTCCGTGCAACTCCTTCTCTTTCCACACGGCCTCCCGCTGAGAGGTACCCAGGACTTCGGGTTTTCGCCAGTCCTCTTTAGCCAGAGAAAGAGGGGTGAATCCTTTGTCACATTCTATGACCTCTCTATGCAAACCCTCGTCTCTTTTCTCCAGAAAATATGTCCTGAGGCTGTCAATCTCGCGGTTGTGCATGGTCTTAACGCTTAACAAGCCTCGACCACCAGCCTTCCGCGGGATGTACAGCCTCATGACTGACGATTTCGGGTGATGCATTCTATGGAGGGTCATAGTTGTGCGGACTTTCCGATCCAGGGCTTCGAGTTCGGTTTGAGACCATCTGAGCACGCCAAAAGTGTAAAGGATATATCTTAACCCGACAAGGCACTTTTCAGTACTCTTGTAAGGCGCGCAAAAAATTTCACGGATTGACTGTTTCATATCCGTATCACACCGATGTTTTGTGACATGCCCAGATACCGGTATGTTTCAGCGTCGGAGAGGGTTTTGATGTTGGAGGGATCTGTAACGATCCCTTCAGTTTGATTGACCCGTCCCCTCTGCACATGGAGAACCGCGCACTTGTCTATTCCGAGTGCCATCCTAACAGAGCTGCTATAATCGTTTATAATATTTAACAGTTCCGTCAGGCGTTCGACACTCGGAGCTAGTAGTTTCAAGTCATATGTACAGAATGAGACACTTGTACCTCCTCTCCGATACTGAAATCCAGTCCCCGAATTCTCCAGTAAAGTACTGAGAGGATTGCAAAACCAAAGTGGACTCAAACAATCGCCCTGGAATATTCCCCTCTTAATCTCAATCCGGTCAGCGGTATCCGTTAATCGCTCGCCCTGGATAGACAGGATCGTCGTCCATTGCCCCATGCATGTCTCCAGGAACACCCGAACCGTACCGTCGATCTTGTACAGCTCGAGTATCCTCCGAAGCCATGAGTGGGGCACGGAATCGAACGCCTTTTTATAGTCTATCCAAGCAGCGGAGAAATTCCGACGGTTCCGCTTAACCACTTGGCCAGCGACAGCATCAATGAGGAGAAGCTCCTTCCGATTGCGCGCCCTGCATCCGTTCTGAGCGCTAGATAGGATCTTGTTTTCGTACACATGACGAGAGATCTTAGCGCATTGTTAACGTCTTATATATTGTCGTAAGACAAGTTATGGGGCGATATTTAGATGGATCCGCAGTATCGTCCGTCTTAGGAGCTAAATGAGTGATCCCGGTTGTAAGGAAGTTCCGGAGCGCCCTGTTTTCGAGGGACTCTGGAATTGCACGGCTAAGGTTGCATGGCTGGCCGAGAACGCCTTTAACCAGTAGTGCTGCAATCCGTCGATTCCCGGACTTTTCCAGTTCGGAGCCCGACGGATCGCAGCAACCACGTCCTCCTGCGTAATGGCAATGACGTTCATCGATGTTATTCGAGCACATGCTTCCTCAACACCGTGCATCCATGCGCCCTCCTCATGTTCCACAGGTTCAGACCACAGCTGTCGCCAGAAGGCGACGAAATTGGCTGTTTCGGGTCTTTGTCCTGTGGGCTGTAGTTTTGGGCGCTCCAAGTTTCTATAAAACTTCCGTTGATCACTCATAAAGAGACGATTCTGTTGATACCTCTCGACCCTCTCAGAGTACCGTCGGAGTCGCTTCCCCCATGCAGCGACCTTTTGCTTCAGGTCGTCTATACGCTCCGTAAGTTTTTGTCCAAAGTCCGGCTGGAACAGACGTACACCTGTCCCAGCAAAGGCCTTTTTTACGGAGCGCATAATTCTCGGGCGTGTATTGCCCTCCCTGAAGCAGAGCAGTCTGCCAATGAGGACCCTGGCCTGGGTGATCCGTCGCTCAATCCTTCTTTTCCAGGCTGGTTTCGCATTATCCCTTTGGATATTACGTCCAGCCCGGGGCATTTTTGCGCTAGTATATCGGCATACTGCCAATGCAGCGGCAAAGAGGATTGAACTCGTCTCTCCCAGGTCACCGCTGCCCTCAAGGTATTGAGGCAGCAGTCCATTTGCGGCCTCAATGGCATCCCGCGTCGCCACATTTGGATGTAGCCGGGGAAACTTCGGTCTCTCTTCAAGAGGAGTTCTTCGGATCTCTAGAATCGCCCCTTCTAGTATGCTCCTCATATGCTCTATATCCTGGGAAGTTGTTCCGTCCGCATCCGCTTCTGAAGGCCTTTCGGCAACCATCTCTACGTTAGGTAGCACGTCTGAGATGGGTTGCTCCACGGTCGTGGGGTCTGCTTCTGGACCAACTTCACTTCGCAATCGTTCGAGTTCGGTCGCGCTAAACATACCAGAGCGCTGTATGTACCGAACTCTATCGGCTAGGTTCTGTTCCGAGACGATTAGCTCCGGTAAAAGACGCAGAAACTCGCGGTGCATTACTGCCCTGTATCCTGTTCTGCCTGTTTCCGTCCCTGTAGCCCTGTAGAACGCTCGCATGAGGTCTTCATTCATGGCTCTCGACCATCTCATGCGACGTGTACCACCAGTGGCGGGCGCCGATTGCTGGGCCTGTGACGGCCCTGCCGGTGCCAAGCCAGCTGATGTCGATGGCAAGGGGTCGGACCGGCCAGGTGGTGTGGCCGGTCGGCTGGCTTGCATTCTGTCACGCCTACCGCCAGTTGTAGACGTGCCCCGGCGGCCCCCGGGCAGCGACCCTATTCCGTTTTCTTTATTTTTACTCGCCATCTTTATAATTGCCATGGCCCCTTTGGCCGCGTAGGTTTTATATATACGCGTGACCGCCTTTCACGTGAGCTAGATGGTCAGCTCGGACGCGGGGTTGGACTTTGAAAGGCCAACCCCGCTTTATTATTATTATTATTATAGACATTAAAATTAGTTTTACTGTCTGTGGAACCATAGCTTAATATTCAGAATGTACTCAACAATATCTTTTTTTTCGGACTACTCTAATGCTGTTGGCAGCAGCTGGCCTTTACAGCTTCACCGGACGATAGGGAGCAAGTGCAGATGGCGCTCTAAACCAATGGAAGGACTTTTGCACCGTCTGAAGGCCAACTCCCGCCTGGTCCGAGGGCACCTTTAGGAATTCGAACCTTGGCTCAGGTCGTCATAATTTCGATCCCCGTTTGAGTTGAACGCGGGATCGATTGATGTTAAACAACTTATATATAAACACGAACCTCAAACCACAGTTATTTAATTATGCCTGGATGACTACATCTACGCTATGGTATCCGTCCACAGCAAGTAACATTAGCACAATATAACAATTTGTTTTGAATACATTTCTAATAATTGCAGTGACAATATCTTCAGTATATTATGATGTAAAAGTAACATCGAATTTGGATAATAGCGAGAGAGGGCCTTGCAATCCTGGGTATAGACACAATGCATTGACGAACTCGTGCGACGGTAAGATAAACATTATAAATATCATATTAGACGTAAGATTATTGCAACAGAATTTGATTTTATCTGGACAATTAACACAGCGCCATCTAGACCCACGGTAAGCAGAGCTTGTGTTATGGGTACTAGATAACTGATATAAATAGTTAGATATATATTTTTTGTAAATACATAGAAAATACCCAGACCGATACAAATAACAACACGGACAAACTGAATACAAATGTTTGTCCGTGCGAGGAATCGAATCCGCGATCATTGGAAGTAACACGGTGTGCTAAACCTAGACTACCGAGGCCGCCGCCGTCTTATCTGCCTCGTTAAGAGAGTATGATAATAATAGAACAGAATAGAAAATCTTTAATTTATTCAAATTAACTTAATTTAAGCACATTTGAATAGTCATCACAATTATTATAATCTATCGCTCATTCGGAATGCTATCTCACAAGAAGAACGAGCAAGAAATTTATGTGTCGCTTATTAATATAATCGTTGTAACTTTACATTTTTAAGTCGTAACGTGTGAATACAAACTACCAACTAGCACTAATTTATTAGGATTAAATACACAATAAGATTTCAGTGATTAGAGCGGACCAGTCCCTACAAGCAGCACTCGTTTACGAGTATAACGTATGAGCCAGCCATCACTGTGCTCGACCATAAGCTCGGTTAATCTGAGTTTTTTGTCAGTTCTTCTCGTCTCGATATCATTCCGAACTGACGGTAGATTTGACATATCATAAGAGTCTGTAATAGACCTACATGAATAAAGATATTTAGAAGTTGAAAAATTTTGAATCGTGGTACAACAGCGGGTATAGTACCTATGCTAAAAAGGCCGCGTGGTGTGAAGTCCGCCAAAAGTACTTTACTATATTTTGTTATGAGTATATTGACGTTATATAAATAAATAAATAATTAATAATTCGTTGTTGTCGTACACAAAAACTATAAAAAAAAGGAACCTCTTAAACTAGTTTGCTAGTTAATATTTGAAACGGCTACCCCACCCTGAGCCCTGACCCTTAGCCCTGAGCTGGCTACGTCCTGACTGATTGTTGGTCTGTTCATGGTAGACATTGAGGAGTGCTTGGTGAGTAGTAACTCGTGCCACGAGAGCCAGCGCTGCGGCAACACTCCGGGCGGGTACCGCTGCGGCTGCGCGCCCGGGTACCACTCGCTCGCAGCCGGCGCCAGGTGTCTCGGTATGTATTTTAACTTATTGGAATGAGTAACCATCATTTCAGCCCACACGTCCACTGCTGAACAAAGGCCTTCCCCAAAAATCCAAAATATTGGAATGAGTAATAAAATAACCCAAGAAAATTCGTACAGCGCCATCTGGATGATAAGATGAGCATGAGGTCAGGTCAGTTAGCCCGCCGTGATAAATTTATTAGGAATTTATCACGACGGTTTTCTGGAGGAACCGTGTGGAGGTCAACCTGACATGGTACATTGATAGTAATAGATTATCAGTTCCCATTACTAACAATCCCCTTCCAAAACATACAGGGGGGTATTTTAAGTTATTGGAATCAATAAGCATCATTTCAGCCCGGAAGACGTCCACTGCTGAACAAAGGCCTCCCCCAATATTGTGGAATGAGTAATAAAATAAGCCAGGACAATTCACACAGCGCCATGTACTCCCACGCTAAACAGAGCTTGTGTTGTGGGTACTTTATTTTTTATAATGGATAGTGTAGTAACCGTAAACCGTAAGCGCAGGCACCCGCAGATGATAAGATGAGCATAAGGTCGGTTAACATGATTAAATAACTAGGAAAAATTACGATGATTTCTAGGAGGAACCGCGTGGAGATCAACCTGACATGGTTCATTGTTAGCAAAGGGGACATTATGGTTTTTTAGCGTAAATGATATATGTAATATCATAAATAATTTTTATATCTTAGAACAATTACAGCGCCATCTAGTCCCAATATAACCAGAGCTTGTGTTAGGCGTACTAAACTACTGAGACCGATACAAACAATCGTACTCATGAACACAAATGTTTATACCGTGCGAGGAATCGAACCTGCGACTATCGGAAGTACTCCGAAATCGTTAATTATATATAAATTGTTGTGTGGTGCAGATGTTAACGAGTGCGTGCAGGAGACGCACAGGTGCGAGTTCGCGTGCGTGAACGTGTCCGGCGGGTACGTGTGCGCGTGTCCGGCCGGACACCGGCTGCAAGCAGACCGCCGCCATTGTCTACCCCACCCGACGTATTAGCCGCTATAGCCTGCGCATTACAGAATTACTGTATACTAGCTGTACTCGCGGATTCGTCTGCGTGGAATTTAACTTTTTTTTTTTCTAAAATAAAAGTAGCCTAAGTTACTCCTTATTACAGTTACCTGCCAATAAAAGTCCTGTCAAAATCGGTTCAGCCATTTCAGAGATTAATCGGAACAAACAGACAGATAGGCAAAAATTTTAAAAAATGTTATTTTGGTGTATGTACCGTATGTATTTATATTCATATGCATGTAGTAAAAAAAACGGTTATATCAATATTACAAACAGACACTCCAATTTTATTTATATGTATAGATATTATTTTTCTGCCAGAAGCCAGTGCTCGATCGTTGTAAGTGTTAAGTGTAGCAGAATCGAAAGTTGTAAGTGTAGCAGACTTGCCTCGCGACTGCAAACCAAGCCTATAAAATAAAAAGTAAAAATTTTAATTAATATATGCATAAATAACCATATAAATATATAAATTAATACTTACCTTTTACGCTTATTTAATATATGTTGTTTGTTTGTAGGCTGTATCTATAAGTCTCTACATAAATAATTTAAAATAAAAAAAAAACAACATACTTTTTACTATAGCCAAGACCCGACACCGTTGTCCTAGAATTGTCACTGTTTTGGTAAGTTTCTACCTGGCAACCCTACTCACGCCGCAGGCGTGTCTACTGTCCACACGCTATATATGCGCAAGCGATACGGACAGCTGTAACTTAAATCTTTGTTCCTTTCCTGAATATTTCACCACTCCACGCTTACCTGTATCGGCTTCAAGGGGCCTTCGAGCCGGATTTTCACGTAGAACAGTAAAATATTACCGATTCAGAGATTAGCAAAAACAAAGGATTGTAAAATGTGTAAAATTAATTTTTTGAAGTATATACCGTGCATACTTTCATATGCATTTAAAGTTGTTAATTTGAAATTACAAACAGACACTTTAACTTTATTTATTTGTATAGATTTTAATTATGTTTTTGCAGGATTACTCAGGTTAATATATTTGATATCGGTTATAATGCATAATTAAATATGTTGTGATTAATAGTGAAAATACATTATAATAAATTTAGTGTTTGTTTCATTTTATTTTAATAACCAATAGCGGGATCTGCTTTTATCGAATATAAAAAAATCCTAAACCATCCGAGGCCGTCATTATAAAAATTATATATATTAATAAAAATAATATATTAGAGTTGCAATCTTCGTTAAAGAAATGCAGTTATTTGTTTATCTCATATTATTTATACACATCTACTTTGTTAAAAACTGCAGGTTGATTACGGAACCAAAAAATTCGTTGCTATTTTAGTTGTGTTTGCCATAAGCCCATAAGGTAAGATATGGCTCTTCTATTTGACGCTGTCAGATCCAAATGGTGTGATTTAGAAACAAGAATTGCTAAAATTTTTACTATCATATAAACACAGATAATATAATGTTTGATTAAAAAGTGGATTTTGGACGTGAATAAAACGCAAGATTAATTTATATTGTATATATATATATTATATAAGTGACATAATTTTTTTATATTGTTGTAAGTGACATTATATTGACAATTTTTTAATTAGTAATTGATAAGGGCCTATCTGTAAATTACGTCGAAGTGTGAGATTGTATGACAAGGTATTGGAGGAGTCGCAGATTTTGTGTTAAAAAATATCATGAACTCTCTGAGCTGAGGCTTACAACTCGGAGGTTTTTGCACGCGGAGTTGATACTGGGGAAAGGGGTTCATCCCTAGGCTCCAACCTTCACTCTCCTAGGACAATGAGGATGATCAGTGTCAGTCAGGCATCCTACCCATTTCTTTTTGTGTGAATTACAGAAATTGGAGTGATATAAGTTTAGGATGAGCTATGGTTTATTTAATAATAAACAAAAAATACATTTATATAGTAGATATTTGGTTATTTTGTATTCCTATTAAGCATGTAATTATCTAAACACGAGTTCAAACTTATACATATTGTGACGTGGTGACGTTATTACTGAGTATAGTCACGTGCATTGACATGTCAATACTAGTACTTTCTCACGCTAATATTATTGCTTCTCACATTTATTAATTAACTTGAACTTATGTTTAAAAATAATTGCTATATCCAATCACGCCTATTTTGCTCTAGCGTCTACTTTTTAAATTCAATTATATCTTAAAGTTCACACAACTACACTTATTCTTACACATAACATCTCTCCAAACAGTTTGGTAACACTTTAACACGTTCTACAGTTTGTTTATTTAGTAATCTTTTATCTAGTTTGTGTTTCATCAATTTAAGGATTTATCTTGGAAAATTCATTCATAATCGACTCTTATTGTGACATATTAGAAACGTTTACATATCACTCAAAGGTGACTGACGTAGTGATCTATCAACGCACAGCCCAAACCACTGGACGGATCGGGCTGAAATTTGGCATGCAGGTACATGTTATGACGTAGGCATCCGCTAAGAGAGGATTTTGATTAATCCCTTAGGGGTAGACCCTAAGGGGATAAATTAACACGGGCGAAGCCGCGGGCAAAAGCTAGTCAGATATAAATACGGATAATAATATAAATACGGAATCAGTGCGGTCAACTATACATACTTCACTATAACTATTTCTATTCATTGTCGGTGTTCATGTTTTGTAAATATTTTTTTCTTATTTTTATCTCATTATTTTAATAAAACAATTTTTATTATAATCAGAGAGAGCCTAGTGGCTATAGTTAATAATTAGGAATAATTGTTTTACATAATATTATATAAATCTAAATATATTATAATTACTCAGTGATTTGAAAGCGAGATCTACATATGCTCATAGAGCTAATTTCTTTACATGTACTCTATTCCTTAAAAACATAATTTTATTAAGTTAGACGGTTTACTCGTAGTTTTAATCTATTTGACTACTGATATGTTTTGTGATATGGAAATAACATTTATCTAGGAACAGGTATAATATGCTATTTATATATTTCTAATTAAATAAATAATATCTAAATACCTAAAATTATTTATATTTGGTTGTTATTTACTGAACTGTCGCAGTATTAAAAATAAAACTGTATAGTCTAGCTGCGACCAACGGTGTTAGAATAGCTTGAAAACATTTTTTTTTTAATCTGATTTGATCGCAACGATTCTTAATTATTCATGAAGAACTGTTAAATTTGAAGCTTGTCACCTCATTTTCTAGATTATGAAGAGATTTAACAAACTTCTTTATTTAGTTTTAAGTACTGGTACCCGAAATTTATCGATAATTTGTAGATTGTTATGTTGCGATAGGTGGCAGGCGTTCGTTGCCGAAGACTTTCTTTATCGGTCCTCGCTTTGGGTCCAAGATTCTCTCGTCGTTCTTGCGTGGGACATGTCTGGAATATAATACCGATAGTAGAAAAAAAACATTCCAATTATTATATAATTTTGATATCAAAAAGCGATCTCGTACAAGTAAACAGTATAGTAGGACCTATACTATGCTGGCATTCCGAGATCATGGTGATCGAGAAGGAGTATGAAGTTGATAGTTATAGTTATAGCTGTCGCTTTGTTTACTACATTGTTGTCGCCATCTATCGCTGATTATAAATTGTGAGGACCTAAGAAATATTAGTTGTATTTCTTAAGTCCTCACAACCCTATACCTATCCCATTTCCTCTTGGGCGTTCACTGTATTGCTGTTACGCTCACACCGCCCTTGAGTGTCAAGGGCGATGACAAGATAAACGGCGACAACACACATTGTAACGCATACTTTTTAAACTTTTACAATATTAAACATATATAATTAAAATAAATACTTACTGCCAATAAGAGCCATTCCTCTGTAAACGCATTATGTTATTTTGACATATCATAAGCTCGTTTTGCAAGTAAGTCCTCTGATCATTCACTCTCACGAAAAGCTGAAAAAAAATACACATGAGTATGACAAATAACTAGTGAAATTGAAACAAAATCGCAAAAATATTGGTGGCTTTGGTGTCCGTTTGAAATAACTTGGTCCTTCGAGTCGGATCTTCTTATTGTTTTAAATTTACCTTAGATTCTGAGTCCAAACGCCACTCCTTGCTGCGCAGAGTGCTTACTAAATCCGTCTTAAGTCTTTCAAATCTCTTCACTGTACGTAGTAACTCAGCCTAAAAAGATAATGTGCTATTAGCAAAATATAGCATCTACGAAGATGTCCATTTATTTATTTAGTGGGACCTATATTAATTTTTGGTCATATAACATTACGAAATTTATTATTATTTTTAATCTATTGACGTAATATATATTGTGTGTGTGAGCGATGGTTATCACCTTACCATTGTAGCATTATGTATAATGTATGATGACATTAGTAAGTTTATTTAATAGTGTGTTACATGGCTTATTAATACACTGAACTTATATCTTTGTAATGTGGATATAATTAGTAAATCACGGGATCTTACCACGCCTTATTTTTTGGTTGAGTTCATAAATACAATATAACAAAAATAACAAAACAATACATATGTAATGTGGAGATGTATACTAATGCACATATATATTTATATATAGAACATATAACCTTACCGGTGTTAGCAAATCCAAATTAATATTAAGATCATCGTGCTTTAGCTTGCAATCTAAAATAACAAAAAATATGTATTAATTTTGATAGAAACTATATATTGATTGACGATATTTTAAAATGTCTTATTTTCAATTTATTATCACCAGATGGCGCACTCACCAGGTCCACAAACTTTAGCATTCTTGATCTTTTCTTTTAATAAAGGCAACTGCTCTCTCATAGTCTCTATAGCGTCAAGCAGCTGTTTGTGGCGATTGCTTTCCTTCTGCAGATCAAGGTCGTTGTCCCATACATAATCGCCTTGTCGCAGCTCTTCTTGCATTGAAACAATCTGTTTCTCCAGTTCTCCATTTTGCCACGCAGCAGATTCTCTTTAGTGAGATGTATTAATTAAACATAAAAAAATGTGAATAATATAATCCTGTACCTACTTTCTTTATTTCATAGTAATACTAAGCTACTTGAGCGACGTAATAAAAAACAAAATTCACTAACCTGCATGTTTTCTCGTGCTCTAATTCAGCTTTTAAACTTTCAATTTCGTTATCATTCATTTTGAATTCAATGAGTAATTAACAACTTTAAATCTGAAAAGTACCTATTTACAATGAAATTGAAATTGAAACCCTGATTTATTGATTTAATACATCTTGGCAACGAAGTATCTAAGTGTGTGTGTAATATTATGTACATTAGTTAGATGTATTCCAATTTATTGGTTTATCATAATTAATTTATAAAGTAATATATACAAGTACTTCCTCCATTTGAAAACAAAAGTAACCTGCTATTTCATTCAAATTATTTACATAAAGATGTAATAAAACGCAATATGTCACATTTGACAATTGGATTTCTGTCAAATACGTCAGTGAAAACTTCAACTTGTGTTTGAATTTCAAATATTTAAAAGTTTTAAACCGAAGTTTCTACATTTTATTCTATATAATATAGGAATAAGTTCTCGAAAAGATCTAACATGAGTTTATTAAGTGCTGTGATACAAGAAGTCGACAAGGCAAGTACAAATGAGCTAAAGAAACGTTGTGATCTGCTTGTCCCTAAAATAAAACATCTCACAGAAAGAGTACAGTTGTTAATTTTTTCATTACAACAGAATTTCATTGATACCTACCTTAATTTCACGCCAACAAAAAGTTTAGAGCAACACAATTATAAAAATAGGAAAATCAATATTAATTCTGATTACACGAGCATAATCGAAGAAGTAGAAACTTTACGAAAAAAATATGATTTATGTGATGATGAATTCAACAAATGTTCCGATAAGATGAGCAAATCGTATCAAATGTTCAATGATTTATGTGTCGCAGTGGAAGCAAAGATGATATTAGAGAAAGCTGATCATGAATTTGGTCGATACAATTACAGTGAGGCAATGTTGGGTGTGATGGATTTAATAAAACAATTGAGTAATCTAAAACTGGGTAGCAATTTGGATAAAGCACTATTTAACCTCAATGAACATGCTGAAAACCAATTAGCATTGTATACAGCAAACTTAAGTATTGAATGGGAGGATATATTTACATGGTCCGAACAAAGGAGTGTGTACTATTTGAAATATTCTTTGTCGGTCCAACAAAGTGATCCCACACTTATACAGAGAGTGTTGAAATCTCTTCATGTAACTCAGACGCTGAATGCTGAACTGGGCTTGTTTTCTAACTTCTTCATTGATCAATTATTGCATAATGTTATAAGGCACAATTGTGATATATTTACAGATGACCATATAGGTGCAATTATATTCAATATAAAGATAGACATGAATGACAGTAAAAAGCCGAGCTACCAAACAATATTTAATAATCTAACAGCCATTTTTGAGTTCCTGCAATCCACACTGGGCTCTCATTTAATTGATACCGATCAGACATTTATAGAGATCTTTGCCGAGTCTATAAGGATGAAGTTTTTTAATAAAATTATTGAAGATTGCATTAAAAGCAACCTACCAACTTGTGATAGCACTTATCAGAATTATAAGAATATAGCAATTGAGCTGGATTCTTTTAATAAATTTCTAGTTGAGTTGAAGTTTGTTAAAGCTGATGAATCACCTCTTAACAAATACATCAATGATACTGAATGTGTATTGTACAATAAGAAATGTGATAAATTATTGTCTGATGTGCGCTCCCTTCTTTTTGAAAGTCTTTCACATGGAACAATAGTTGTTGGCTCTGAAAATGTAGTTCCTGATGAATCAATATTAGATAATCCAATCAAAGAAGAGCTATGGAATCTAAATAAGCCACTGTTTCTGCCCAAGTGTGTTGTATCGGAAAATGTTAAGAAAATAATGACATTAGTAGTAGAGCATTTAGAAGAGAGTGTTAAGTTACCTGAGAAATATAGTCAGCAGCTTGTAATATATATAAAAGATATAGCCATGATGTATCAGTGTGTGGTACCTAAGAAGTTTAAAGTTAATTTAGAATCCTGCCCTCTAGATATTGGTGAGATATTGTTACTGTAATTACTATTTAAATCAAATTAAAACATATATGTTATGTAATAAAATGAAACAAGTTTGAATGCAGATTATTTACTAATACTAGTACTACTAAAAATTAAAAATATTTAATACTTATTTTTAATTTATACAAAACAATGATATAAAAATATGTACTTAAATCATTTGGATTCTAAGTTCATTATTTTCAAAATGGAAATAAGTTTAGCAAATAATTGTTAATTAGAACTTATTGTATTTTGTAATGATTTCAGAATCCAATTAACTGATTTATTGCAGCATTTAACTGTAATAATAACACTGCTTTTACATTTCCAGCATTATTCTTCAACAACTGTTTCTACATTGCTCATAGTTTACTGGGTCCACCATGGAAGGTAACCCTCCCAATCACCCTATCTGATCAGCTCATGACAGTACTCCTGGAATCCATACAGAACCTGAGAGTGTTGGGTCTAGAAAAGATGTCTCTCTACTTGCAAAGTCAAAAAAATATTATTAACCAAAAAATTGAAACAGAAGGTAAAATAATTAAATCATATTATATATCTATCTATAGCACCTGTACCATATCTTATTATAATCTCCTTTGTTAAAATTATTTCTAATTAATATACCTGAAAATGTATTTAAGTACAGTAAATAATATATATATTGTTATTGTATACTAATATTTTGAAGAGAAATCATTGTATTATTACTGTTTGTTGACAATGGATGAACTTAAAAAGCATGACTGATTTAAGAAAAAACATCTATAGGAAAGCTTCATTATCAACTGTAATATAGTGTTTATATATTTCTGATATAATGTTTCTTTTATATGGATTGAATAATAAGTTAATTGTAATATTTAATCTTGTTATTACAGAACCAACTGTATGGACACATGAAATTTATAATCAATTTGACAATTCTGTCAACAGCACTATGACCCTATTGAAGGACTTGAGGTCCAATTGGTACAACATACTGCCGACTAGCATGTATGAGATGTCCATTTGTACTCTAATCCAGGCGTTATGCCAGTCAATATTACACAGACTGTTTGCAGACTGTAGGCCAATAAATGAAGATATAGTGTATATGTTAGCTACGCAGTTGGAAGATGTCACATCAGAGTTGGTGTCATTGTTTGAGGTAATTTTGCAAATATACTAACTATATTTTATGTACATAATACAGTAGTAACTATCATGATATATGAAAAACTTTACATTGTTAATATCTTAATAATATTATTAACGCGAAAGTTTGTAGGTATGGATGTTTGTTACTCTTTCACGCCAAAATTACTGAACTGATTTTGATGAAACTTTACTGAATGAATGAATATAGCTTATGCATCAGAATAGGCTATTTTTTATATTGAAATTTAACACGGCTGAAACCGCGGGCACAGCTAGCATTAGTATATGTAAACTACTGTTTAATTTTGACGTCGTCATTATATATACGAAAACCATGGTGTCTTACCTGGACGGGTGGTAAAATCCCGTGATTTTCTTAATTTTACGTAAAGGAGTATATAAAATTAAATATATATATAAATATTGTACATATATAATTTTTAGGAGCCGATTCAATTTGAGAACAAGATAAACGTGTGGACTAAATTCACAATGCTGCCGCAACTGCTGAAGGCCCAACTCTTGGAGACGGCTGACCTGTGGAATAGGAATAAAGAATTCTCTCAGTGTTACACATGCGAAGAGATACGGCAGATTGTGAAGATGCGCTTCCCAGATGACAAATATAGACTAAAGATATTAAAAGAAATACAATAAATATATTTCATAAAATGTTTTTTTTTTAAACTAAGATCTAAGTCTTCTCTGATCGCGATCGCTTCATGAAGTGTTACAGAGAATACAAGTCTTTCTGTAAAAATAAAAATAAAATGTAATTCTGAACATACATTGAAAGAAAAGCTAGAAATCGAACAAAAAATCCTTATACTATAATAATAATATTCCTGGACAATTTACACAGCGCCATCTAGTCCCAAGCTAAGCAGAGTTTGCATTCGAGTCCTAGACGGCTTATATATTTATATACAATACATTTCTGTTAGTACATATATTGAAAAATCAATACAAACAATTATACTAATGAATACAAATGTTTCTACCGTGCGAGGTTTCGAAACTGCGACCACCGGAAGTAAACTGCATGCTAAATCGCTACAGCACAGAAGTCGTCACTATAAAAGGGATTGTGGACTTATGACCCCATTACTAGCAATTTACCATGTCAGGTTGATCTCCACGCGGTTCCCCCTGGAAACCATCGTGATAAATTCCTGGTGAATTTGTCACGATGGGCTAACTGACCTAACCTCATGTTAATCTTATCATCCTCCACTGGTGACTGCCAGCATAAACCGTTAGCACAGACGGGAGTACCGTTCCATTACCAACAATAAAAAAAAATGCAATAAAATATACCGTCATTGATCCCAGATGGGTTAGTCGCTTCATGCACTACCGCCTACGCTAAACAAATAATGGTGTGACTAAAAGTTTTTCATAACAAATTTATTCATTGACATCAAAACAATATGCTCACTTAGGTAAAATTATATCAAAATATGAAATATTAAAATAATTAATATTTATTAATTATTAATATTTCAAATAATTTGTTATTAGGCACTCCAAAAATAGACTAAATATGGCTTCAATCATGACATTGATGATAATTTAGAGTAGTAGATACTTATGTCATAAATTGTATGTTAATATATACTTCAATTGTGAAAACTATTTTTTTAAATATAAAGGGGCTGATTTGATTATCAGTTTCTGCTCCGCCTCGAAAAAAATGAAGATCCGTGGCTTCCACTATTATCTCAGATGGCGTGGTCGTTTAATGAAAGTTAATTACCTGGTGTAGCTAATGTTGTAAGGAGTAACCTAGGCTACTTAGAAATTTTATTAATTTAATTGAAAAAAAATATTCCACGCCGACAGAGCAGGTAACTGCTTATTAATTATAAGAATACAAGTGTTTGCGTTGTGCTAATATGGAATCCGCAACAACGCGAAGGTACCGCTCCACCATCAAGACCAAACAAAACTTAACAAGTTGTAATTCAATATTTTACATTAAGGAAACACAACGAACTGTAAATAAGTAACTAAATAGGTATGTAATGTAATAACAAGGCCGCATTTTAGTATTCGCGTGTTTTCATTTATATAAGTTTACGAGGAACGCGCCGGAAGAACGGAAATAGGGAAATGAATCTAATTATTGTTTACTGTATTCTATATTTCAATAAACGCGTTGAATAACAGGCTTTTAACACATATTTTTTATACCGGATCTGGCAGTAAACCTGCCAGCACTACTCAAGTCAAATAAGGGTTTGTATGTGTTTTTGTCTATTGACTCTACCTATGTACCTACCCGTATACTTTTGTATTAAGTTTTGTTTTGTAGATATACTTCTGTATTAAGTACTTTTTGTAATCATGTTGACAGACCACCTGAAGGAAAATAGTGAATGTTTATATCGCCATGTGTTACACTCGGCACGTCTTATGCGTTGTCATTCTTGAGGACTTATCTCGTTCATCCGTACCCTTTATTTTTGCTGCCAGCCCTCTCTGTTCATCCGTAGTCATTCCTATTCCAATGGTGGCAGAAATAGGTGAAACAGAGGTACCCACTTCTTTTTTACCCACAGAGTATCTTTTAATTTTTAAATTTCACCGCTGGAGTGAAGAGCTTAATTTGACCTTTATTTGCATTCAATACAGACACAGACAACAGTTTTAAGTTTACATCTACCGATTTTAAAAACCTGGTTGTCTATTCGCGTTGTGGTCGATTTTGGTGATTCTTTTTCTAATAGGAAAAATTTATCACATCTTAGTTAGTCTATTACTAATTATGTTACAGTAGAGGTCAATGTTTTACAGGGCAATGTTTTCAAATATTATAGAAGATCAGAATTAGTTTATACCATGTCTAAATATTATAAATACTATACTCTGTGGTAAGTAGGTATATTTATGAAGAAAGATATATGTATTTATTTCAGGATCAGATTTAGGGCCACTATTTAGGCAAACCATAGATTTAGTGCAAGTATTGGCCTTGGCAGCGAAAGTTGTTGTCCCGAAACTCAACCACCCATTACGTGAATGCTATATAAGTGAGTGACGCTTCTTCAGGCTCTCCATTACGTACATGAACTGCAATAGGCCGCTGGCACTGCAATATGCAATACTTATCGGTAGGTAAATGCAGAAATAAAACGCACATTTTTTACCGCGTATTTTATGGCGCGAATTTGCAATTTTTTGTGAAATGAATCTAGTGTGTGATATTCTTAATTATTAATTCGAGTGATATTTCAAATGAAATAATAGCTAGTGAAATAAATTGTACCTAAGTATATGGAGAAATGTTAATTAATAGTGTATTTATAATCGTTTCAAAATAGTGATAGTGTAAGAGTGTGGTTTCATATGTAAAATATTTAAAACATAGACTACAGTGGTCGATGGTTTATAGTGGTTTTCTTGACATTATCATTTACGAACGAATTAACACAAAGAAAAGTATAAAAGTGTATTAATAAGTGCGGAATCCTAAAAATAGTAATAAAAAAAATAAGTGTCAATTTGTTATCAATATGCGTATTTATATTACGATGCAATTTAAGCAATTTAAATGTCGATGTAAATTTAATTTATATAGGTACTAAATAAAAATGTTTTAATTAACTTATGAATACTTTTAACATGTCCTGCAGTAAATGTAAGTAATTAAAATTAGGTATAGAATCATGTCCAATTACAATAATTTATTAATTTAATTCTTGGACTGTTGTTATATCTCAGTATTTAGGTATTACTCAGTCTATACCTATATGTATACCTTATTTTAGATATTCAAATAGTTATTATTATTCATACTATAAATATATAGGTATATAATACTAGCTGTCCCGGCAAACGATGTTTTACCAAATTACAATCGCTATTAAAAAATAGGGTTTGATGCTAGAAGGGTGAATATTTAGGGATGTATGTTTTTTTAATCCTAAATAATAATAAAATGAAAACAAAATATTATGTCGAAAAATAAATATAATATATTTAGGGGTGGATATCCCTGATCACTAGTGTGGGGTATGAAAAATAGATAGTCAGACCTTCGATTCTCAGACCTGAGATACTGATACTGATACTGAATATTAATATAAAATTTCATAAAAATCGATCAAGCCGTTTGGGAGGAGTATGGTAACTAACTTTGTGACACGAGAATTTTATATTATAAGAAGAACTAAAGTTTTTTATAGCAGCTTAAAAATTGTGTCTAATGTAATGTACTTTATGCAAGTTATATGTAGCCCAACCGTCCCCTTCATACAAACGCTAAACGTTTGATAAATCTAATTTGGCGGTTAAATTGTTAAGTTCTTTTTTCGTATTAATTTCTGAACTGGAATGAAGTTTGTTTGTTTGATTGTAATTCTTTATTCTACATATTGTTCATAGAAGGATACATGTCATCCTTCATCATCATCCATCATCATCCTTCTATAAATAATATGTAGGTACATATAGAAGTGATAGATGTTCGTTATCAATATTTCGTTACCTTCATCACAAAATTTATATAAATTTCTCAAATAGTAATGGAAACACCATTACCTACTTTTTGAGAAATTAAAAATTTGTGAGTTATTATTGTAATTTCTTGGTATACCGAAATTTATTTTAAACGGTTCCGGAGGTAAATTTATTGTGTGAGTTAGTATTTTATACTTATAAGCAAGTACATTTTTGGGATAAGGTATCCAATATTAGAGCCTATATTAAACTATAATGCTTGTGTGTTATATTGCGGTTCAAGTACTCTATATTATCTTACAACACTTGGAACCAAAAAACGCATCTACTTTGTTCCTACTATCACTTCATTCTTGGTCACGCCCCTTACGGAAAGTTATAAGGAAATACCTCCATTTCTTCCCATCAAGTTATGATCAAACAATGCGTTTATGTAACCCAATATAGAACACGGAAGGGGATCGCGTGATGAAACCACTCACGCATTGTGTACTCAACTGTTTTCTGAGCAAAAAACTGTTAAGAGAAAAAAATCGCACAATGTAACGTTGAACATTTATCGGGATTACTAATCAAGACTTCATTACTTGACGTTTAAATCGGCAGAAGCCTAGTTATTATCCAATTAATAGATTGCTTTATAATTAAGAATTTTGTTCATGTTTTACAAGAATTAAATGGCAAACAAGCTGGAGCTCCACCTATATAATGGAAAGTGATAGCTATCTTCTGTAGATATGAACAGCATCGCAGATTTCTCAGAATAATCCGTGGACCGTGAGGCCTGGAGACAAATTACTGTTCAGTGTTAAACTTTAGACGAGCCCTAGACGAATTTACTTCTATTTCATACAGAAGTAAATGTACTTACATTCAATATCTTATAATGAACTACATAAACATCTTATTTTCAGACGGCATTCGTGATCATCGCGTTAGTGATCGTCGTCAATCAAGGACGAGACGTGACAGCAGAGAGTGATGTCAAAGTAGACCAAATAGCGGAGGAGGCGAAGAACATAGCCTTGACAATCATAGACAACCCAAAGCACGTAGTGCAGAATGACACGAACCAACAACCTTCAAGATCAAGTGTTCAGAATCGCCAACCCGAACACAGACCACCGAGCAAACCACCTCTCAACCCTGATAAACCACCGCAGCAGAAACATGGAGAACCCCAACGAGGTCATTATAGCCAAATACACAAAGTGCCACTACAACGACATTATTACCCTCAAGCACCACATCAATTCTATTACTCCACAAACTCAGTATACAAGTTCCCTAAAGTGATACCGTTGCCACCTCACAAAAATGCGTATTACATAAAAAAACAGCAGAGGCCGTTAACATACGCGTCTTCGACGAATAAGCCCACAGTCTTGAAAAGTCCTAAGTTCAGTTTACCAGTTCAGACGGTTACTGGGATACGAAAAGATGTCGTTAGGCCTCCACCTCATTTTAACGCAACCACAACTACCACAACTGTTGGTACTACAACTACAAGGCCTTTGAGAGTAAAGAGAATATGGCCGAAAAAGATATTAGAAAAAATGAACGCCACCCTATATAATACGACAGTCAATAATGGCACAAAATCTACAAACACAAATATTAACCAAGTAGATTACGAGGGAGCGGAAAGTGTTTACAGAGTTAAATATGTACATAAAAATTCAACTGACGACACTGAGCCAACAAAAAAACGCAAATACCGACCGGTAACTAGAATACCTAAGATACGATCGACAACTGAGCCAACAGTAAATTTAACAGAAATTCAACCAAATGACTGGATACCTCTAGTACCCTCGCATTATACCCAGTCCCGGCGACCAGTTTTGACGCGAATTACCAAAAGATCAGACTCATTTCCCAGTGGTAGAGAACCATCAGTTCCTCATAAACGTTTGTTGTATTTACATTCGTTTGGATTAGTCCCTGTGAATCGATTGCAAAACCAACAAAATATACCTGAATCAGCGGCGAAAAAAATGGCATTTTTTAGAAAGAGAAAGCGACAACTGATTCCCTTCACCGGTTACAGTGCGAAACCTGGGGATAAATCGTCTTCGCAATACTTTCTCGGTGATCTGCAAGCTGAAGGAAGTCAACATAGTCCAAAGGTTGTCACGAAAATTAAACATCACCATCATCACCACCATCACAGATATGTCAAAACCGTTGAAAAACCAGTGAAAATTCCGTACAGAGTCGAAGTGCCGAAGCCTTATCCTTTTCCAGTTGAAAAGAAAGTGCCTATACCTGTTGAAAAATATAAGATAGTAGAAAAACCCGTTCCCTATCCGGTGACAGTTGAAAAGAAAGTGCCTTATCCCGTTGGAATTAAGGTTCCACATCCAGTGCCTGTGAAGGTCATCGAAAAAGAATACGTTCCAAAACCGTACCCTGTAGTTCATCACGTTCCGGTTCTAAAACAGGTCGAAGTGAAAGTACCTCAGCCAGTACCCGTGCATATAGAAAAGAAAGTACCGTATCCAGTAGAGGTACATGTCCCAGTCGATAGACCAGTTCCTGTGCCCGTGACTGTAGAGAAAAGAGTACCCTATGCTGTCCCTGTCAAAGTTTTAGTGCCCCAACCCTATCCAGTGGAGACAAAAGTGCCCTATCCAGTCCAAGTAAAGGTAAAGGAACCAGTTGAAATTATAAAACATGTCCCAATAAGAGTGCCAGTTCCCCAACCATTCGCAGTCAAAGTTCCACAGCCAGTTCCCGTGCCTTTTGAGAAGAAAGTACCATATCCCGTTGAAGTTGAAAAGAAAGTGCCTGTACCTTTCGAAGTTATCGTGCCACAAAAGGTAGAAGTAGAGAAGAAGGTTCCCGTTTACATTCCTAAACCATATCCCGTGGAGAAGAAAGTTCCCGTACCAGTGAAAGTGCCGTATCCTGTGAAGGTACCCGTAAAAGTGCCGGTCCAAGTGCCCGTTGAAGTTCCAGTGTATATCCATGATCCTTACCTCGTTTACAATGACGACTATTATCCATCTGAAAGTGGAACAGGGACTGAAAATACTGTGACGCAAGGCCCCACACATACAGTCACAGTGCATGGAAATACAGGGTTCACTGGTTTCAAGTCACGTTCTGACACCGACGTCAATGAGTCTACTACGACGATCTCCGTAACGTCCACAGCTGACTCTTGAGGCTGACGTACAAGTATTATTTCAAATGTTGTAAATTTAAATGCATCTGTACAATCATCGATCGATAAGAGACATTTTCGATTTGCATGAATTTAAGATGATAATAGTACCTTAAAATCTAAGTTATTACTGTTGAAAGTATGTTTGTTGAACGTGTTAAATGATGTTGTTGGTCCGTTTTGAGTAAATGAATGCCGCTGTGATACATTAATGTTGTTATTTAATACACTTACTATCAACATAATTTCGTATACGTTCGCAATAAAACTGCAATATTATACATATTGTTTACAGCCTATATTTTGAAAGATATATTATATCCTGATGCATTCACACTAACCCGATGTGACTTTTTTTATAATTCTTTTAAACATCCAAATTGACACTTTTGCGATTAATTATTACACTTTTGACAGTTGCCTGGCCTTACAACACAGGCTTATATAGCCTGTAGCCTATATATAACTATGTATTAAACTTTATTTATCACTAATAACCCGCCCTGAATTCGCCCGGGTGTAATGTTCTCTATTTTATTTTTATTTAATATAATCACAGATAAGACCTGATAGGTACAACACATCTTAGATAGCAATTTCTCACTTAATACATTTACAAAGCGGAGTCATCTATATGAATTAAATCGGTTGTGCCGAGTAAAAATATAATCAACTTCTGCAGTAGTTAACATGGGCGTGCCTAGCGGAAAATTACACGAGTGACATTATGTCAGTCACCTTTTTACTGTATTAGCAATTATTCGCATTACGCCTTATGGATTGTACAACCAGAAAAGAATTTAAGCAATAATAGTTTTACTTACATGTTTTACACACAACCGCGACTTTGAAAGGAAAAAGAGTAATTCAACGGCATTTTTGCGTGTTTTAGTTTACGCGATTTATTCGTGAAATTTGATAGGCATTGGATTTAGAAGCAACTGCACTTCCAATATGGAATATTCGAACGTGTATCTTAAGGGGCAATGGCAGGCTCCTACCAGAAGTGGTTGGGAGAAACACTGGGAGTTGAATGTTGACATACGTCAGCAAAATCGCCCCTTAAATCTACACCCGGATCACAAGTCCCGGGAATTGCTCGGAGTTTTCCTCTCTGGCCCACGATGGACCCGGTTCCTTTACGGTGAATCTATGGAATGCTAAAAAGTTCCTCTTTCTCTTCATTTTGCAAACGTCACACTTTACTAAGGTGCTAAGGTGTTTACTATGATTTCATAACTGCGATTGCGTACCTCCTAATTTAGGCTGCAAATGCGACTTTGAAATTGTTTAAATGTAGTGTAAATTGAACTCTATCATCCACTTTTAGCCTTTCCCAAATGAGAGAACCCGTTATGTACCACGCAAATTGTTTAAATAATATAGTAAATGTAAAGATTTCAATCTGTTGCTATTTACTTAGAATTATTAGCAACGGTCTTACATAGTTAAGGTCCTGGGAATTATTATGTAGCTATGATATAGTTGCTATCGATTGTTGAGTATACCATAACGAAATCAGTAGGTTAACGTTTGTATGGACTTTGAAGTGCAATTTCAAGGTATATTGTACCATAGTAGTTATGTAATTCTAGGTTGCTAGGTTGCTGATTTTGACATCCACCACTGGTACTCCGTCAGTACAAACCGTTAGCGCAGGCAGCTGTACCATTCCTTATTCATCCATTAAAATAACTATTCTAAACTTAGGTTGTTTACAATTGTAGGTACAACATGATATTTATTATGATAATATTAATTATAAGGTCTCGATATTTCAACTTGACAAACGTTCTCGTTACGGATCCATTCATATATAATGTCTACAAATCTATTAATGGAATATAACATAAACAACAAATATTCATAAGCACTCGTTACCGATGCAAGTACACAGACACCCGCAACTCATTAGTGACGATTAAGACGGAATAGGAAGTATGGAACATCGAAAGTGAAGTCACAGTCGAGTTGGCGCCGCGAAATCGTAATATCGGTTCATTCAGTTCAACATCATGTGAGAATTACAATTTTCAATTTTCCGTAAATAGATTATATAACAAAAAAAAGTGTAGGCAAAGACTTTGAAAACAATGTAACATATTTGATATGATTTCGACCGGGGAATTAGTATGAATTTTCAGATAACAGTTAATTTATATAATATTATTCCATAATGCAACATTTGATGTGTAGCCTTTGAGAAGTAAACCTCTCAATTTTGTTCAATGCTCCATACCGGCTCAATACATTTGCAGAATTACGGTAACCATTTACCATCAGATGGATCTGAAATGTGCTGGAGAATGCTTCAGATATCATGGACTGTACTTAGGACAAATGTTTCTGTATTCGAAAAACTCGGCATTACACAGCGTCTATCAGTAAGAACACAATCGCGCAATCTTACGCATTCCTATGCGTCAAGAACGTATCGAATAAGAAGGACTGCTTGCTTGTTTGCCGCCTTCCTGGTAAAAAAAATGTGTATCTTTTCAAACTGATTAGAATTCGAGATTTCATATTATATTAACTAACTCTATACGAATTCTCATGATTTTTAAATATAACAATTAAATTTTAGATCATATACAAAAATTTAATTGTTATGTATATAAATAGTATAATTTTTGATCATATACAAATTTAGACACAGATAATAAATTAATAAAATCATTTCCTCAAAAAATGTATATTAAAACAAAATAATATATATAACAATATCAATAATTAATTATTTACACTGCACTGTTTTGTTACTTGACTTTGATAAATTGCCATTCAAGTTCATACACACCCACTGACACCTGGTTCTTCTCATCATAGTCTGCCCATTCTTTTTCACTAAGGTCTACGTCTGTAAATGTTTTACCTGAGAAAAAAAAATATAATAACTCTGAATAATTCATGAATGCCTTGTAGCCTAGTATAAGTTCCTACCACAAGCCTAAATGTAGTCAATTTATATCATGGTATGATTCCATCAACGACCATGATAAAATCCTAGAAACCTTTGCCTATATTTGTTTGAACAGCACCATGGACATCACATTAACAAATGACAGCTACCATTTAGACTTTGCCATTACAGGGTACTAAAATGTTATGCCTACATATACTGCAATTACACTGCATATCTAACCTTTAACCCTTTAACCAAAACACAGGTTACATAGCAAGCTGCTTGGTTGCTGAAATTAATAGACATAAGTCAACTTTTTAAAAAATTTACCTTGGGAGCTCCAATTCAGACCAAACTCTTATGAGTTGCTTCCTAGAAAACATTGTCAATTAATATTTATTATATTCTAATGGAAATACATTCTAACAGACATAATTAATGAGCTGTCTCAGCTGTAGGCTCTAGTCCCCTTCCCCTGAGGACTATGAGATCTATATTTATTTATGAGTCTATATTTTAATGTGTATGTTTGATTAAAATATACACATTGAAATATATACATACTGATTACCCCATCTCACAATAATGTATCCCCCATTTGAGAAGATAATAATTCAAATTCAAAATATCTTCATTCTTGTAGGTCTATTACAAACTCTTATGATATGTTAAATCTACCAAATGATTTCAAGAGAAGAACTGACAAGAAACTCAGCTTATGTTCTTTTCAAATATATATTGTACATGTTTACAATATTACAGATTCATTTGGGAGAATAAAATGAGCATCTTCATATGCTATTGCAAAAGCAAATAGTCTAATCAGTATTTATTATTATAATATATTTATCTAATAATATTTACCATTATCCTCGGCTTCAGCTATCCAACCTGACTTTGGTTCGAAGTCTACAGGTTCAACTCCTCTACAGTCATATATAACAAGAGTTTTGAATTTATTTGCATCATCATTGGTATATTTACCTGCAAATGATTTAAAATTTATTAAGAAATACTTATTGAATAAAAGAAATTACACTGTAAATGATTATTTCGTAGACTGCCTCGTTGGTAGTTCAGACAAGGGATTTTAAATATGTTAGACACATTTTACTTAAATGCTACGTAACATTTCAAGATTGATAGCTATAGTTTTGAAGATGATATATTTGCGGTTATGTTTACCTACCATTACTGCCTTCAATAACATCCATACTGTTATCCCTCGAGCATAGCTTACATTTAATTGCCAAATTAGTTTCAGACCTATTGTGCTTCAGTGGCACTTTATCAGCTTCGGTTAAATCGGTAAACTTTTCAGCTACCTCTCCACAGTTGCTACATTTTAACTTCAAGAACCATTGGTAATGAGGGTGATTTGTATAGAGACTTTCTATGCATTCGAGCGTAGCCTTAATCTGGAGAGCTATTTTAACCATTCTATCAAAATTTAAAAATTTGTTGTTTTATTCAAGTAATACAATAACAAGATTTACAAGAAAACAAATACAATTGTGATTACGACAAATGACAGTAACAGTAATAGTAACTGACATCCAATCCAGATTTGACACTAACTAGCAAAGACAGGTAACCTTATCCGTTACCTTCTATCTCGTTTATTTTGTTAAAAAAAAAAAACACCAAAGTTGCTCTCTTGTATATTTTAATAATGATGTATTAGTTCCCTAGTTTTCCTCGCAGTACGAGATCTAAATTATCTTTTATACACTGGACTCGAAGTCATACACTTATACGAATATACTAGATTTGTAACCTGTTGAAATACCGGCAGCACATAATTATAACATGTTAATATATTTTATATTAACACAGATGTAATTTATCAGTACTCCATGGATTCGTCATGCAAATGCTCGGTCCATCGTATGGCAGAGGGGGAAACTCCAAGTTCCCAGGACTTGTCATCCTGGTGTAGACATTACTGACCTACGTCAATCTCATCTTCACCGCTCGTTTTTCTCTCCGTCCATACAAATCTGGATATCTTTTAAGTAATGTATAAAAATAGATCATTTAAAAATAAGGGTATTGAAAAAAAAAATTGATAGAATATATTTATATTATCGTTTCTCGTATCTTTATTGTGATTATGCAAAAATTTTATAATAAATAACATAATAGTTGGCCGCTTTAGTAATTTAATAAGACTCCAGAATATGTTGATCCAATGCCTTAAACCAACCGTGTTCAGGGTTGTCGAAGTGTTTCGTGCCATTGGAAGGATTCAGTTCAGCTCATTATATTCATACACGGTATAATAAATAAATGAGTGTACTTATTAACTAATTGGATATTTAAATGACTATTAAAGAGAAATGTCCAATTTAGAACATAAAAATAATACAAGTTTTACATAAGACTATAAATGGAGCATATCCTATAATATAAGGCATTACAGATTTCCAGTTTTGTTCAAGTTTCAAGCACAATTCTACAACTTCATATTTAAGTATAAAGAAATTGCAGCATCTATGTGTCACTAGTTGCGGATACAATGTCCTATAAATTCAGTATTTACACTCGCGCTAAAGGCACAATTCTTATAGAATTGTTTTGCGAGTCTGTGTGTAGTGTTAGGCCCATTTCTTGCAATACTTCATTATCCACAGGTCCTTGCAGAGTCAGTTTCGAGATCACCTCCTAGAAATACAAAATAGTTCGGTGTTATAATGTGTAACTATCTGACCCGGGCAGCTTCGTTTGCGTCACAGTTCACACATTTTGGTAATTTATTGGTGCTCAGCTCCTAATTGTGGTAGTGTGATGTTACATAACTCCGAAAAACCGATTAAGACGTTTATAATTAGAACCAGTAGTTGAGAATTACTTGTCGGCGATTTTTGGATATTCATGTCAAATAACAATGCTATGTACATAAAAACATATGTCTATAAAAAAATGTACTGAACATTCTGGTAAAAAATTAAGACTTTTACCTGGTTTTCTGGACAGCTCTCGCATAAATTACGAACAGCGAAAATAACCCATTGCATAATCACTGTCATATCTATTAAGGAAATTATTATAATTCTTAATAATACGTAACAACTGCAGTGTTGCTAAATTTTTTTGAATATGAATAGTTTATTTTTTCATCATTTTATCAACAGCATACATCAGTAGCACAATACATCAAGTCCTGGTAAGGTGGTTAGACATACTGCCTGACCATTATTTTTTTTATGTGACTGTAACTGGTATTGATACTTTCTATGTTTATTGTGTAATTAACAACCAGTTGTACAATAAAAAGGATACATGGATTTCGAGCATCAATATTAGCACACTCAAGCAGTACCGGAATTACATCCAACTCTCGTATCTGAAACAGTTAAATTAAAAAATAAAAAAAAAATTATATTATGTAGCTGACAAATAACTATATGGTCCATATGCATAGTTTATTTTGGGATTATAAAGTGACCACAGCAACACTCAATCTGAATCTGTACTGTGACTGTGACTGTGATTTAATATTAATGGTATAAAATAATGCTACATTTTATCCTTAAAATATCAGCTCTCTAAATAGGAAAAGTCCTGTAATTAGGATAATTAGTGGTCATTCCATCATTACAGTGACACAGAAAATGTATGTTGTTGGGCAGTATTAATAATTTTACATACTGAGTACCTTTCAAAGTAATCTTATATACTAAGTGCTATTCTTCTAGTGTCCTATAAACATCCTACTTATGTTTTTGTTTCTTTTGCTATTAACAATATAGGCGTATAATAAAATTACTGACCTGCTTTTTATTTGCTTGATTCTTCCAACATAAGTTGGCAAGTGTCCGCACCAATGTTGCTTTAAAACCAAAGGCAACATGCCTTTCAACAGTTTCCACCATTGTCACAGCCTTTTTCGTTGTTGTCATGTCCACTGCGCCTAATCTGTAAGGAGACATTACATCAGGGTATAATTATTGACATAATTGGAAATATACTTCATCTTACAGCATGCCTTTCTTAAACAAAATACAGTATATTTCATTTAATTACCGAGGTTTCTGACTTTCCGGTGAATCAATCTTCACTGACGGCACCTTATTTACAGGTGTTTCTTCTGATATCTTAACTTCTTTTACTGGTTCTGTTTTCTTCTCAACATTCGCAGCATCAGTTCGAGTTTTCTCTGAAGATATGCCTAATATTTTCTGCAGTTGTTCGCTTAAATCAAAATCAGTAGATAAATTTTGACTTTTCTTTATTTCTTTTGGTGTGTCTGGGGAATGCTTTTGTGATTCTACATCTGGTAATACATCTGCTAGTGGTGGCGAGATTTCGCTAGGCGAAGCTTTCACTTCACACTTAAGTTCTTCTTTTGGAAGATGTATTTCAGTAGGTGGATCATTTGGAGAACTGTCCTGTGATTCAGTACCACTTATAGCTTGCAAGTCCAATCTTGGCTGTAACGCCACCGGTATTACTTCAGCTATTGTATTCATACTTCCATTTGGAGATGTTGAATCTAATATCAATGGAGGCTCTGTATCGTCACCAATATCAATTTTGTGTTCTAGACTTATCCTTCTTATTGGAAGTTGATGAATACGATCATCGGCTTTTGGAAGAGAGCTGCTTCTTTTGTAAGCAACTCTTGATAAATCACTATCAATTTGAACATTCATATTAGGTTCTGTATTTCCATTTTTACCATTCATTACATCAGACAAAGATTCTATAAATTTGAGAGGCTGTTGCAAACTTTCTATTGTACTTATTGCATCCAATCTATCTGCATATGAAGGATTGTCATTACATTCAAAGTATTGTTCACTACTCTCGGATTCTGTACATTCCGATGTAGTTTCATTGCAGGAGAGCATGTTATCTGCTGAATCATTTTTACTGAGAGGATCTGAAATGCAATTCTTCTTTGAACACATTGGCAATAAGTGCATACAATTGATTGATTGAGTAATTTACTCATTATAAACAGAATAGTACAAGGGAACTAATTTGAATAGATGGTAAAATTGTAATGGTCCTTGCCATTCCATATTCTTTGAAAATAGATGTTATGTAGATGATTAGTACTCACTTTCTGTGGGATGACTCATGTTGCTATTCAAATTTTCGTCATTAATCAACTGCTTACCAGTAGCAGCATACAGCTTGTTCAGAGATGAGAAAAAGTTGTCACTCTCTTTACCCAACTTGTGTATAGCACGCAGGAGAACTACATGACAAATAAAAGAAAATAAAATCAATAAGTAATACTAATAATATATAAAATAAATAAATGTCTATATAATAGGGATGATGCAGATGCTTGTAATGGACTAATTCTTGTAAAAGAAAATATTTTAATGGTAACAGTAGATGTAAGCTAATAATTTATATATTTTGTTTTATATTTTAATTAGACAATAGAAATTATAATCTAAATATAATGCTATTAAAAGAGTTTCTCAACATATCTTACCATAATTAAAGTGTATATATAAGAAAAATACAACATACAACATAAAAGTAACAGTATCAAAATTACAGTTCATCGTCCAATACCAATAAAGCATGAGTCTCAACTCTATTTGATTGTTTTATATGCCAGTTTAGGGGCCATCCATAAATGACATTACAGGAATTTTATAGCTTTCTAAACCTACAGTTGGTCACTAGTATGACATTTCTTAATTACACGAAATTGTAATATTATAAGTTATCCATTAATAGATGAAAATTTAGGTACATCACACATCATCACATTTTATAATCTAAGAAATATTGTTCCCTCCCACCCCTTGTCATACAAAGTCACATTTTTTCAGCCCCTATCTGCCTTCAACAAGTAATGTAATTTATGGATTGCCTCTTATGAGATATTAAAATACTTACAAGCACAATTGATAAATAATGAAGTGTCACTCTGCAAACAGTCCATATAGGTGTCCATACTGGATGCAGTCGCAATTATCTCAAGCAAGAAAACAACCTCCTGTGGTTCTATAGTATTTACATACTTATCTACCGTCTTTAAAATACAATCTGATTTACTTTTAAATTCATGTGCCATAAATCTAACAAAATTCACAGACACATTGATGTCTTGAGATTCCATTGACATTAAAATGTTATAAGCTAGATTTAGAACAAGCATACGGCACTCCGGTTCTAATTTTGAATATAATTTCTCTATATATGTATTCTCTACACCTATTAAATACTCTATGATTAAATGTGGATATTCCGTATTGCCATTATTGTACATGTACGCTAGAGAATTTAATAATGTAACATCATCTGGCAACACATTCGGCTGTCCTAGCAATATATTATACACTATCATAGCAGCCGCTGATGCAATTTTATCATTCTGACCTACCAAACAATTCAAAATTGTAGCATCAAATTTGTTCCAAATCATAATCTGATTGAATGGATTATTAACCACTAAATTCCCTAATGTTTGTATTAGGACTGTCATGCAAGACTCATATTTCTTCTGCAATTCATCCTTCAGGAGTTCTAGACTTGGGTGTTGATATTCTGTGGCTAGAACCAGCATAGAATCTAAAATTGACAATTCCTTAGATACGTATGTCTGCATTTTTGTGCCAGCCGCCGCACAAGAGCGTATTAGACGTAAGCATTGCTCGGCTACGGCCAGGGTGCTGCGATTGTAAGAAGCTTGCTCCACATCTAGGCGCATTATATGCAAAACTTCAGCGATCAGTCGCAAAGTATATTCAGATGCTTTTTTACTGTAAAATAAAGAAAACGCGGTAAGTACACATGAACATCCTGTTGGCGAATTTAAACGTAAAGATCTAAATATTTCGTAAACACTTACGGTCTCAATCGACCGGTCTCAGCATCTCTAGAAAGCTGAGCTTCGGCCCTTAACATTTCCTCAACCGCATCCCACTCTCCAGTTTCTAATTGAAAATTAATTAGTTTTGCATCTAATAAAATTTCTTCTGCAAACCACACGCTTTTATCTCGTGACATTTTGGAGAAGCGAATAATATGTAAATTGGTTATATTTATAAGGTATTTCACATTACATTTCAATTCTATTAATATTATAAGAAATAAACTGAAAAGTCGAAACTTATAGAAAAATTTACTAATAACAAAAATTAACAATATGATTTTTGTTTTCGATTTTACAAATTAAAAATTATGACTGATTGACATCCACATTTTACGTTTTGTTTTGACATTAAATTTGACAATGTGCACAGAGGACGCAACGTTTTAAATTTTGCGCTTCAGTAGTAACTGTACAGGCAGTCCCGTCTCTTTTGAATGTTTAGTAAGTCCGTTTGATAGAGAAAGACAAAATGACAAATGATCTACTTTAGAATTTGTTTTGATATTTACTAAAATCCATTTGATTATTGTATTTTAATAAATTGTTGTTGAATTTATCTTTTCTTGTAATTAAAATATCATCAGTTTAAAAAAATAGTGCAGCGTTCAACCTTTAAGGCCCCGGCCCCAGTCCCCGGCGGCCCCGCTAGTCTTGATCATGGTGGCGGTCATGGAAACGGCGGGGCAGGGGGTGCGAAGAATCTCCGGGTAAGACCCAAACTAATGGAAGCAAATTAAAAAACAAGCAAATTAATAAGATGAATATAGATCCATTATCACTATTTTGAAATGGCCAATTGAGTATATTATATACAATAATAACAATTTTAATATAATTGTCTATAAATTTCAAACTTGTACACATAAATGAAGTATTCGGTTATCCGATATCGGTCTAAGCCACAGAACGCCAATATCTTGTCTAAGCTGTCGACCAACAAATAAAATAAAAATAATGTTGCCAATAATAGTTTTGTTTTTTACTATGCAACTGCATCGTGATTCGAACTGTTATATTCGAGAATGTTTGTTATATAGTCCCTAATTACTGAAACAAATGATACTAAAATTATTCAATGAACATTTTTAAAACTTGGTTTCAATTGAAAAAGTTTTACTCAAAAGTTTGAAAATCAAATTTAGCACATTATTTATCTTACCGCATAGGATTTTATAACTATCTGGAAGTATTCTTCAGTTTGTGTCAATATTATTTATTTAGCATTATACATAAAAGAAAGATTTTGAAAGATACATTTATATACAACTCGGGCGGAAAAAGACATGAGTTTCAGTTAGTTTTAAAAAAATAAAGGTTACTACTATATAAATACCATTTAGTAGTTTTTGGTATGTCCACCCGTTTAGGTGATAGTTCGAGAGTCGCTTGCTCCACCTCCCCCTCACAACCCCCGCACCGCCCGCTCGCCGTCAGTCAATTCACTGAGAATGGCATTTGTGTGTAAAATTCTATTAGTTTTTGTGAGAGCAAGTGTATAATTCTATAGAAAAAAAACTGTACCGGTTGCGTTTTTCGATATTTGTGTGTTTTACAAGATTGTGTGTTAGGTGGAAATGTCAAGATCGCGGGAAGGCAAAATGTTCTTGAATCTAAAAATTTGCATCTTGATTCGAACTGTTATATTAAATGTTTGTTATCTAGTCCCTAATTATTGAAACAAATGATACTAAAATTATTCAATGAACATTTTTCTTGTAGCACATTATTTATCTTACCGCGGTAACTATCTGGAAGTAATTAAAAATTTGGAAGTGAAGTGACCAAACGGGGTGGTGTGGTATCCTGGCGAAAGGATATTGTTTCGTTTAATCGTGCAATAATGAACAGGCTTCCCGCTAACATCGTTTCAATTTAAAACATTGGGTGAGTCATCAGCATTTTGAGTTTTAGAAAATAACTGCTAACATGCTTGGACGGTTCTATCTAAAAATATTGTGAATTCAATAAACACCTGTTTTGGTCGGTGCCGTATTCTTAATAAACGGATTTACTTAGAATTTAGACCGATTATATTACATACTATTATTAATAATAACAGGTCAATTGATAAGATTAAAATTCACTTATGTTAAATTAACGGGATTCTGTGAAATAAAAAATGTTACTTACATCTGTCTTCAACTTTCATGATGATTGAATTTCGTGATGTTCTTTTAAGAAAAACCTATTTGAAATATTTTAAATCTAATTTTTTTCTATGTCATTTATAGTGAAAACTTGTATAACAATTCTGTATCATTGTTAGTTAGATAGACAAATAATTTATTTGGTTTCATTCTAGATTCTCTTGTGGTTGCCTTAGACTCATCCATTTCCAAAGACAATAAGCAGAATACATCTGCATTAAAATTACACAATATATCCACCCATAGTTTGCATCTTTGATAATTTGAGAAGTTATATGTTGAAATTGGTGATTATAAAGTATTTCTATAACTAGAGAACAATAATGATCCTTTTAATATAAAACTACGTAAGAGATAAGTCATTACACCAGTTTTACTTGTTTAACTTTGTACATAGTTGTCTGTTTGGGTCTCTCTGTCCCACCTGTTCTAACTACTAAGCAACTTGCTTTGTAACATGTTTAATTAGAAGAGTGATATGACAGTGTAATTGAAAATATAATAATGGAATGAATAAATTCGTACAAATATTATAAATGAGAAAGTTTTAGAGTATGGATGGATGTTTGTTACTCTTTCATGAAAAAACTACTGAACGGATTTTGATGAAACTTATTATACATCTGTATAACATATAAGGCTATAAATTACATGCAGGTGAAACTGCGGGCACAGCTAGTAAATTATAAAAAAATAATTGGCAAAAATTGATTGTATTAGGATTTTAAGAAATTATATAAAAATAAACAGATTACACAGATTCCAATACATTCTTCTCATTATAATTTTCTAATACATTGGATGCTATTATTCATCTCTTGTTAAAACATTCACAATCATATAGAATTATAGATGTTTGTAGTTCACTTGTTTTGAAAACTTTATTCAAACAATGGGAAATGTGCTAAGAAAAAACAGTAAACTTCCTGCTAAATGCAATCTGAATAAAAAAATTTCTTTTCCCTGGAAATACTTAATGCACTGCCTATTTTAAATAAAAAAAAATATATTAATTATTACATAAACATGGTTTTAAAACAAATGTGGATGTCAATATATACAATGTGTTTAAACATTACATGTATTGACATCTGCATATGTTTTAAAATCATGTTTATGTAATTATTAATATAATTTTTTAACCTATTTTAGATAGATAGGATATACTTTATTTGTAACATACAGTAAAGAAAAGACTTAAAGAACAGAACACATGTATAAATACAATAAGGTGGGCTTATTGTTAAAAACAAACTTTTTAGGCAACCTTAGGGATTTACCTAAGTGTATTTAAATATTGAGCACATAGGTAATATGCAAACAGTAGAAAATAAAATAACAAACATAATGATGAAGGAAAATAATAATAAGTATAATAAGAATTAAAATGTAAGTAAATAATATTAATTATATAATAAGCTTGATACACTTACATGAACTACATTTATATTAAAAACTACTAGGTAAATTTATATTAAAAAAAACTACATACATAATTATGAAGGTAAGATAAAATGAACTTAATATAAATGAAAATTAAAATGCCATACTGAATGTAATTCAAATATTGATAAAGAAGTGTTTCACTTGTCTTTCAAAATTATCAATGGACTTTGCAGTTCTGATAGTCACAGTCTGACACACACATCTTTCTTGCTCATTCTTCTTGTGATAAATCTGTGTTCCAAATAAGTGGTAGAATAAAAAATATGACTATTTGAAAGTGCTTGTGCTGAGTTTATTTGAATAAAGTTTATTTATATTTCTATATCACAGGTAGCAGATTCTATAATTTTGCTATTTTTTAGTACACTTTTGAGAGTATAATATAATTTAAAATTTTGCATTGTTAAGAAAGAATATTTTTTATATTGAAATCCATGGTATCTTGAAAATTGTGAAAACATATAGGAATTTTATACTTATAAAACTTTCTATGAGTAAACATTTATTCAGCAGTTCAGTTATTCTGGAGGGCAAAGTTGATAGATAAACCTTTGATTTTCCTATCATATCTCACTCTTCAATTGAAACTGCTAAAATAGGTGTGATGTGGGACAGGGGTACAGGAAGTGGAAGTTTGTTAGTAATGAGGACTAGTGGTCCCATGTGTCATTGGTAGCAACTTACCAAATGAACCCTTCTGAAAACCATTTTTGTGAATTAGTGGCCAATTCGCTATGGACAAAAGACCTGACTTTATGCCCATCCTAAACAAATAAAATTCAATCCAAGAAAAAAAGTTTTGTGTTGTTCTTTTAAACTATTGTTTAGATTAGAGGTAAATTAAAAGAAATAAATATGACTATTCAGAAGTGCTCAAATTTAAGTTTATTTGAATATTTCTATTCTATCCTTATCATCCTGATAGAGCCTGAGGAGATCTTCAATGTAACATCATGGGATGTGGTGTCATTTGGTTTTTTGATAGGTTATTAGTTCTTCCAACAACTTATCACAAAAACAGATAAGAAATTATCAAGAAAAATTGTTGATCTGTCAAGGTCTGATCATATGTCTGAAGATGATCACGACATTTATACATGTACAAAAATAAATATATAAAAGATGTTTAAACATAATTGTTTCACCTGTTTGAAATAATCTGAAAATTCAAAATCTGCGTTTTTTGTTTCTCAACCTCATTTTGCCGCCAAATCGACCTGACGATGACGTCAGAAATGTACTTACAGAAAAGTAGTTATTTAAGATACTATGATTATATGATCGACGACGTCGGTGGTCTAGCGGTTTAGCACACCACCTTACTCCCGATGGTCGGGGGTCGATTTCTCGTACGCCACATACATTTCTATTCATTAGTATGATTGTTTATATCGATCTTGGTGTTTACTATGTATAATATGTACTTATGTATTTATGAAAAAAAATGTATATGTATCAGTTATCTCGTACCCATAAAACAAGCTTTAACAAGCTTAACTTAGATCTAGATGGCGCTGTGTGAATTGTCCTGAGATTATTATTATGTATATTCGAGTTAAACAAGAAGTGGTTAAATGAGGTCAGAGTTACTGAGCTTCTGTTCTTAACTCGAACACCAGCAACAGTTTTCACCATCACCAGTGCTTTATTCAGATCAAATATTCAACACCAACAGTCGAAACTTCACGCGTGTTGAATCTCTATCCACGACACACGGTTTAAACGTTTGGCCCAATTCTATCACGCGATGTTCCCACAAATCAATAAGAAAGCCATATATTTACATGTTGACCTGTCTGTTCTAAAATAGAATCGAGCACGTAAATTATTTTATTTTTCTGTTGAATTGATATAAATAAGTTTCGATAGCACATCCATATTGTCAACTATTTTAGACGGGGTTTGAATATTCGCTCTCGCATGATCACGAACGTCATATGATAACACGATGAAGCTGTTAATGTATATAGGCGACGGTTACCATTTACCATCAACTGGGGCGTCTGCTTGTTTGCCACTCCTAGTATATAATAAAATCCTTTTGATGATTGTTTTTAGAAGTACGAGAACCAGGTAGGTACTTACAATCGACACTTGTTTGGCCATATTAAATTAAAATTAACTATTTTTATTCACATATAAATCATCTTAAAAGATACTGGCATTGGTAGGTCGGAATTATGCTCTTATTCTTTTTAAATGAAATCAAAAATAATTTATTCGTGTAGGACATTTTAGCCGCTTATGAACATAAATTTTTTGTATTAATATTTTTTTCTTACCGCCCAAATTAGGTTGTACTTTAGATTCATATTATTTTGTTTAATTCCGCTACCGTTAGCATATGTGATGCCACAAATATTCATGGTAATGGTAGCCGGAATTCAATAAAACAATATAAGTCCATTAAGTAATAGAATGGAATTCCACAAAATACCTAATTCGATAAATTAGAGATGTTTTTTATACTACGTAGGTGGAATCAACGTATACAACAGATGGCAATTATTGTATATGAAATTAAGGTATATAAGATATCCCTTCTAACGATAAGGCCTTTTGCTAAGCACATTATTTACAAAATGCTGTTTTTTACTACGCAATAATTTTTAGAGTAATTAAATTTATTCGCTGCAAATCGCGTGAGTCAGTTAACAGTGCGTTGGCCATGTGACAATCATTATTTGGCAGCTGTTTAAATGGCACAATTAGTGGGCATGCGAAATTAAATTGAATTAAACATTATACCTAGGTACATTATACCTCGTGCGGACGGATACCATACGCACCCGCGTGGCAGCATCTTTTTCGCGGTTAGATCGGAACAGCGAGGAGTTTTAGTGGGTAAAAGTGCTACAGTATTTTTATTTTCCCATGTAAAAAAAAGGTACATTATACCATATACATATAAAGGTACATATACATGAAAAATAAATCTGTATAAAAAAATCTTATCTCTTTGTTCTGCTAGGAAGCAGGTCTCTCTCAACCTCCCATCTCTATTCTTTTAACCTGTAATATTATCAATTGTTGACCTCGTACCATGACTTTTGCCACCATTAATCTGGTTTTTTATCGGTGTTTTATATCATTTTAGAGTCAGAACTATGTAAATTGGGGGCAAGGATTATTAGTAATGTAGGCTAGGGAACCAATGCTAGCAATCTAGTCGACCTCCAAGTGGTTCCCTTGAAAACCGTAGCTTTTTTTTTAAATAATGGTAACGGTATACGCTGGCGGGACACCAGTGGAGGATGATAAGATGAGTCAGAACAGTTAACCCATCATGGCAAATTCACTAGGAATTTAACATAATGGTTTCCAGGGGCTGTGGAGGTCATCCTATCATCCTCGACTGGTGCCCCGCCAGCATAAACCGTTAGCACAGGCGGGAGCAACAGTCATTCATCAATGAATACTGGTGTCGTACTAGCGTATACATATAGATAATTACAGCAATTAATTCCATCGTCATCCACAATCAGAACTGAACAGAAGTTAAGAATTGTCTCTTTATTTTACAGGTCCCTAGCGGGATGGATGAGGGGTTACTCAACGATCTACTAGAGTGCTCCGTGTGCCTGGAGCGGCTGGACACCTCCTCCAGGGTCCTGCCGTGCCAGCACACATTCTGTCTCAAGTGTCTAAAGGTAAGACTACATTTAAAATTAATACGTAAGTAAAATTGTTACTTAAAGAGTACGGTGACGACGACGTCAAAATTTTAGAAGAAGAAGACCATTGAAGTTTCATCCTACAACATTGAAAACTTTGATTTTAGTCTGTTAAGTCTAGAAAAAATTGGTCACGCTGTCATGTACATATACTGAAATTCTCCATTGCAAAAACAATCGTTCAATGTACATGGAAGGTATATGAGAAAACCTAATATTGATTAATGATTAAATGATAATTGATACCCCATCAACCTAAAAGAACTCAAAACAACGAATGTGATATTTTTTGTCTGTGCGTATGTGGATGCTGTTCTCAAAACCTGCTTAACGGATTTGAATGAGGTTTTCTCTAATAAAAAGAGCTCCAAGTAAAATTGTTTACGTTTTATTCCAATGAGTTACAAAAAGTTATAAAAATACGAAGTCATGAGTTCAGATCTCACACTCACTCATCCTATCCCATCATATAATTAATACAACAAAGAATAGATAACTATAAAGGCTATTATAGAAATGTTTAGTAATGCTATTTAATAAAATTGTATGTTTTTAGTTTGTACATAATAGTAGCAGTAGTAAATAGAGAGATTAGATATAAAAGATTTGTCATCAAATAAAACTGTAGGCCTCTTGAAAGAATTTGCTACTGGCTCCACGCTTACTTAATACGGCTCTGCTAGTAATGACTAAATAACAAATGTATAAATATATGCTGGTGGTCATTCTGGCTAATTTTAAATTTAAAAATGATCACATTAAAAAATAATAAGATCTGAGTTTCTTGTCAGTTCTACTTATGCTCTGTCAATGCTCTCCAAACTGACTGTAGTTTTTGACATACCATAAAGAGTCTGTAATAAACATGCATGAATAAAGATGTTTTGATTTGATTTGATATATACTAATTATCAAATCTAGTAATAATCTCAGTATGCTACGTAGCTATTATAATTAATTATTATATTGTTGAACTTAATTAAACGTTCCAAATTGAAATACGTTGCCAAGTAATTTAATGAAAATAAAATTGATTATAACAGACGTTCTCTTTGTTTCATATTATCCTATCTACATTGAGTGAAATTTTATGTTATTATTATAGCAACGTGTTAATTAATCAACAATAGGTTGTATAACAATATGTCTTGTATACTATATAATAAACAAAGTTCTCGTAAACAATCTCATGTTAAGTTCCTGAAATAGATTTGTCGAGAACACGATGCAGTGCATAGAAATGGGATGGTAATATTTTTAGGGTTGCCGACGTACCAGTTTTTATACACACGAAATCTTGAATATGTAATGCTGAATTTATTTAAAAGAGTAACACACAAGTATCTTGTTCGTTCTTTTTGTGATGTGAAGTTCACTCATTCGGAAAGCAGACCATTAATAATAATAATAATTAATTTAAATTAAATTATCAGTACACATACTAAATACTAACAACTTTCCTTAAACTACGTATACTATATAAATCGAGACCATTCCGAATGAGTTGTAGAATAAAAAAATATGACTGTTAAAAATTCTTATATTAAGTTTATTTGAATAAAGATTATTTCTATTTTCAGCTTCTAATACAAAACAATATTTTGAATACGTTAAAAATATAGCAAGTTTTTTTTATTATATCCACTATTTTTAAAATGTATTAAATACATATATTAATTCATATTACCTTAATGGGAACATTCCTATTATATATATTTCTCATTTTGCCTAAACAGATAATATTTTTTTCCTGAAAATATATGTCTTTTTATCATAAAGCTATATTCTGGTGTCTCTGCCATACTAATTTTTGTTTGAAGTTGACTTATTGAGATCTTTTTCCTTATAATAAATTGTTTATTATAAGAAAATAGGCTTCAATTTGAATGGGGCCACCACGTGAAAGAACTTGTTCGTTTTAAAAAGAAATGTATAAGAAAATTATTGTCCTTTATCATTTTTTTTTCGATTACTTCCCAAAGAAAGCAAACTAGTTAATTCACATGCTCATGGTAAGCAGTAACAGTCACTTATTAACGTAAACTATCTTAAACCCAACAGACTGCCATGTATTACCCATGTTACCACTACACATGCACCATCTTTCCTAACAAGGTATGAATAAAAAAATGTGTATATAACACTGTTTAGGGTTACAGTGTAGGCCTTTGTTACTCACTGAATAGGACGTGAGGACATCAGTGTAAATACTACCGGACACTACCGAACACTACCGGACTAAACACTACTAAACACTACCGGACGTAAATACGAGTGAAAGATTGTATAATACGACATTTATCTTCCGAAAATTTTACTTCATTATTGAGGGAATAATGATGGTACTATTAAAAAAAAGTTTAAAAACTAACTAGGGACCCGTCCCGGCTTCGCACGGGTATTTAACAAAAACTGAGTCGGAGCTTACTAAGAAAAAGTATGTTATGAAGAAAGTTTAGATATTATTTTTAAACTAAACTTTTGTTATTATTGGAAACAAGGATTTTCCAAATTGGCAATCGGTCCAGTAATTTCGGAGCCTATTCAATGTAAACAAACAATCAAATCATTCCACTTTATAATATTAGTATGTTTTTAAAAGTCGGGTTACTGTTTAGGCCTGGTTCTGGTTCCCGGTACTGTTTAAGTACCGGGAACCAGAAATATTCTGTTCTGAAATTGGTCTCGGTGGTATACCTAACGGTTAATAGGAGTTTCATCAAATTCTTTATACACCTTATTCTATTTTGTAAATATAGGTACTTATTATTATTACTACGCGTAAATAAATAAGGTGCAAATGAGTATTGTCGTGCCGCTTTCCTTATCAGGCGTAATCTTATCAACCAAAGTTCGACGTAGTATACACGTCACGCATTGCTTGGTGTGATCTCATGTCATCTGTATTTTATAATACTATCGTTATATTTTTTTTTTAATTTGAATCCGTATATCGTGTCAAGGTAAATATAAATGTTGTATATATTTACAAAACAATTGATTTACAAAACACCCAGAAAAATATATACAATTATAATCATGAATATAAAATGTATATGTATATTGTGTTAGACTAGATTCTGTGGGTATAGGTATGTGGTATAGGTATGTGGCGCTATACCATCACGGTCATCAAAAGAATTGACTACGAATTGAAACTCTTGGCCAGAAAATCTTAATAGTGTTTAAAAATTGGAGTTGAAAAACTATACTTTTTGGCAGTTTTTTTTATATCAGGACAACTCACATAGCTCCATCTAGTACCGAGCTACGCAGAGGTTGTGTTATGGATAACACAATTATACTACGGGTTGTGATACAAACAATTATACTCATGAATACAAATTAGGGAATGCTGTAATTCGAGATACCGGGATTAGAAATATCAATCCCGCGGGATCCGGAATTTTCGGGATCCCGTCTAAATTTAAAAAAATTTGAATTCAGATGACTGAAAAAGCTAATAACTACTTGTTTGTGATAATGAGGTTAACTAAAATAACATATTACTCGAAAGAAAATAAAAACCTTTATTCTTTAATCTTACCAACTAAATAATAAAACGGTGTGCTAGATCTTATTTCAAGGGAATTAGGAGTGATTTTGTCTTTAAAAAACAAAGTAATAGTTTCATCAAATATGGAACCGGCTGAGAATCCGACTCAGCATCCAATTATAGCAAACCGCCCCCTTGTTCTTCAAATCCATTTCTTTTTTAATGGTAGATTCTAAGCACACGGATATACAAAAGGACTTTTAGAATCTTCTTCCTCTTGACATTGTAAATTCAAATCTTCTGCAATCATTGAAAGAGGCAAATCATCTTCGATTAGTACTGCCGTATTAATATCTGCTTGGTTTGGTTCTTTACGATATAATCGTGTGATTATATTTTTTATTTCTTTTTCATCCCGTCAATCTCGAAGTTAATGATGCGTCGGGATTGATCCCGAAAAAGTAACGTGTCATGTTTAACAAATGTCTGTACAGTACCAAGAATCGAACCCGCGACCACCGAGCGGTGTGCTATCCTGTCTTTCATATATCAAATATGGAACCGGCATCCAGCATCCTAGTACCGTGTTCTTCCCCCACAGTAGCACACGGTTAACAATCTCTTCCTCTGACATTGTAAATAAACACCGGGCACTCTATTGGTCCATTTAAACTATCAGCTTTGACTCATAAATTTGACACACTTAATGACATCCTACTCATATATACTATTACTAGCTGACCCCGCAAATGTTTTATGGCAAAACAGCCATATAAATTAAAATCGCTATTAAAACATAGGAGTTGGTAATAGAAGGGTGAAATTTAGGGTTGTAAGTATTTTTTAATGCCAGAAATATAATAAATATAAATATAAAAAATTAAAAGAAAAAGAATTTGACCAAAAAATAAAAAACAACCCCTATCAGTTTAGGGTATGAAAAATGGATAGTAGCCGATTCTCAGACCTACTGAATATGCATATAAAATTTCATAAAAATCGGTCAAGTCGTTTCGATATTTTTCGAGAATTTTATATATAAGATTAGAAATGTGAAAAAGTGCTTGTTTGTTATCATTTCACAACTAAACAATAGAACGACTTGTTGCGCTTTTTTATGGATGATAATGTAATGGTTCATCTGCCTGCTCTGACGGTTTACGCTGGCGGGGCATCAGTGGACGATGATAAGATAAACAGGAAGTCAGGTCAGTTAGCCCATCGTGGCAAATTCACCAGGAATATATCACGACAGTTTTGAGGGAAAACCGCGTGGAAGTTAATCTGACATTGTACATTGTAGCCTACTGTGGACCTATGTAGACTACTGATCCCATTGATCACATTATTAATAATCAGCTTCCCCCCAAACAACTAAAGTTATGAATGATAGTTTCCACGGGAGAATCACGTGGAGGTCAACCCGACATAGAACGTTGCTAGTAATGGGGTTATTAATACACATTTATAACAATTCCCTTCCCCCCAGCAGCTAATGTTATGAATAATATAGATTTAAAAAGTGATTCAGCATAAACTAAAATGTAATTATTATGTAGCTCACTATGAACCCTAAATGGCATAATGCTAATAAAAGAAAAATAAACAGAAATTGTTAATTCACACCAACTTATATGTACTTTTGCGATAATGATAACAAAAAGTGACGCGCGACTCAAATTTGCACTGTATTACTTTTGTACGAGAGTTGCTTTTTTGTATTATTTTAGACCTAATCTTCTGTATGCATATAGTTATACTATTATGTATTCCGTGATAATCCATATTTAATCAGGTTAATCTCAAAATTGAACCATCACCCATCTGTATAAACATAATTACGGTTGTATGTACAACAAAATCTGTTCTGCAACAAACTCCGCCTTTAGATTAATTGCAGTGCGAAGTTTTGTTTGCCACATTTTTTTCTTATATTTTATACTAGCCGCGGTTTTACCCGCGTGAAATTTATAGCCTACATGTTTTTCCGATACATAAACTATATTACTGTAAAGTTTCATTATAATCCATTCTGCAGTTTTTGCGTGAAAGAGTAACATCCATCCATATTCACAAATTATACTATTATTACAAATCTTTACTTTTCTCGGCTTGTTCTGTACTATATCACGCATGTATTAAACATATAAACTTTCCTCTTGAATCACTCCATCTATTGCTGAAAATAGCTTTAAAGTTCATTAGGTAATTTAAAAAATATGAACAGTTATCGGCGGCGATTTTGTTTTATACTACTTATATTATATTTGCGTAATTTGTTAGTTCATGTTTATTTTCTCTTTTTATTAACAGTTAGACATTTTAATAACTATAGCTAATAAAAATAGAAAATTATTATTTTCTATGATTATGTTTCCTATTACGTTCGTTTAGTATGACGCGTTTCTAATTTCCTTTCGATGTCATTGTAAGAATTTTTTTTACATAAAAATGTATATGTGGAGTACTTAATGCCTGATAGTATCATTCATTCATTACCAGTCAACCGTCGCGTAGTTCAGAAATAATAAGGCGGTGCACTTTAATAATTAATATAAAAACAGATAAATACAGAACAAATTCTATGTCACGTGTACATGTATAGGTCATAGACATCAATTTATTGATCAAAGTTGAACGGCACGACATCGATCCTTAAATTATTTCTCCGAATGTACTTTAGATACGGATTCTTCCTCGTCTGAGTGTTATTGCCCCATCAAAGTGACGAGTTTGGCTCACTATTGACTCATCCGAGTTTTCATACCCTTATCGAGGAGTGGTATATATAAAAGGATGACTGGCGCTTGATAGCTCGCTAATGTGAGATCAAGAGTTGGATGTTTGACTCTGTGTTGCTTACAGAGTAAAGTTAGTCCTCTCATTCATAAAAACTAAAACTGTCTACACATCGATATCAGCGATGTTAGGAAGCTCCGTAACCGTAACTGGAACTATCGGATATCCGTTATAAAAAAATATTCGTAATCGTAACAGAATCCGATATTATCCGAAACTAAAAGTTTCGGATAATATCGGATAGGGACGGAGCCTAATTGAGACATGTTATGTAACTATTTTATTGCCTATTTGCATTTTACTTTTGAAATTCCTTAAAAAAATAATATCCGTAACCGAAATTATCCGAAACTAACGGATAATCCGAAATAATTTCATATCCGGATCCGTATCCGTATCCGGTATAATAATCATTCCTATATCCGAAACCTATCTGTATCCTATATTTCATACCCATAACATCCCTGATCGATATTAACAAAGTGGCCTACTTATCCACATATTAATACATAACAATAATAGTATCTATATATGAATATAAGTAGGTATATACATACATATTCTGCTTCTTCTTTATCCCATTTATTTGTGGTCCGGGTAATATGCTTTTTCCTTCCAGTCATCCCTGTTGGCAGTCATCTCATTATTTACTCCCTTTCTTACCATATCAATTTTAACACAGTCCATCTCTATTTTCGGTTAACATTTGCATATTGCAAAAAATATATTTCATTGTGGAAACGTAGTATACATTCTAAAAATAGCAAATTTTTGTCACTCGCATTTATGTTAAAATATAATACTTACAAATTTTTTAATTATACGTAACTTCCGAGTCAAAAGAAACTAATAAGTCTTACCTTTTTTAAAAAGAAATTCTGTATCGATCTCCAGCTTGCATACAAAAAAATCAGTATCATAAACGGTCCATTCGTTTAGGAGTTAGACAGACAGACGTACAGACATGTCAAACTTATAACACGCCTTTTTTTGCGTCGGGGGTCAAAAACGATACAGTTTAATAGTAAAGTTTATTAAGACATTTCTATAAATAAGCCTGTTAGTTACTTCTATACTTAAGTCTGTTATTTATCTTATATTTATATATATATATATATTTATCTTATATTTACCTCAACACTGTGTAGTTTATTTTTAATGTAACTCTATAGCTTCATAAACGCAAAAGAGCAGAAAACTCAAAAAAATAACAAGTTTCTAGCATTTAATTTATTCAGTTTTGGACGATCTCCGCTAGTCTAGACTGGTTCCGAAAATAAATACTAATTTTTAGATGTTCTGGGTCTTTGATCCTTTGTTATCATAGGTGTTTCAACTTTGTATGGAAGATTGTATTACCAATAATAAGTATATTATATATCTATATTAATATTTATATAACAGGGTAGGTTGTATAGGGTGTACAAAGTCGAAGACTGAAGTTCATTCGTCATCTATACATCTACACATATAAATAAAATTGGAGTGTCTGCTTGTAATATTGAAATAACCGTTTTTTACTACATGCATTTGAATATATACGGTACATACACCAAAATAACATTTTTTGCAATTTTTGTCTGTCTGTCTGTTTGTTCCGGCTAATTTCTGAAATGGCTGGACCGATTTTGACGGGACTTTTTTTGGCAGGTAGCTAATGTAATAAGGAGTAACTTAGGCTAATTTTTTTTGAAAAATACAGTTTAATTCCACACGGACGAAGTCGCGTGTAGAGCTAGTTACCAATAAGTGAAGTGGAAAATTTAATATAATTTTTAAAATCTTATCTCTGATATAATCTATCAGATTTTTGCATTTGATAGCTCAATTCTTGAGCAAGGTTGTACTATTCAATATTACGTTATGTATTCTTTTCTTTATGTAATTGTGACGGCAAACCAACTGACTATCAAGGAGTTACGCCTGATGATAAGTGGCAAACGTAGGTCGTATACATTGACAGCATCATGTTTATCATGTCATCATATCACGTCATAATTGGCTACAACTAAAACATACTACAAAGCAAACTGGTTGGCGGCTGAAATAGGTGAGACTAAGGTGATTTGTCGGCCTCGGTGGTGTAGTGCTTTAACCACTTTACTTCCGATCGTCGCGGATTCTATTCCTCGCACGGCACAAACATTTCTATTCATGAGTATGATTGCTTGTGTCGGTCTGGGTGTTTTCTATGTATAATATGTTTGTATTGAGGAAAAAAATATCAATGTATTTGTATCAGTTATCTAATACCCATATCACAAGCTTTAGCTAGCTTAACTTGGATCTAGATGGCGCTGTGTCAATTGTCCTGAGAGTAGTATTATTATTATTATTATTGTGTTTCGCTTTCTCAGCCTTTTTGCTGGGTTATTATTATTATAATCACGTAGACCTCTCATCTCGTACGGTTGGCAACCCTGTGTGTGTGTTTTGGTAACCTTATGTGAATGAACAGAAATGAATTGGAAAGTCTCGTGGTTGTTGAAATTCGATACCAGTATTTGTATTCTGTAAGTGTTTATCATCACATTTCACTCATCACTTCACTCAAGGTACTTTATTCTTGTCAAATATAAAGATCCTACTGAGCTATCGAGTTTGCCTTTATTTCTAAAAAAAATCACTATTGCCTGTTTTACCTCCATCCCGTTCTCGAGCGTGTGACACACACCGAACAGACAGTCACCAATAATATTGCTCTTTTTATTTTATATTTATTTTAATTATTATTTTCACGTACTCTCGAATGGGTTGAAGCTGAAAATCAGTGTTTTGTTCCCTGAACAATGTTCCACGCTGAGCTTCGACCTTTTTGTATTACTACAGATCACACATAATAACACAAACTTGTAAATCTTATGTTGTATTATGTATTATCTATTTTTATGAACATGTTGTGTGTGATTAGCAACAAACAAATAAACGATATATCTATCTATCTATCGAGTTTTACAGAATACCAATGTAGAATCTCACCACGAATTCCGCTTTCGAATTCGTAAGTGATGCTTACAGAATAGTTTTACAGTTGTGTTTCTATATATCAACTAAGTCGCTCTTGACGCGTGTTGAATATAGTCCCATATTTATATCGTTCCCTAATTAATGTGGAAAGCCTTTATGTATATGGATTCAACATTGAATATGAAATGAAGTCTTTGATTACCGACTAGCAAGATGTTTCTATAGGGTTTTATTAATATTCAAATACCTATTATTTTTTAAAAGCGTACAAATGACGCGAAGTGGCTTATGTGTTTGTTAATTTTTCTATCTTTTTACTGTTTTCAAATTGATAAGATTTGAAATAAAAAAATAAATTATTCCTTAAAGACCGAAAGTACTTCGGATTTGTTCTAATTTTGCTGTATGCGAGATGTACCCTTGATATTAAGAAGCTGAAGGGGAGTGGATGGATGAGGAGGGTGGAAGATCGCACATGGTGAAGGCATTAGGAAATGCCTATATCTAACAGTGAATAGATACAGGCTGAAATGATGATAATGTATGGGCATTTGCCCCTTGCAAATTTAACTCCGACCTCCCCATCTCGTATAACAGTCGTGAATTTATATCTCAATTTTCCTGTATTTTACGGACATACCGTTTTCCTTTCGATATAGGCAGTTAATTGTAGAAATCGTTTGTGATATTGTAAAAGTTACATTGATTTCGAGTACGTTTTCTTAATTGGGTGTCTATTCAGAATGTCGCCAATTTGGTTTATGTAATTATGTGCTTTCTAAGAAATTGATTTGTCCGTTTTTCCATTATGTATTTGCTTTCACAATTTTCCATTTATGGATGGTTTCTTTTATAATATACTAGCTACCCGCCCGGCTTCGTACGGGTGTACGTGTATTATAAATATAAACCATCCACTTGAATAACTATCTATTGCATAAAACTGCATTAAAATCCTTTGCGGACTTCAAAAGATCTAAGCAAACAAACAGCAGATACGACTTCATTTTGTACTATAAAAATATACATACCACTATAGTGTCAAACTAATGTTAGTTTTGGGCTATCTGATGGAAAACAGTTAACGTAGTAGACGTTTATATACTGAAACACCAGGGGAGTAATGTGCGTGTCTTTTGACTCTTAAGAAACCTTAAAATAGAATATATATAATAGGATAGAAGTTTTAAAAACTTTATGCTGTAGTCTCTAGTGAATACGTCGGCAGGATAGTTCATGCGGATAACTCAGAGGAAAAACCTCTGAAACCTCACTGTACTGTTGATGTTGAATTATAGTTAGTTAGTTAGTTAATACACAATGTAAACAAACTAAAAAAAATAAAAACAGATGACTTTCTTGCCAGTTCTCCTGAATTGAATTATATTCTTCTGTATACTAAACTGGACGGTAGGAAAAATTATTAATAAAAAAATGACGTTCATCGGCGGCTAAAATGTCCAACAAGAATAAATGATTTTTATTTGATTTGATTTGATATCATGGATAAACATTATGTAGTCATCTCTGTTCTAATATCTGTCTGTGTGACGCGTGCGTGGGTATATGTAAGTATAGTCTACATATTCATCCATCATCTTTCAGGCCATTAATTGAGGTCAGCTTCCATTCTGATCTTGATGCAGTCATCTCACTTGGCACGGCACAAATATTCATATAATATAACAGAAGAAATCACGTCATAGAGCAAGTTATGTATAGACCTATATCAAAGAGATTCTCATATATTTCTATAGGTTGGTTGTCTTGGTTTAACTTATATTGATATTTATGTTCTCTTAAAGATTTTATCTTGATCAATTAAGGTCGCGGGCAGAACCTGGTTGATAATATTTTTATTAAAAGTAAATAATAATAATCTCTCAGGACAATTAACACAACGCCATCTATTTTAGAAATAGAAATAATCTTTATTCATATAAACTCATTACAAGCGCTTTTGAATAGTCCTACATTGATATATTCTCCAGCTAAGCAGAACTTGTGTTATGGATACTAGAAAACTGCTATAAATACACAGATAAACTTTTTTTGTAAATACAAAGAAAATACTAAGGCCGGTACAAGCAATCATACTCATTAATACAAATGTTTGTGTCGTGTGAGAAATCGAACCCATGACCATCGGAAGTAAAGCAGTGTGCTAAACCGCTAGACCACCGAGGCCGTCAGATTTTGTTTGCCGATACACATTTTGGATTGAAACACTGAGGCGCGGTCCAGGCGGTGCGTTAGAGAATTCGCTTTGTGCGAATTTCAAGAACATTATCGAATCTCTTCAGATAGCGTACCCGTACAATAATACCTATATGACATGTCAGACAATAACGTATTGTTAAATGGTATATTGAGATGTCATTGAATTTCTCGGTCGCAGATTCTGGTGTATAGGCTGACTAGATAGTTTTAATACTTATTACGAATATATCTCTCTGTTCGACCCATGTTTCCAGTCGGGTCTCCCTGTATATCTACGCCAGAGAACTCTGTTCTGTTCTGTACATATTACTATTATATTTATACATATAATAAGAATGTTACTGATATATGAATAGGAATGAAGATATTATCTTGATTCCTATTTATAGGAAGGTGTTACATATGAATGTGGATGGTTATAAGAGTAGAGGAAAAAGGAATGGGACTGTGTGAAAGATGATATGTTAAGAAAGGGAGTAAATAACGAGATGACTACGAAAAAATGATGGGATGAATGGAAGAGAAAAAAATACTACGCCGACCCCAAAAAATGGGATAAGGAAGAAGCAGATGAATAAGAATGTCGCCGATTGCCATCTGACAATCGTTTTTCGTCTGAGACTTTGTAAACGTAATAAAATCCGGAACAATGTTGTTCATATATACGAGTATATAGAGCTAAGGATAATATGTACATTATTAATTTACAAAAAAAGTGTACGTAAGTATTTATATCAGTTATCTACTACAATAACACAGGCTCTGTTTAGTTTTGGATTAGATGACGCTGTGTGAAATATCTTGGGTTATTTTTTTTTATTTATTATAATGGAATGGGTCACCCGTCTGGCTAACGGTTTACGCTGCCAGGTCACCAGTGGAGGATGATAAGATGTGCATGAGGTAATGTCAGTTGGCCCATCGTGACAAATTCAGCAGCTATTTTTCACTATGGTTTGCAGGGAGGTTAACTTGACTAAGTACATTGTTAGCGATGGTGTAATTAGTTACAGGTCAGATTACTAAGAATCACTTATCCTCTAGAGGTACCCAAACATTTTTGTGTCGTAGACCCGTTGCCATATTTTCGGTTTTGGGTAGACACCCCATTCTTACCTGGTACTGATTTTTTGTAAATTTCTAATTGTACAGTTTAGTGTTAAAAACATAAAGTAAAAACAACTAGATGACCGCTGTAGTAGACCCCTTGCGTTTGTCATAGATCCCTGGGGTCGATATAGACCACTTTGGCAATCACTGCTCTAGAAGATGGTTACACATACGTTCAGGTTGGCCGTCAGTTGTTTGATTTCATTCCGGTTATATGTAAAAATACCGAATAATTGTATTCTATTGTTGCTTATCTATTATATATATCTAGATGATTCATTAAAGACATTGTATTAGCGATTAGATATTTCTGGATACATACCAATGATCAAGCGCGGTGACGTGTCGGTAATAGCTAATACTATTGGACTATGTTAAATGTTTGTCTACGCAATAAAATTACGATGTAGGTATTTTTCAGTATTCGTTATGTCCCTATTCAGAGACCTTGTCTCCCTTCACCCAAGTGCGATAGGAATACTTAAAATCATAAATTTCCCGTAAATATTTACGTTTCTCTCGTATTCATGTAAAAATAAAGCTACCTATCTTTTTTGTTATTCTGGAAATTAATTGTAAATCCAAAGTCTTGTAATATTTTATACTGTATTTTATTGTGCGTGTGAATGAGCTCGATATAGGTCTTTTTTTTTAAATTGGTGTAATTCTGTAACAAATTATTTAAAGAAAATCTGACTAGTATGAAACGTTGTTGTTAATTGCCTTATCCTAAAAAAATCATCGAGTTTAATTAGTTATTGTAGAATTACAGAGGGGTAGGGGACATACAGCCTTATTAAAGATGTAGTGATGTGTTTATATTTCGTAGGGGTCAGTGCTAACCCTTCTGTCACCAATTGAGCTACCTTTCCAATTTGCGAATGTTTTGTGTATCCTGTGATTAGTTATTGTCTAGACATAATGTTTCTCCTTAAATGTTTATATAAAAAAAAACGATTTTTAACTTTTTTTTTTATAAACATGTAAATAAATAGGTGTTAAGAAAATAAATTAATTGTAAATAAGTTATAATGTATATATATACATATTTTTTGTTTGTATATGTGTTTATTTGTCATTCCATTACAGTTTGTATAGCTTATTAATTGAAGTATTTTCTATAAGTACATTTTAACCCTTATACACAATATAGAACTATCAGGTACTAAAACATGTTAGCAAAATCGATAACTTTGTCTTACGGCATGTTTTATTAGCATATAAATACACTACTTAATTTATATTATTTTGTTTAATTCCACTACAATATAAGTCAATAAGGAGTGAAATGGACTTCCATAAAATAACACCTAATTCGATAGAAAACTTTACAAAAATACAATTTAAAACTGTTAAAAATATGCTATTTCTTGTTTAGTTTACTTATTGGACAAATAAGACGACCATAACTTCGAGATAAAACCCAGCACCCTCGCGGCATGGCTCAGACGACTCCGAAATAACCGATGGTTAGGGAGGGGTTTATAAATAACATGTTTACTAACAAATTTAGTTAATTAATCATTAATGGATGTCTAAATTTTAACATTGAACAGTAAAGTTTATATGGAACTTGATTTTATATTTTTTTATGATTTGTTTTTCTCTATGGTGCATGGTAACAGATAACGTAAATATACTATTGTGTTGTCTTATAACTTTTCGTTATAAATCTTTTAAAGGTCTCAAAATTGATTCTTGAGAAACAGCAGGGTTTGGATTTCAAGCTAAATAAAAATATAACTTATAAAATATATAATATACTGTTAGAGTACTGAGATGAGATTAGATTAAATACGATCACTAAAGTATTAGAAAATAAATCATTTATTTATTATTTTGTTAACGAATGCTTAGAAATATTAAAATTACTTATTAAATCGGTTTTCAATTACTTACTTGAAGTGGTGGCCTAGTAGTGTACTTGAGGTGGTGGCGATTTTTTTTAAAGGATGATAATGGAATGGTGCACCCTCCTGCGCTATTTATTAGCCCAACGCGACAAATTTACCGGGAATGTATCACGATGGTTTCCAGGGGGAACCGCGTGGAGGTCGATCTGACATCTCCCCCCAGGTGGTGGCGATCAAGTCGCTGTGCCTTATTACCGATGATCTTGAGTTTGATTTTTAGTAGTAAATGTTTTTACTTATTACGTACGTTCGTCGGGTCAGTTAGTTGTGTAATATATAATAACCCATTTAGTTAATTAATATAATATAAATATTTTTTTTTTATTTGAAAGTATTTCTAGAGGTTTCCGAAGGGAGTTGAAGTATTTGACATGTAAGAAGTCAGTAGGTATGTGAATGAAACGAATATGATTCAGCAATCGTGCCGACGTCGTATGGATCAATAATTGGCCCACTTACTGAGCTGGTATTTAAAATTAATTTAAGATCGAGGGCTGCCTTCTTTAAACTACTTTTAACCTTTATACAAATGTAATATTTAGGTAATAAGCTTAAAGTTTTTGTAAATTGGGCGAAATTTGATAAATGTCAAGTAAGTGTAGAGTCGCCAACAGTCCTGTTTTTCCCAGGAGATGTCCTAGTTTTTGAAGTGTCCTGTGCAGTCCTGTATAGTCATTTTGCAGCGTCATGGGTTTTTTTTTAATTTGTATAAACTTGTATATACAATTTTCTATCGTCTCTCCTCTACCCAAATATTGTATATTGCTAATGAGATAAGACCGCCTTTTGTACCTTATTACTTCTGTTTATGTTCTTTTTAATTTACTTCTGGTGTAATAAAGAGTAAATAAATAAAAATTTGACGTCCTCGGTGGTCTAGCGGTTTACCACACCGCTTTAAATCCGATGGTCGCGGGTTCAGTTCCTCGCACGGTGCAAATATTTGTATTCATGAGTGTGTTTATTTGTACTGGTCTGGGTGTTTTCTATGTGTATTATGTATGTATTAAAAAAAACAAATATCTAAGTATTTATATCAGTTGTCTAGTACCCGTAACACAAGCTCTGCTTAGCTTGGGACTAGCGATGAATTAATAGGGTTATTTATAAAAAGAAAAGATAATATTATTTATTAATAATAATTGCAGAATTTCATATTCAGTTACAGTGAAATAAATTTAAAATATAATAATACACTGGACAAACGATGATACTTATTTATATAAATATTTTTACCGTGCGAGGAATTGAAACTGCGACCATCGGTAAAGCGGTTTGCTAGATCACCTAGGCGGTCGTAATAAAACTGTACAGTGTGAAAAAATTAAGTGATGTCTGTACATTAAAACATCTGAATATGAATATAAAATGGTAAAAGGTACAACCCTGGCATATAAGAAAGAGTATCAAAAATAGAGCGGCCTTACGAGGGCGTTGGTTGTCGCGTGGTCTTGTGCATGTATGTACATTGTGTTTATTTTGGTATAACAGTCTGTGTTATACCGAGACATTGGAGCTACTGACAAATTACGTATGTACTGATGTTTATTACGTAAGTTGAGTTGACTCAGTAGAAAGAACAACACTTTTCAATATTTAATTGGACTTCTTGGTTACATTTAAAACCAAGAAACTCGATTTAATTGGCTTGAAATTTTTAATTAAAATGTTCTTCGATGGTATATACACAGTTGAAGGCCATCATTAAATACGTTATACTGGGGGAAATAGAATTGTTAGTAATGTAGACTGATGATCTTATGATGATTGCTAGCACAATGTACAATGTCAGGTTGACCTCCACGCGGTTCCCCAGGAACCGTCAAGACGAATCAAACGAGCCCAAACTCGATGGGGATGCGTCGTTTAATTACGGAGTTCATATAACTACCTTCCAGCTCCATCATCAGATCTGCACTATGTCATAATAATATTGCATTGTCATCCGATTTATACATGCATGCAAAATTTCGGCTCAATCGGAAACCGGGAAGTGGATCAAATTTAACTTACAAGATTTGATTACAGACCGACAGACAGACAACGTGACTCACCTGTCATCGCATTAGATATACCACGAGTAACACATGACAACGTAATGTCCGTTGTGCTGGTCATGGACATAGGTAAAGATTGTCATTTACTATTAGTTGAACGGTCAGTTTGTTTGCCATTGCCATTATATAAACAAAAATGGCAACCCATCAGGTGTACCTCGAGTGACATATGACAACGTAATGTCCGTTGTGCTGGTCATGTACATAGGTAAAGATTGTCATTTACTATCAGTTGAACGGATTGTCATTTACATTATATAAACAACATTAAACGGTCAGCTTACTATCTTGTTTGCCATTATATAAACAAAAATTGTCATGACAACACAGTTAGTTATTTTCGCTTGTTTGCCATTCCATTGTCATAACACAGTTAGTTATTTTCGGTTTATCACAAGTCAACCTTCAAATAAACTTGTTGGTCCAGAACAATAAGTTCATACGAAGGTTGAGATAAAATTATTTATATTTTACTGATAATAACAGTATCCGACCAAAAATCGCATCGGCGCGGCGTCTGATACCTTGTAACTGCACATTGTTAAGCAAGGCACTTGCTAACAATTTATGTCTGGAGTATTGAAATGTATATATACATAGCGTTACTGGTTATGTCGACCTATTCCTAAGGGCGTATAGTTTACATAATTTCTGACTGATTTCACTATGATACACCCTATCCAAAATCTAACCGAACTAACATTTTAAATTCTTATTATTTTTTTGTAAAGTATACGCTCTTAACGGGAATAGGCCGACTTAACCCTGTATATGGAACATTTGACATTTCCAATTGAGAAGCATAAAACTTAGACATGTAACTGCAACTCTACTGCAATGTAATATAAAGCTAAAACGATTATTTAAAAGAGCAACATGCAAGTTTCTTTCTCATTCTTCTTGTGATGAGACTGCTTTCCGAATGGGCGGTAGATTAAGCGAAGGATAACTGTGACTACTCAAACGTTGTTTATTGGAATAAAGGATTTTCTATTCTTGATTCTTCTTCTAATTCCAAAATACTTCGATAACTCGCATGATGCAAACATTTCGAGTTTGTACCGTGCAAGATTTATCTTATCTTAAATAAATACATTTATATTAGTCTGTGTTTATTATATGTATATTATGTATATATTTATAAAATAATATCTAAGTATTTATATTAGTTGTCTAGTATCCATAACACAAGCGCTGCTTAGCTTGGGACTAGTTACTGCTGTGTGAATTGTCCTGAGATATTAATTTATTTAAATATTGTTTAAATATAGAGATAGACTTTCTAAAAAGTCATCTGTGTGGGTCACCTTAGTCTCACTTACCTCAGCCGCCAAGCAGCTTGCTTTGTAAGCTGTTTCGGTTGAGAATCGAGATACAAGCATTGGTATCGGAGGAGCATAACTTCTTAGGCCTCCAGAATGTCAACACACGAATGGCATCACTGGTGTCATATGATAATGTGGTGTTTGTGGTAGTGTCTGTTCGTTTATACAGATGATAATAGAAAGAAAACGATTTTTATGTTTCCTCACTTAACTTTACTTAAGCAAATATAAAAGTAGATTACTTTATAAATATATTTTATCACGTTATCAATAACAGTCGAGCCCGATTAAGGTTGCTATTATAGTACGTCTGTTAATTAACATGCTTTGATAAGAACCAATATTGAATACATCAATTTAGACGTGTTTTTATAAATTAGAACCTTGGTTCTAATTTATAAACTCTTGAGTTACTGGTGTTTATTGCTTGAAAAAGAATTTTCGATCACTTGCTTTACCCACGTAGGGCGTATAGAGTATGCGTCAGGAATATAAGAAATGAAATATATAGAAAAAGTTTTTAAAATATCCACACATTAACTTAAAGTTTAATTTGCTCTGGAGTCCATATATGTACATATATACCTACAAACGGTCTTAAAATCATTATTATTAAAGTTAAAATCGACACAATAGTTTTATTTATATAGGTTCTTTAGTTAATGCATAATATCTTTACGCTTCAGTTTGTATATATTATATAATCCTGCTATAATACATTTCGCGTAATCATCTTTGTACGCGTAATTGCAGAAGACAGTTCTGTTCCCGCGATTTCCTCCGCGTGGAATTTAACTTTACTTTTCTAAAATAATTATATGTATAGATTTTAAGACCTTCTTAACCTGTACTTCACAAATAAAGAATTTGAATCTAAATTTAAGTCTACTTTTTATCAATTACTATTTGTTTAGATCCTTTGGTGTTTAAGGAGTATCTATCGATACATGTTCCAAATATGTTAACGATACAGATTTCCATGAAAGATATTTTCAGTAGGTATATACGTAATACATAATTCTTATCTCATTAATTAAATTGCATATCACTGTAGCCTTATCATTTCTTTGCGTGCATAATGCCTGAATACATATTGTAATAATTTCTACATATACATTGCGAACTAACAAATATAAATATGGAGCCATCCAAATATTAACTACATACGTTAGGGAGTGGAACTAATGTGATGTAACTTTTAAAAATCTAATATATCTAACTAGTAGACTAGTAATTTTTATTATTAATAAAATTAGTTCAAATTTTAAAATAATGTGACGTCACACTAACGATAGGGGGTAGTCACATAAATGTGACTATCTGTGACAAGGACAGGAGGGGTCAAAAATCACGAAATTTGTGTGACATTTATGGATTGTGTTGATGATTGATGAACCCAGAACAGAACAAAGTTTGTATAAAACTTTGTCAATTTTAAATCGATCGGGATGATTTGCATGCATAAAGCTACTATGACGTAGGCATCCCCTAAGAAAGGATTTTGATAAATTCTACCCCTAAGGGGATAAATTAACGCGAAGCTACGGGCAAAAGCTAGTTAAATATTAAATGCATACCTTCATGTTTCTCTCAACGGATACAAGTCTAAGGATAATAGACAAAACATCATCTAGTCCCATTTTAAACAGACGTTCACTTAATGTTATTTATTTGTAAATAAATAAATATATAATAAACAACTAGGATTATATTGTTCCTCTTGTGTGATAAACGAAGACCTTCAAAAGTAAGCCGATCTAAATCTGAATCCTGTCACTGAGAGCGTCATGAAAAGATCTTGCAACGGTGTTTTCTTAATTTATCTGTTATGACGGCCAATGGTAGATGATAATAATAACAATAATAATAATGCACCATTAGTTTACCTATTTAGTTACCAGGAAACATAGATTTAAGTTGAGTGTAAAGTTAAGTCTACATCCCGTTTCTGCGCCGAATGTACGCGTTACTAATAAGCCATGTAGCGCATTACCGAAGAAACACTAATGTACAATACATAGTACACTTATTTTACCTCTATACTTACTACTTACATACTACAATATACAAATATATTATGTAGCGACACCTCATCATATCATATATAACACTACAATGATGAGGTGATAACCACCGCATTGCAACAACATTAAAAAGGAGCAATATATAACAGTCGAAGTTAGTTAGCTAGATAATCAAATGGCAGAAACTTACGCAATACATATAAGAACCCTGATAACCGAAACTAGGTATTACACCTGTGCTATGGATAAGATGAGCATGAAGTGATGTCAATTAGCAAATAAATTTATCTCGATGATTACCAGATGGTTCTACTTCGAGGACGATCTGATAGGTTACTCAGATTGTGGCAAATTCATCAGAAAGTCTCAATGGTAGCTTTGCGTGGAGAGTCGACGCGATAGGGTAATTTACAAGCAACGAGGTCAATAGTCCCCATAAAGGGGAAGGAATTGTTAGTAATAGAGACTATAACTGCGAAAGTAGCTAGTTAGATCTTAGTCTAGGTATAATGCTGTCTTTATATATGAATATTGAGAGGATTTTTATCTTTATCTTTATGTACCCGTATACGTGCTATTTATGCATGTATATCGCGATATATTCACCTTGACTCACAAACGAATTGTATATATATTATCTGTATTAAAATTACGATAAGATAATGCGCATCATTGGTGGACACTTTCTTTCGATTTGTATGATTTATAGTTTGTATAAAAAATATTTTCTCTCTCATTCACTCACGGCGAGTACGCCCGATCAAATCTGATTTTGAGGGCTCTTTTAGTGTTGAATATTCAAGCTAAAGCTGCTTAATGTCATCCTATGGCCAAATAGGAGCGGAACTGCAATAAAATGATGCAAACGTGGAATATATGCCGCAGACGGAGTTGCGTGGGTCAGAGCTAGTACCAAATACTGGGATAAAGCCCAGGAATTGATAACGTCTACTGTTTTCCTTATCGGTACTCTGTATGAGTCAATTCCATATACAGCTCGCCACAGACGTTACTAATATTCTCGTTAACTCCAATTAAAGGCGTTCGTCGCATTACGTAGGCCAAATTAATTATACAATTAACCACAACGATTGTGAAGATTAAATTTCAAATTCCTATATTTGTTTGTAACTTGGCTAACCTTGTTACATTGAATATGCTCTAAAATTATTTCTACTATATATTTTTTAATCTATATTTGTTTGATAGTTTGAAATTTCTGATAGCGGTGCGCAATTAAAAATAGGCGTAGAGTGTGACCGTTTTTTGTTTTTTAAATACAGTCTTTTATAGTTATATCTACATAGTAAATCTCACACAGCTTTGTCTCCATCAATGACGGCCGCGTTTGTTTAGTTTAATACAACGTCGTAGGTTCGATTCCTCACGCGGTACAAACATTACAAATGTTGTTCATCAGTATGATTGTTTGTACCGGTCTGGTTGTTTTATATGTACCTATTTACAAAAAGAAAAGTATTTACGTTTTTATATCAGTTGTCCAGTAACACAAGTTCTACTTAGCTTGGGACTAGTTAGCGCCGTGTGAATCGTCCTGAGATATTGTTATTATTATTGTTAATCCACAAATCCTCTGTCATCCAAATATTGACTAGAAGTAATCCTCCTCTATTGGGATAAGTCCGCCATTGTATTGTACTAATTCATTTCCTAACAACTTTATCTCTGTAGCCTTAAGATTTATAGTACAGTGAAGTGTTACCAACAAACATTAAACTTTCTTGCAGTATTTATTTTTCTTAATTGAAAGTATATGTTGATTATTCAGTTAGAGTTCTTACTCTATCTGTCTATCTAAAAATTCTTATTTTTATTTATACATATGTATATATCGATATACACAGTATAACTAACTACATGTCTTTAACAGATTCTACGGTGAAATATCGGCAAACCACAACTTTACTTATATTGTGATCGATAAAAATCGATCATAATATAAGTAAAGTACTAAATAAAAAGAAGCACATAACCCTGGACAATAACACAGGTCACTAGACAACTGCTAACACAGATGTACTAGACAATTGATATATTTACATATTTTTTTATAAATACCTACATAATATACATAGAAAATACCCAGACCGATACAAACAATTGTACTTATGAATACAAATTTATTTATGTATATATATAATATATAGTTATTAACATTTTGAAGTGATATCTAAATATATATAACTCAAAGGTGACTGACATAGTGATCTATTAAAGCACAGCCCAAACCACGGGACGGATCCGGCTGAAATTTGGCATGCAGGTAGATGTTATGACGTAGGCATCCACTAAGAAAGGATTTTGACTATTTCTTATTAATTCTTATCTTTTGATAAAATAGGGGATGAATGTTTGTATGAATCTTTGTAAATTTTAAACCGATCGGGCTGAGACTTTGCATGCGTAAAGCTACTATTACGTAGGCATTAGGCAAAAAGATTTTGATAAATTCCACCCCTAAGGGGATAAATTACCGCGAGCAAAGCCGCGGGCAAAAGCTAGTAATGTATATATCACTTCAAAATGTCAGGTCGAAATTAGTGTACGTAACCAGCACAAGCGGTCTTTACCTTTTTGATTCAAAACCCTAAAAATATCGCATACCGCATACTCACTCACTCACTGCCCTTGGGTATGAAATTAGTGTTCCCTTATGTGATTAAAAATAGTCATTTGCCTCTTTCATATGACACATGTTGTTATTATTACTGTCTCTAATAAAAACATGAATGTAAAAATAAAATATTGAATAGGGATGTACGATAGAGAAATATTGATGTAAGTAACATATTTCTATCGATCTATGTATTTTCTAAATTTGTATAAGTGTAATTCTGTGTGTTTTGTAAGAGTTTAAATAAAAATTAAATTTATAATAACATACATAAGAATGTATGTTAATATAAATATCGAATAAGACGTCGATGTTTGTCTAATATCGATCAACGATGTTCCTTATGGGTGTTCTGGATTTTTGTGGCTCTAGTAGGGTATCTAATAGTATCTAATGTCTAATAGTTTAGAAACATCGACATTCGATATTTATAATAAAATATAAACTTTTAGTTTTTTTAACCGCACATATGTAGTTTTTATACGCTGACCGACATACAGATGATATTGAAGACTTAACACATTGAACAATATGGACCATCCCTAACATTGAATAATTTTTTTATAATACAGACATGCATTCACTAGCATTAGTCATCTAGTTATAAAACACGTGATGCACATTATCGTGTCCATGTGAATTACATGTCTTTATAAAGATGTTATCGATACAATGTGTTAAAATTAGTACCACATTAATATACATCATAATGTGATAACGTGATGAAATTATGGGTAATGTAAATCTTTACATAGTATAAAATGAAGTCGCTTTCGCTGTATGTTCGCTTAGAGTATCAACTACGCAACGGATTTTAAAGCTGTTTTTAGCAATAGGTAGAGTGATTCAAGAGGAAGGTTTTTTTTTGATGATAATGGAATGGTGCACCCTCCTGCGCTAACGGTTTACGCTGGCGGGGCACCAGTGGAGGATGATAAGATGAGCATCAGGTCAGGTCAGTTAGCCCATCGTGACAAATTCACAGTTTCCAGGAGGAACCGCGTGGAGGTCAACCTGACATAGTACATTGCTGGAAATAAGATAATCAATCCACATTACAAACAATCCCCTTTCCCCCCAAGAGGAAGGTTTAGGTATATGTATAATACATGTACACACGGATCCGGGGCGGGTAGTAGAAAATAAACAGTAAAAAGGTTTTTATTTATTCATAAAATTTGTTTAAAATTGAGAACTCTGTGTTCTCTAGCAATCTCATTTTGGTTTTGTTGTTTATTCTATATATTAGTAGTAGCTGACTCGGGAAACGTCATTTTGCCATATAATTTAAATTCGGTATTAGAAATGGGGATTGATGGTAGAAGGATGGAAATTATGAATGAAATGAAAAACGGATTGTAAGTATGTATGTAATGTCGAAATATACAAAAAAATATAAATTGGTTAAAGTGAAAGACAGTTACACGAGAATTTTATATATTAGAAGATAATAATAATAATAATAATAATCTTTAAGATATTGACAAAGTAACAAAAGTATGTATTTAAATTGTATTCCTTGTGTATATTTATTATAAAATCTGGTATTTACTAAATCTAATAAATGTTTTTGTGAGGTAAAGTTGTATAATGTGTCGCTAGTTGCGGTATATAATATAGTTAATGATATGTGTGTATGTGTGTGTGTGTGTGTGTGTGTGTGTGTGTGTGTGTGTGTGAAATGACTGTGAGTGTGTGTAAGGAATTTAGATACTACCGAAAATCTCTTGTCCATCCCACCAAAGTAACAAATCAAACAAATATATAAGATTAGCTTAATCTATCACCCCAGAACAGACAACAAACCTTCGGTATCCTCATACGATAGGGTTAATAACCACTTTAATAACAATTTTTTGCATTTTATTTTGCTTTTAGGATATATATGAAGCTTCTTGTTAATATTGTTGTACAAATTCCCAAAAAGGGAAAAAAATAATAATTTATAACTCACGATTTTCGTTTTTTGTTTATAGTCAGAGAATTGTATAAAGTTGACGATTGAGGACTGATATATTTTATCTAAATGTGAATCTCTGCGCCACTTCTAACGGTTTCAGAATTGCGGGGAACCACCCCAATATATTAGATATTCAGTATAAATTGTATTGTATATTTATTATAAAATCTTATATCTATAGTATAGATAGATACCACGGTTTTAATAGTATAGGTTCTATACTAGTAAAACCATGGTATTCGAAATAATAATAATTTATAACTCACTTTTTTGTTTATAGTCGATTGTTTTGGATTGAACCTATTTTATCATGAATCTTACCGCAATATATTAGTCACACCCGCACCTAAATGGGTTAGACCATTTCTGAGATAAACGCACATACAATCAGACTTAATGGGGATTAGCGGCCACATCGCTAACAATCTACTGGGGGGTTTATAACACCCCCTAGCCCCCTCCTCATCCCCCTCATCCCTCGCACTGGGAACCATAGTGCCTAATTCCTGTTGAATCCGTCACTTGACCTGACGTCATTCACATCCTATCATCTTAGTCAAAGTATATCGTCAGCGCAGGCGAATACCCCAACAGTTACAATTGAGAGAGACGAACTTAGCATTCTATGGATTCACCGTCCGGGAGCTGGGTACATCGCATGGCAGAGAGGGGACTCCGAGCAGTTCCCGGGATTTTTAATATGGGTGTAGGTTTAAGGGGCCCCCATACCGATGTACATCAACACTCACCTTCACCGCTCTTGTCTCTCCCCCTTCCCACCCAAATCTGGTAGAAGTGCAGCTTTAGATACATGAAGTTATTATTAAACGCAGTGCCAAATCTGGTAGTAGCCTGCTACTGCAGCTTTAGATACATGAAGTTATTATTGTACAAAGCAGTAGATCATTAGGTCAGATTTAACAGAAACAGAAACAGATTTAATTACGGGAGTTTAATAACCTACATAAATTACTACAGCTATAATTAACATAATATCAGATCCTATTATAGTTTACCTCATGAGGCATGTAAAATTAATGTGTCAGTATATGTGTGGAATATTAGTAATTTATTGAATTACTATAGTTAATGTTATTTTTACCTTAAAACAGCGGTGCACAATCTGTTACATCAACAACCCAATTAATAATTAATAATTTACAAAACTTTATTAACACATTGACGGACAGTATAATCCTATAGTTTTTTTCAAATAGAATTTACCCCTGATGAGCTAAATAATAATTGAGAAAAGCTACTAAAATTTTTGCAATATCGTTACCATGAACATCCAACTTACAACTGTTACGTCTTTGTAATATTACAATATTATATAGTTTATAAGGAAGTACCTACATTTATTTATTAAAAATTCGGTTGTATTTCTTTCCAGGTCATAGTAGAGTCGCACAAAGAGCTAAGATGTCCGGAATGCAGAATCCTGGTCGACGTGAAGGTGGAGGAGCTACCGCCCAACGTGCTCCTCATGAGGATCCTCGAGGGCATGAAGAATGCGCCCCGGAAGAGTGGTCCCAGCCAGCGGGGTCAGCGAGCTGGACATTTGCAGGTGAATATGTCAAATAATAGAAGGTAGTATTATAATAATAATAATACATATACATACACACATACACACACTCTGCACTTACTTGGTTTCGGCCCGTAAGTGTGGAGAAAACCAGCAAAAGCTGAGAAAAAATAAATAATGATAATAATAATAATATCAGGAGAATTCACACAGCGCCATCTATCTAAAGCTTGTGTTATGGGTACTAGATAACTGATACATATACATAGATATTTTTTTTTTTTGTAAATACATACATATTATACATAGAAAATACCCAGACCGTTACAAACAATCATACTCATGAATACAAATGATTGTGCCGTGCGAGGAATCGAACCCGCGACCATCGGTCATAAAGCGGTATGCTAGACCGCTAGACCACCGAGGTCGTCAAATGATACTGTATGTACATACAAAGATGCTATAATTATCTTACACATGTGTTTTAGTAGTGTCGATATGAACTATAGGGAAAATATAAAAAAAAAACTATTCGGGCTGTACATTTGCAGTACATAAAATTAAATGTAGGAGTATAAAAGCATGCTGATAATGTATGAACATACAATGATGCCATCATAATTTTTACACCATTTGTTTAGTGGCGTCAACACGAAGTCCAGGAAATATATTGAAAAAAAAAAAAAACTATGTGAGCTGTAATCTTGCGGGTATAATCATGATGATAATGTATGTAGATACAATAATGCTATCATTGTATATCATATGTTTGGAAGCGTCAATATGAACTATAGGGAAAATATAAAAAAAAATAGTCGAGCTGTACTTTTGCAGGTGAATATGTCCAACTAAATGTAGGTACAAAAGCATGATAGTGTATGTACATACAATGAGGGTATCATATACCATATGTTTAGTGGTGTCAATATTAACTCCTGGTATAACGTTCAATAAACAATGTTAAGTGTGTAATAATATAAATAGAGGTAAATATAGGAATATACTATGTAGTAGAACCTACATAGAAGTATACCTACATAGAACATGGTACTTACATGTTTTTGCTGAACAGCTGCGCTGGCTTCTATCTAATAAAGATAAATAAAACTTTATAATATAAGCTATATTATACAGTTTTCTTCATATATATTTTTCAATATGTGAGTAATACTCCATAATGATGTAGGTTTGAATGAAGATTGTTAAAAAATAGTTAATTTGTGGAGTTTATTCTTTACAAGGAAAAAAAGAAGAAACAAGGAAGAAAAGTTTATTCTACAAAGAAGTTTCTATATATTTATCACATGAAATGTTTTTTTGCACGACTTCAGACTCAAATTCAGCAAGGTGGTCAAGTGGCCCGCACTGACGGCAAGCAACTTCCTCCACACGGTCGCGCTATATACGACTTTATATCAAAGGAGCCAGGGTATGTATTTCATCGTTAGACTCTTTTTTTTACGTGAACTGGGTTTGACAAAGTGGAAAAGGCCGGTTAAGATATTATATCCAACAAATTTTTGAAAGTCGAACGTTGATCAATAAGTAATGATGTTTAAAAAGCCGGAGAAGCCATTTTGATAAGTATATTAATTCTATTTTTTTCTTTTTATTTTCTGCTACACCTGTTTTTTAATTTTTCACTGAGTTAACACTTGTTCCGAAACTATTCGAACATTTATGACGAAAATAAAAAAACGCGATTCTTTTTCTTAAATAATTATTTTTTTAATAAATATTCTTAAGTATCATTACAATGTCATGTAGGATGTATAAATTTTGAATATTTTATGACCTATTGCAGTGACCTCTCGTTCAAGAAAGGGGAGACGATACTATTGCAGAAGAAATTGGACGCGTTCTGGTATCAGGGCGAATCATCAGGCAGGACGGGAATGTTTCCTATCACTTATGTCCAGGTGAGATCTTACAATAATTCTAAGGTGTTAACTCTAAGAGCAGCATACAAGAGGTAGACTGTAAAAAGTTGTCTGCTCTACATTCATCAACCTTTAAACCCGTTAAATGCTAAAAGACAAGGAGTCTTTTAGCATTTAAATCTTGCCTACCCCAATGGCAATCTTGTGTCACAATGTGTGACTTGTATCCCGGTTTTAGGTTTAAGAGGCCCCTGACCACCACTACTGATTATTTTAGTTCAAAGGTCGTTTATATGATATGTAACATGATTTCTTGGGAACATGCTTCAACAGAAACTGGCATGCAAAGTTAATTAATGTAACTATATGTAATTTAATACTTTAACTATAATTTCAGGTTGTAATACCACTACCCGTTCCTACAGCGCTATGTAAAGCGTTGTACGACTTCCGCATGTCTGCACCTGACGAGGAGGGTTGTCTTGCTTTTGACAAAGGTACTTATTAATCTATACGTATAAATAAAATTGGAGTGTCTGTATTTATATGTAAGTAGTAGTTTTTACTACATATAAATATAAATACAGTACATACACCAAAATATTTTCTTTTACAATTTTTGTCTGTCTGACACTGTCTCTAGACAGACTGACAGACAAAAATTGGTGTTTGTTCCGGTAATCTTTGAAATGGTTGGACCGATGGTTACATAAGGAGTAACTTAGGTTTCCTTTATTTTATAAGTTAAAGTTAAATTCAATATATTTCGTTTTAATCATTTATCATATTCTCATTGTAGGTGCAATAATAACGGTGCATCGTCGCGTCGACGAGAACTGGGCCGAGGGCAAGTTGGAGCAGCGCGTCGGAATATTCCCTATAGCATTTGTAGAACTCAACCAGCCGGCCAGGCAACTCATGAACAGGTATTTAGAAAAATGTTAATTGCAATTGTTGAAAAGATTTTTGATTGCTTCTAATGTTTACCTGCCAATTGGTTTATTTAACAACATACATATCCATGGAAAGTTTGAAGGAACGAAAGGGACTGCTATAAAAAAATGAAAATTAGAAATTTAGAAAAAGAGAGATTTGTAGAGTTGTAGAATTACAGAAATGTTTATTCCAATGTATTTCCAATAAGTTAATTGTGGTCTTAACTTATCAGATTTTTTTATCGCAATGAGAAGAGTAGTATGGGGTAATGGTTCCAATATAATAATAGCTTTTATGAAATTATAATAAACTAGCTGAGCCCGCGGTTGCACCCACATGTAATTTATAGCCTATCTGTTGTTCTAATATATAAACTATAGTACTATAAAGTTTCATCAAAATCCATTCAGTAGCTTTGCGTAAAAACAAACGTCCATTCATACTCGCAAACTTTCGCATATATAATATTAATAAGATGTGTATCAAATTTCAGCACGCCATTGAATCGTCCCGTACCGCCGCTGCCGGAGCACACTAGAGCTGGCCACTCGGACCACCGACATCATACGCAGGTAAAGTAAATAGTCCATAAAGAAATCACAGCACATTGTTTTTAATTAATCCGTTTTCATTTCTTTATTATGTGCAATAATGTTATAAAGCAAGACAGGTGGGTTTTATTAGGTATTTAGTTCATCTAGGTAGTAGTAGGATGTAAAAGCAACACAAAGTGTCTTATTATCTATAACTTTGGAAAATATACACATTTGGAAAATAGAACATATTTGCATACAAATTCTAAGAACCTTTTATGAATAATTTATTATTCTCAGATAAGTCGTAAAAAAAAACTTTTTCATAATAGCACCGTGTAACAACCAATTGATATCCTTTATGCACAAATAAACTACTTATTGTATCAATTTTCTCTATTGTAGCATTCACATCGCTACCAGCAAATGTCAATGTCTACTCCATTAACTGCACAAGGAAATTACCAGAATATGGCGACTATGAGCCAATCACATCCAAACTATGGGCAGCCTTTACCATCACAAATCCTAATTCCTCAGCCCGTGAACCAGCAAATAACCGTCTCCCATGGAGGACTGGTTACAACAACAGCGGTACCGAGAAATATAGTTGAGCCTACTCAAACTAAACACACGTTAGACCTAATCCATTTTAATAATATGCATATAAAAAACCAAGGTACGATGGGCCTACAAAGCGTATCACGAATACCGGAGAGTTACGACAGATTGAGAGTCAAATACGACAGTTACAATGCCACTCCGGTGCCCAAAATGGAGACGACGTATCAAAATGTTCGGACACATGAACACTTTCCAGTCTCGGTGGCTAACTTCAATGCCAATAACCTCAGTTCGGACTCGAGTTCCAGCATGAACACGCCTTCACTCGGGGTCAGTTCGACCACCACTCCTAATACCAGTTCGTGTGAAAGCGCCGAACCCAGTCTGCCGAGTTCGCCCGATAACAACACCGAACCTAACCCCACAGTGGTAGCTTCCAACCAAGAAGAAACAAACGAGCAAGAATCACTGAACACTTCAATGGGAGTGCTCAGCTTGAATGAGAGCTCTACCGCTACTAATACATCACTTAATGTCAGTTTACCATCAGAGAGTCCTAAATTGAATGTTTCTGCTGCGAGTAGTTCATCGCAAAATCAAGGCGAGAGTCAAGAGATTGCAATCAATAATGAGCCGTCAAGACTTGATACGCCTTCGTCGTCGAAGAACGTTTTACGGTCGAGCGGTCCGGATTCGTTGTTAACGTTTGGATTAGGACTTCAGGCAGCGCTGTCGCCGTCACACGCAAAAGACGGGGGTTATATGGTGCCGAGGAGTCACAGGGATCATCATCACAATAGAGATAAGAGGCACAGTCTGACTCCGTCCTCACATTTACAGGGAAATCACACTCAAAATCGGTGAGTGACTTTATCGTAGTTTATAACAATAATCAAGTTCAGACATATACATGATCTCTTTGATGTCGAATCGGAAAACTGATTTTGATTTATACCTTTGGTGATTTTCATATATCTTTTTATATTACGATACGTAATTTTTGATAGATAATAAGAAAAGTTAACTCCAAACTATATAGAAAGGTAACATTTTTTTAATACTTAATACCGAACACACAATTTTGAAACTTGTGTTACAAGGATCATTAACTTCTTTGCTATTATATATAATATAATGTACTCACATTGTATTGTATATAATAGCCTATATATACCCTATCGTATCAACAGGCACTCAGCCGAAATCCTAGCCACTAGTTTACTAGACCACGCACCGGAGCGAGAACGATCCAGGCCAGAGAGAGAACGAGACAAGCCTGAACGGGATCGAGACAGGCCTGAGAGGGAACGAGACAGGCCTGAGAGAGATCGAGATAGACCTGAGAGAGAGCGGGAGAGACGACGGCGCCGCTCTCGTAGCGACGAGCGGCCGTTGCCGGCTCCATACATCGCTCTCTATCCTTACAAACCACAAAAATCGGACGAGCTCGAGTTGAAGAAAGGAGGTTAGATGAATCTTAATATTTACTTTCTCTCAATAATAGATAATCTTATTTCTTTCTCTAAAATAACTGAATAATTTTTTTTGTATTCTAACCTCCCGAAATTTTTGTTAAAAGTTTATATCTTTTTATGTGTCTATGTGAAAAAAGGATTATTAATTTTTTAATATTTTAAAGTTGCTTATATAAAAATTCTATTTTTGTTCTTATCCAGTTGTTAAGGACAAACATAATTGTTTTTTTTAATTGTACACGTTTAGCTGTATGTGATCACCAATGATTTAGACTGCATGCATAGTTTTTGAGTTGCTGTATCCCACGGCCTAGCTCGTGTGAATTTGTATAAAAATTTATAGCGTAAATAATTTCAGCTGAAATACGTCCAATAATTTTGCGGAATGAGTAACAAACATCCACCCATCCTTGACACCTACGCTCTCATTGTTTCGACTGGGTTGGTGGTCACTAGCAGACATATTCAGCTAGTAAAGTGAATTATTAGTGCTAAAGCCATTTGACTATGTTAATAATGTGTACTAAAGTACAAGTATAACTAAACAATGTCTTTTTAAATGCTTTTAGGATCCATTGGGTTGGAAAATAAAACATAATGATCGCTTACGATTCCAGCCGTGTACATGGTGACGGAGCGATGCCGCGACGGCTGGTACAAGGGCACGTCGGAGAGGTCGCAGCGCGGGGGCGTGTTCCCCGGGAACTACGTCGCCCCCGCGCCCCTCCCCGCCGCCGCCGCCGCCCCCACCCCCACCCCCACCCCCGCGCCCTCTGCCGCGCCCACCGCCGCCACGCACTCCACCCGCACCAAGCACGATAAGGTCAGTACTCGAACCTTTTTGTTTCGGACTGCTCTAATGCTGTCGGCCGCAGTTCACCGAACGATAGGGGGCGAGTGCAGTTGGCACAACAAACCGAAGGAAGGACGTGTGGAGCCGCTGAAAGCCAACTCGATACTAGTTCACTCTGAGGGCACCGTTAGGAGTTTGAATCTCGAGTCAGTCCGTAATTTCGATCCCCGTTTCAATTGGACGGCGGAGCGGCCGAAGACCAATTCATGCCTGGTGGATATGAGTTTTGTCTGAGGGCATTGCTAGGGGTTCGAACCACGGCTCACACAATAATTGCGAACCCTCTTTCAATTAGACGAGGCCGGTATTCACACCAAGTTACTTATATCATCTTAAACTTGGGCACATTTATTGTAGGTAGTCTGTCAATAATATGTGGCTTTTTATATAAATTACACTAACCAATAAATTATAGTATTTATTTGTATAAGATTTTATATACAATCTGAAATGATAATTTTCTAATAACGTAACGTGAAATAGACATATTCAAAGGACCTTAGTGATTATACTGCTATTGTCAAAACATAGAATTGTGTCAAAGTAATGAAATATTATCAATTGAAATACTATCATATTAAGGATCTATCTACTTCTTAAGAATGTTAAGATTACTTATTTTTATCATAAGTTGTACTTTGACTTAAATTTAATAAAATAAATATTTTGGTAATGAATCATTAGTAGTAAATTAATTATACTTTTTAAATGTTTGTGTATCTCGTGATTGTTATTTATGTATAATATACACATATATGTGTGTGTGTATAAATGTGAATTGTGATATAAAATAACATTCATTGTTCGTCCCATTTGCATATTGTAATACCTTCATTTATGGTTGACCATCATCGCTTTATATTGCAACACATTACAATAATCATTATTTAAATATCAATAGAAGCTTAGTTACTAAATTATAATACTCCGCGAATCCGTTATAGCAGTTTCCGTGAGATTTTTTTTATAGAAAATATAGTCTATACTATATTTTTTATCATGAATAAAATATTTAATGAATTAAAAATAATTAAAATATGTAAATGCAATTATTGTCGTATTAAATGTATTCTCTTTCTGTTATTATTAGAGACAAATTGAAATCCAAAAACAATATTTATACTTAGAGTCTTTGATGAATTATATAAACTTATTAGTATTACAAAATAATTTAAAACAATAATGTTCAATTTAGAATAGAAAATGACATACGAATTGTTTATATTAAAAAAATCAGTATGGTATAGAATCGAGCAATGCAGAATGAGACGAATAATGAAACGAATGTATTGGAATGGCGCATGAGATGATGCGTGTGTGGGTGAGTAAACGGAGTCCGTTGTGTGTGCAGAGCGGAGTAGGGTCCGCGGGGAGCAAGCAGTCGCCGGCCGGGCCCCCGCCCGCCGCGCCGCCCCGCGCCCCCAGCCCCCTCACGCTCGGCCAGTCCCTACACGGTACACACCTACATACAGATACATCTTTTACCTTATAAATGGAATGGTAAATGAGCTGATGACCCACCAGATGGTATATATATATACAATTATATTTACATGGATGTTCCTTATATAACACTAGTGGCCTCAAGTGTTACCATTCCAGCGTCTTCTAACTGTTGCATAAGAATACTTAACTTGTTGACGATATTGTCTTTGAACTTTAATCGCTTGCTGTGGTGGTGGTTGAGTTATTATTCGTAGTGTTATTTTAAACCAGTAAACAAACTCACTAAGAATATTTCTATGATTTATTGTGATTCTATGATAGGTTGGAATTATATTTCATATAAAAAACCTAAGTTAAAGATATAGGTTTTGTAAAACTTTTTGTATTTCACCAATTAAAATATAATAACTCAATAAGTACGTTAAAGACAAGGGTTTTGGTAAGGAGAAAGAGTTGCTCAAATACGATGTCTCAATTAACCGTTGCTAATATTATGAACTCATTCAGAATTTTTAAAGATATTTTTCCTGATGAAGGATGAACTAATCCGAAATCTAGCACTAATATGTGCATGTTGCTGGCACTTTCGTTGACATGTTAACAAACCATAGTTAATATATAAGTTACAAAAATTAAAAAATGAGTTTTTTGTCATGAATATATATCGCTCAATTTTGTATTGTTAATAACCTTATCTATTGCAACTCGTGCATCTATTTATTATCTATAATATTAGTACTATTCTATATACAGTTGCTTTTGTTTGCTATAATACTACTAATTTTCATTTCATTTCACTCATCAATGTCATTGTATAATAATAAAATATTAATAATTGATTTATTTGTGAACGATTTTGGGTACAGTACTAGATGTTAATGAAGACATGACCCTTACAGAATCTGCTTATATAAAGCGTACAAATATTTATTGAGTGTAACGAATACAACTTAACTCTTAGTTCATACTTAGTATATTCATTATGCATTATTTGGCGTCGGCACTATGTTTTATAATAATAATAATAATTTTTATTGTGCACAAAAAAACCAAATAATTACAAATAGAAAAAAAAAGAAAAATATGCAAACAAAAGGCGGCCTCAAAGCAATTTGAGGCCGCCGTTTTTTCTTGTTTTACTTGTTTTTTTTCCTATTTATTATATATTTGCTCATTAATATACATATATTTTCTTTTCGTTTTTATATAAGATATTATAACAGTTAAATTGCATGTTATTGGGAATATATTTTTCATTTAGAATATCATTCAATTTAATACATATATGTGTGTATTTATTTATTTCACATATTTTGTACAAATAATTTTATGAAGCCCCTGTCTTCTGAGGTAGGTATAGATAATACCTGTGTTTCAGATGTCAGTGTCCTCTTCCATATTATGATGTAGAAAAATCCGGAACTTGATGTTCCCTTTGACAGTCACTAATTCGAACGTTTGACGTTCTTTGTCACGTCACAACAGTGTAATAAATATTTTTTTATTTGCTATACACTTCCAGGTCTTGTATAATCTGTATTCTGATGGTAGTCTGTATTCTTAGCATGGCTGTCGGACATGCTTGAAGTAATATGAAATTGTAATAATCATAAAATAAAAGCGTCATAAAATAGTTTTGTAAAGTACAATGTTTATGAACAAACATTGAAACAGTAAGATAAAGGCATGTCAGATGTGTTCGCCACGTGACAGTTGACCATACCATTTGTGGTCACTGTCGTGAAAGTATTCTGGTATTATTTTAATATTTTTTTTATTACATTACAGCGCAACCACTAACGTATCAGTGGAGTCCGCAGTCTCAGCAACAACAAATCACTCCTAGATCTGAAAAGGTAACATTTTATACATTTCTAAAGGTTTATGATTGATATTTTAACCCTTATTTCGTTAAGGTACAGTATGTAGTAGGTACCTCTGTTTTAGCTTCAGGCAGTTAGTTTTGTAAGCAGTGTTCCGGTTTGAGATATGGCATTAATATTAATGAGTTATACAGGCATGGTACTTTAGTCAAGTCAGTACACACGGTAATGCCGTCTGTGCTAAAAAAAATTGTTCAACACAAAAAATATTTCTATTGTTATTTTCTACAAAGACATGTGAAGATAGGTATAAAATATATTTAATATCCAGTCAAATGAAACGTTATATACATATATTCATATACAAACTTCATAACTTTTTATCACAATTTTAATTCACCGTTTAGTTCACCTAGCTACTTCGATTCAGAACTAACAAGAAGCTATTCTAACATATCCTTCCCCATTTCGCAGTCAAAAGAAAAATCAAAAGCAGAAAAGTCATCTATATCCACCGGCGTTAGTCTAATGAAGCGATTGGCTGCTATGAAGAAGTGTAAATCTCCCCCACCAGTCGGTTACAGCATGGATAATCCTGTGTTTGAAGACGGGCCGGGCACTTCGCTCATGCTCAACTTGGCTGCGCAGCATCACCCTGTACATGTCAGGTAGGAATGAGAAGGATGTACTTGGATATTTACACCAATATACATATAGTATAAATGTTATACAGGGTAATAAAAAAATTGGTATGTCATAGTGAAACCTTGTTGCTACAAATTTCGCTAAATGACCTAATCCTACGAATTACAAGCGGGAAAATATAATAAATATTACTTGAAACATGATAATATATATATATTTTTATATCTATATATATATTCTCTACCTCGGCTGTTAGTTATGTTCACGATATTCTCAAAAAGTACTGAACGGATTTTCATGCGCTTTTCATATATCAATTTCTGAGGAAGATTTAGGTGTATAAATAGTTAAAATTTTGTAAATTAAGTTTATTATAAAAAAAAATTGCAATTGACAAATGAGATTGATATGGTTATAATGATTCTATTATATTGTAATAATTATATTATAATAAATATAAAATAATACATAATCTTATATGTTTAAAATTATATATAAAAACAATAAGCAAGACATAGAAGTAACAATATCGATCATGTATATTATATATTTTTTATTTATAGAGTATACAGAATAAAATATTTAATTATTGCACAAAATACAGCAAATAATTGAAATACAATGCATATTTACGCATTAACTGTTACAAAAGGTAAGCTAAGCAATCACTTTCAGACTAGCTTTAGGTATCTATATTTATACTTCTAGAGAAAGTAAAGATAAAAAATATCGCTAAAGATTAAAAATATTAATTTTAAATGTGTTATTACCTATTTTACCGCTTATAAGTGATAGGTGCAAACATAAAGTTAATGAGTTTTAGAGATAGATTTAGAGAAATATATTACAGAATCCAACACAGTATAGTAAAGGTAACATTTTTGTCCTGCACAAGTCCTAAAACGTGTATGTATAATGTTTGTGACTAGGTCTGTGTGTATGCGCATGTGTTTGTGTGTTTAACATGTTTACTATATAAGCGTTATATCAGGTGTTAAAAGTATTATTGTAATTATTGGAGTGTTTAAAGAAAAATGAGTCTTTTTATCTCTAAGATATATACAAATCCAAAAAAATTGTAATATACCTTAATTACATTTAAATAGGCTATGTTAGTTTTTTTTTATAGACATTGTACTTAAATATTTTAATGGGTAACTGATATATAATATATTATAATAATATTTATTCTTGATTCACATTTACATTTTTATTTTTACTGTAGTTCTACACTAGACTCGTAGGCCTTTATTGGAGAAACTAGTTACTGCCGTGTACATGTTTCATGTTTTCCCGTTGGATTAACTGATTGAAAAATGGTACTTGTGCTTGAAATAATATAAATAACCCATAAAGAGATAATCAACTGAACTTTTAGTAGGTATTTTTCGCAGGTATGTAGTATAACTGACTAAAGATAATAATAATGACATAAAACTTTTTTAGTTGAGTTTTACCAGTTGAGTTTAATGCCAGTTCTGACTGAACTAGCTAGCCGAACTGGAAGGTAGGGAAAGTGATAAAAGATGACATGCAAAAGGGGCCTAAATGTTCTTTGTTAATAAATTATTTTGTATTTGAATTTGAGTTTATAGTAGGTAACTCTGGTAGGATGTAGTTAGGCAGTGATCTTAAATAAACTTAAAAATATTTTTTATAATATAAATAAACAGAGTCATTATTATATATTTAAAAGTTAACTGTTATTTCACAACATGTACCATGATTTATCTGAGAATAGGAAGATCTTAATATCACAGTACCCTGATATATCGCTAACCGGGTTAACAGCACTCATCACCATGTTTTGCGATGTGTTTGTCTCTCACTTGTTAACTACCAAACTACAGACGTGATAAATTTAGACGCCTCAACTACTCCAGTGTGTATGAAAACTGAGCTGTATTTGTGAACTATTTTGTCTATGACATAACTTTTTAATTTTATAATATACAAGAGTTGTTTAGTGTGATTTATTTATATCTGTTAAATGTAAGCTACTTTATAAAAGCATAAATTGTTAATAAAGTCAACCTTTAACATATTCTTTAACCATATGCAGTACAAAACATACTTATTTTTACAATCAAGTAAAAACTTATTATTTAATTAATCTATTTAAATATTCCAAAATGGTTAAATTCTATCCTATGTTAATACTAATAGTGTAAAATATGTTATTAAAAAATTAACTTTATACTTTAAATAGTCAGTTAATATAATATTTTTTCATTCTACCGGTCATTCAGAAAGCAGGCTAATCACAAGAAGAACGAACAAGAAACTTGTTGCTCTTTATATAAATATTGTTCATAATTCCGTATTTAAAGCTACTTGAGTAACAAAATAAATCAAATATTTATCTATTAAATACAGTTCCGTTATTCATAAAGTCTAACACTCAAACAAAACATTAGACGATTTTTGAAAATAGATCTTCAATTTTTTTTAAGTGCATAAGTTAATAGTTTTTGCTCTTAGTATAATATATACATATGCAAAATAAATACAGTTGGGGCGTCTTAAAATCTACGTCTGTGTGCCAAACGGTTTATCTACAAGTCTACACAGCTAGTACTTTTCTTTAAATAAACGTAATAAAAAAGCGTGTGGACTTGTCGATGGTGACCGGTGGTGGTGGCGCAGGTCGGGCTCGTGCCCGTCGCAGCTGCTGCGCGCGCTGCCGGCCAGCGAGCGGCTGCGGCACAAGGAGAGGCCCGCGCTGGCCGCCGTCCTCCACGACCATCACCACCATCTACGGTGAGTACACCCCACACAACACACCTCAGTGTTACCACCATCTGCAGTGAGTACACCCCACACAACACAGCTCAGTGCTACCACCATCTGCGGTGAGTACACCCCACACAACACACCTCAGTGTTATCACTGTCTGCGCTGAGTACACCCCACTCAACACACCTCAGTGTTACCACCGTCTGCGGTGAGTACACCCCACCCAACACACCTCAGTGTTACCACTGTCTGCGATGAGTACACATCACACCACACAGCTCAGTGTTACCACCATCTGTGGTGGGTACACCGCACCCAACAAGCCTCAGTGTTACCACCGTCTGGGGTAAATACACCCCACACCACACAGCTCAGTGTTACCCGTTATCGTTTTGATGATAAAAGTATCGTATTTAGAAATGTAAAAAAAAATGTAAATTATTGTACGCTCCCGTAATTATCGAACGAGTTTGCAATCCTGACATTATCTACTGCCTATTTGCCGAATTATAAACAAATGTACATCATTATATACTTCTGAAAATTTGTAAGTATACGTTTTATTTCTATATAATTATGTTTGATTTGCTTGTTTGTTTCCCCATTCTGTATCACAGCTACGCTATATTTACAAATCATTTACATAAGATTTAGTAGCTAAAATTGTACAGACAGATGGATATACAATTAAGTTACAGATGAATAAACAACATGTTTTTAAAGCAGAACTATTATTCTGTGTGAATGATTTGTGTCATTAATTTAGCATTCAATCACTGTTTTGGTTTGAATTTATGTGAAACCGCATATATGTATTGTATGTGTATGTAGCATAGTCACTTGTATTATGTTTGTATTTATTTTTTAGTTATACATATACATAATATATTAATTATTATTAACATATACTCCTTAATTAATAAAGAAACTATAACCTAAAAACCTATTTTGACTATTACAGTGTTTAATAACTTTAATGAATTTAAGAAGAAAATATTGGGTAAGACAGCAATGACACTTCAATAGTTAAAACAGGTTTAGAAGACTAGCCTTTTTATGAATAAAGGGATGACTTTATAAAATGTTATGAATGCATGCAACTTAAAGTTAAACAAATTTTATTTATATTTAGATCCTATATACCCCACGTAAAGGTCATCAGTTAGAATAAGTCGAACTCTACAAAGCTTTGTATGTCAATTTATAACATTTCTGAATGACTCTAGAGTGATGAAAGCAGTGCTAATAAACAAAAATAAATATAAGATATAACATTAAGCGCTGTCTCCTCCTTCAAATATACTGAGCGAAATGTAGGCATGTCAAGTATTGCTGTCACCACGACGTTTATGTATTTATTTATTTCATATATGAATACAATATAAACTTAGAACTAATTGCCAACACGTTTATACCTTAAAACTATTAGCTATATAAAGACAGGTATATTCAAAATTTATTTATTAAATAAGGCAAGGTTTTTGTGTAGACGTCAGGCTTGGACCTTACCCAAAAATGAGTTCCAGAGAAAGCAAAGCTCGAGCAGTGGGACAATTACTAGCGTGGCTTGTGTGTGACAATGCCTCTGACTATTCCATGTGAGGTAATAGTCGTGAAGGTACATATTAATTGCCGCTCCCGTAATCCTGGAGTGCGTAGCTACACAACGAGCTCAAATCCTAGGAATAGTGAGGTCGCTCCGTGAAGCCTCTGAAAACACCAGGAGAATTCTGCGCTTCTGGGAGGAGCTTGGTTGGCTACTTGAGTAACTTCGGCTGGCTACTTTAGTAACAACGGCCCAGATGATTGCGGAGAAGAGAGTCCAATTCACATTTACTTTATGAATGTTGTATGTTGCAGTGCGAGCGATGGTCCATGGCAGTCGCAACATCGCAAGTCGCAATCACTCGACGTGACGGCGACGCGACGTGACCGTGAGCGTGACCGTCATCACTCGCAGCTAGTGAAAGAGAGGTGATTACTTATTTTAAGCTTGAAGTGTCCACCTTTTATGTCTTGTAGTGGTTGACGTCTTATTTGAAACATCCGTCTCATTCAAGAAACCATTACGATTTAAGTAATCTATATATACGTCAAGCAAAAACTTTGTATCCCTTTTTACAAAAATTGTACGGACGTAGGAGTATGAAAAATTGCACACTTATTGTTTATATAGAGAGGGTATGCAGAATACTAATATATTTATTTAATTACGCGTAAAAAATCATTAAAACAATAAAAAAAAACATGACACACACTATCATATATTTGACCCACGCACGCATATATACTCTTTTGTTTATTGTTATTGAGAATAGATTAATATTGTTTGTCTTTAATCATCATAATCATTTGTAGTCTTACTGGATGTTAAATTAATTATGGTTGAAATTCGACCACTGGGATTTATTATAAAGTACCTACCCGCCCCAGCTTCACACTGATGGACATGTATTACACATATAAACCTTTCTCTTGAGTGACTGCTACAGTCACTATTGCTAAAGATTGTATTAAATTCCGTTGCGTAGTTTAAAAGATCTAAGCGAACAGACAGTGGAAGCGACTTCATTTTATACTATTATTATAAATTCATATATTACACAGCCAAAACACAGCATACAAAGCAAACTGCTTGGCGGCAGAAACAGGCGATACCCACTGTATTACTATCTCACCTGTTTCTGCCGCCAAGCAGCTTGCTTTGTATACTGTGTAATACGTGGGTATTCCAGTGGTAACCATGGCACTACACCGTTTTAACCCATGATGTTTATTGTTATATTAGTCGATACTCGATAATAACAATAATGCATGTTTCCACAGATTTCGGTGCATCGTTCCCTACCCACCAAACTCGGAATACGAACTCGAATTAAAAGTGGACGATATCGTGATAGTATCGAAGAAGCGTGGCGATGGCTGGTACAAGGGCACGCTTCAAAGAACTGGCCGCACCGGACTCTTTCCGGCCTCTTTTGTACAGAGTTGCCCGCAGGAATGACAAAGGCCCACTCCCTCCAGGTTTGGGACTCTGTTCTAGCGCCGATTAATGATCCTAAACGTACGGGGGACAATTATGCAATTGTTATACGCTCAATTTTTCTCAAAGCAATAAACCCCTTTTTGTTTGTAACCTTTCAGATAACCTATCTGACATGAATAATATTTAAAAAAAAAATCAATTTTATTTTTAACAATGACGATTTTCAAAGTTAGAAACTTGAAACTTATCTTTAAGACTGATCAATCATCAATCAGCCTTAAAAATACATTTTATTTCGGGAATTTTTAGTTATGGAATTCTGTATGTAAATTCGTCATTTTTGAAGCTAGAAGGATGAAACTTTTTTATTCGGCTTTTACTGGGTTAGATTATATTTTTTTTTGTATTATTTGGTCAAGATCAATAATCTACGCGGACGAAAACGCGGGTATGTAAAATACGCAAAACCAATACCGCAGAGCATGTTATGGAACAGAAAATAATGTTTTTAACTTTAAATTTACTTTAAATTAACTACAAAATTTGTAAATTATACAAAACCAATACTGCCGTAAATGTTGAGCGTATAACCATTGCTGAACCGCTACGTAGCTGGCTGATTTTGTGACATGAGTGGTGGATCTAAGGTCGAAATTACAACAAACTAAACTTTTACAAACAATTATGTGCTATCACAATTTTCTAAATGTGTGTGTGAGATCGAAGTGGCTAGTCCATGTGACGTTATTGAATTTATTTGTTTAGATTTAAATGTATAAACGGTTTTACGTTTACGTGGTACAAGGTGGGAGTTAGTGAGAAAATCTTCTAGCGTGAACCATTAATGTTGGTGTTCTTTTGTTTTAGCGTTAGGTATTTGTACGAATGCTGTCACAGTATATAACCAGAGCTGTTAAATTCAAACACAAATTAATTTGAATATCTCTTAGAGTATTGCTATTGTATCTTTTTTGTCCTTAACAAGAGAGCAACTAGCAAGTTTCTTGCTCATTCTTCTTGTGATCCGAATGAGTGGTAGAATCAAAATATAACGACTATCCAAAAGTGATTATATTAATAAAGATTATTTCTATTTTAAAACATAATTTCATGTTTTTTTCTATTCCAATATTACCGTTCACAAATTGTCACATGTCAGAGGATCAAGACGTCATAAAAGTGTGACATTGTTTAATAAGGGCTTGAAGGAATCACCAACTAAACACATTAAAAAGTATCGTGAACCTAAGTCTTAGATTTGTGACATCATATTTCAATTTTAGTATTAAATCGCGAAATTTTAGCTATGGTCCCTGACAGTCATATTTATTCTCTGAGTGTGCTAGTTTTTACATGGTATTTTTTAAAATCATATTTAAATTTTTAAATGTATTATAATCATGATATGACCATAAACTTATTAAAGGTTTATGGTTACATAATTCAATAATAAATAGTTATGAATGATTAATATTGTATTCAAAATACGTACTCAGGAAAAAGCATTCAGTAGTCTGGTGAAGCTCTAAAGGCCAGCTGTGGCCAATAATATTAAGAGTAATTCGGGAAAAAAAAATACTCAGGAATATTCAAATTCAATTGTTTTTGTGATTTGCCAGCTCCGAGATTGCTCTAAAATACAATTTGTCTTCTAAACAATGCCGTAATCAGGTTAACTTTACATTCTGTTTTGGGGTTTCGTTAAAAAAACATAGATATAAAATAAAAGTATCGGTCAATTTAGTTCCTTGAAAGTGTTCTATACCTTGTCTCGTTTTTAGGACGATAAGTGGAAAGAAGGAGGTAAGAAAATACATCACTCTTTCTACTTAATGTCCTGTTAGATGTTGATAGGTCAAAACTATTACATTTGGATACTAACAATAATTTTTTTATTAAAAAACTTAATAAAATACAGGTTGTAAAGTAAAAAACATAATTAAAATTCGAACAATTCCTATTTTATGTAGGAATGAAATGTATAGCGAGAGACAACTTCTAAACAGAATTTAAAATGTATAACAAATGTAACGGCACTGTCAAATTTATACGGAATTACAAATTGTATTTTGAATAATAATGAAATTAATATATCTATATAGCAAAAGGTACCTTCCAATAACAAGCACAGTAGATATTTATGATGACATGTTTTAACATTTGTATGGTTTATAGAACCATATTATTTTATTTTTTAAATATAATCAGCATAATAAATTTGTCACACTGCCATAGATTTGTACTGTGCAAGTAGTAAAATTTTTTACTTGTACTATAAAGAACACAATATTATAAATTGTGATTTGTGTAAACTAATAACACAAAAGTTTGAAATAATATTCTAGGTTCTATTAATAAAAAGTGTTGTTTGGATACATATATATATTATTATGATTTTCAATGGCAAAATAACTAGATTCTAATTATTTAATAATTATTTTGTTCTAAATTCTAATATTGCATTCACAAATATTAAATACTACGGGAATTGCGTGAAGTATTTATATAATAATTTAGGTGATGTTTTATTGAAAATCATTATGTAAAATATCTTTAATGAACTGCCATCTTTACGATTAAATACTTATAAATGAATGTTTGTAAAGTTATTTTAATGTTCAGAAAGTGAGGGCCAATCATGGGGACAGAATTATAGGTATTTTTATAGTATTAACAAAATAATGCTCAGCGACGAAGCGATGTCGGTCGTCTATAATGTATCTCATAATATTTATAACATACTAAACGTTACATTAGTCTGTATGTCTGTGTATAATGTATTTTTAATGAACTTTTAAGCTTTATTGTTGTCTCAAAATCAAACTAATGCATGTTATATTTTAATTAGATAATTATATTTTACAAGACTCAAGGCCCTAAGTAGCCATATGGCGCGGCAAAACATTTTTATAACAATCCGTAATGATTTGTAATTTTGACCGCTGTTACTATGAAAACAGTTTTTTATTACAGCTATCATTGCAATATCAACTAAACGTAATATTATTATGGTCTATATTTCATTTGAAATCATATACGGTGCAGTTGATAATGATCAGCCCTATTTGGAAATATATAAAATGAGCTGCCAAATAAGTTCACTATATTTTTTTTAGAGTTTCGAGTTAGCGAGTAAGTCATGTGCTGTTCTTGATTTTTATTTATTTCTCTACAATGGCTGTAACTTTATTATTTCATTAACGCAGACCTCCCACTGTACACATTCCCTACCTGAAATATTGAGATTACATGACACATTATATTTTATTTATTTCTTGTAATTTTTATAACAATGTATTAAATATTATTTTTATCGCACTTCTAATGATATTGGCGAAAGTTGGTTCTCACATTTTTAGCAGGATGAGTGCAAAGGTCACTACCAAACCCGCGGAAACTTGTGGATGGCTATATGGCTAAATCCTGTCAGACGGATACGACTTTATCCTGAGGGCACCAAGGGTTGGTATATAAGCCGTCGCAATGAGTACTCTTTTTTATGAGACAGGGTATCAATTGGAGGGGAATATAATCTGTCTTAATTATAAAGTTGACAGGGGAGGTTTGCAATTTAGTTGTTTAATATTTTGTCCATAAATTCGTAATTATTAATTGTAAAATATTCGGTTGTTCGTTCTCATTGTGATGAGAAAAATACGCTTATTACCTTTAAACGTTTTAATTTTAAGCCACTGCCATATATCTTTTTTTTAATGTACCGCTTACAAATTGAATTATCTATGTTAATATTAAACACTATTTTATACATTAATCAACAAACAAATCGATTTAGATTAGATAAATATTTAGATATTCAAGTAAAGTAGATAAGTTCTTATTTATATATATATAACGATAATGAATTATATAAACGGAAATTATTAACTTTATATTTTTTGGAATTCAATAGTAAAATTTTTAATATGTAATGAAAATTAAGACTGTATTATAAATAATTCTGTTTTTATAAGGTTCATTTAAATATGAATTGGGGTTTAATGTTAGCATTAATTATATAGTTATTTTTAGCTAAATATGTAATCATTGTTAGGTAGTTTTCTAACATAAGGTAAATGTAAGTTTGATATAAATCGTTCGGTTAATCTTGCGTATATCTGATGCATTATTAAAATGAATATTTCCTTTATTATATAATAATAAATATTTTATTGTATAAATGTTTGAATACACAGGTTTTATCTAAACATTAGTTTTATTCGTGGTCAATGTTTTAAGAGTTACATATTTTTAAACGTGAAAATATTTTCTTAAAATGCAAATGTTTTGCAAATACACATTAATGTAAGACTTCAAGTATTTTCATACACAATTAGGTAATAATAATATTCCTTTAAGTTTGCATCAAATGTACGCAATATGAATTCTACAAAAAACTCTTTGTATATTTCAACGATGAATAATTGCTCTTTATTTTATTTATACCAGTATATTATACTTATATCTAACAAGTTTCTAATATTTGTATTACAATAGTTGTTTATAATGGACAAAATTTAAAATGATATCGACTGATTTGTTTATATTATTTATTTCTTATTTGTTTTTAGAGTGTAACATACAACGAAGATTTTCTATGTGTCTTTTTTCTTCGCCGTTTTCCAACATTAATGATTACATCGTTGAATATTTACTGTAAACATATTATTATTATTGTTGACATTCATCACAATTGTGTGATATGTGTAGAATTATACTTATTTAAGGTTGGTCAGGTTGGGTTCTTCTAACCCAGAAGAATGGAATAACCCAGTGATGGTATATTTGTATATGAACTAAAGAACTTTCCATAACGGACCGTCACATATAAGTTACGTCACATGAATTTTATAATTTTTGTCCCGTCACAGGATCATAAATGTGATCGACTATGACAAGGACAGCCTTGTCACATGACTGTCTCTCCTTAGTATGTCACAAGTTTTCTTATTGTATGAAGTTAAAATGATTGTTAAGTTATTCGTTAAATTTTGGGATGTGATGTCACGAAATTTAGGATCCATTTCTCCTCTTGTTACACTATGTCAACCTATGTCACACTTTATCGAATTCTCAACGTGTGACGTAATTTATGTATGACCGCTAATAAACCGCGAGATTCTTATATGTATACAAATCTCACCGCTCGTTGTGGATTTTTATACCATTAAAACTCATACTACGTTATGTTACACTATGAGTTTTAATGGATATAAATTTTGAGTAGTACTATTTTTAAATAGCAATTTTAGATATTTGGATTTAATTAAATTGAATTGCTGTTGAAATCGTAACTTTATTATTAAACTTTACCGTTCTATTTGTAGAATGGTTGTCATATTATATGAGTATTTGACTATGTTTTTTGTAAGAAAAAATGTGTTTGGAAAACGGAGCATTTATTTTGTGTAATATCACGTGTACTTCATGGAAATCATATCGACCATTGAATTAGATAATTGAAGAAGAATAAAAAAATTCTTTCAAACAAAATGTTTTATTTTATATTTCCTGGTTAGTGTTTAAAATACAGAATTGTAAAACTCGTATGCTATAACCGATCTTCAAAATTAATAATAATATATGATGCACACAGTAGTTTTTAAACTTTTGCGTTTAGTTCACATGATTATAGTAAGTCATGGCAAACAAATAGCCTTAGTTTGCCGTGATTTACTATAATAACAAAAATCTACAGATTCTGTTAAGCTGAAGAGGAAACGTCTTTAAACATCTTATACGGTTGCAGCCCGCTCATGCTTAAACGAAATATCTAGACCTTATGTTGAGATTAGATCCCAGAGTAGATTTTCAATTATTACAACAACAAATATTAAAACCTATATAAATATTTTATAAATTATTCCTATAGGAATTAACTAGATTTAAAAAACAAGTAAGTCAGTGTATCTCAGAAGGTTCGCTCTTAAAAGTCATCAGTCATTTATTGTATGGAATTTCAGGGACCCCAGTAAAAATGAAAATAATTTGTAAAAATCTATAATAAGCAATAATAAAAGGATAAATGAAAGTGGCGTAAAAAAAGGAAAAATGATACCGAACAAAAAAATTATTCTCCCCGGCGGGGAATCGAACCCCGGTCTCCCGCGTGACAGGCGGGGATACTTACCACTATACTACCGAGGATGATGCTAAGATTGTGAATTATCCGTACCAATATTAAATTCGTAGTTCTTACTTACTTTAAAAATAAATAATTTTATATATTTTTTTATACAAACACGCATGCAGTCCAGCTGATGGTAAACGGTTACCGTAGGATATGGATACCTGAAACATTGTTTAACGTTGCAGACACTTTTGAAAAACCCCATGTTGTAATCACTGTAGAAAACTTCAGCAAGTAGTTCAGTCCACATTTCTGATTGAAGTATAGGTAGATACGTTTTGTTTCTAAATAGATATTAAAACTGATTTTATGGTTTTAAACTGATTTTTAAATCTTTTATCTGTCTGTATAGATGAAGTAAAATAATGGACTGAATTTCATTACATTTGATAGTGTAGTGATAACTTAATATTTAGTTGAATGTTGAATGATTTTTATATATTTTCGGTTGAATGATTTTTATAGATGAACGGATAGGTATGTGTGTCCTGAAAATAAGAACAGATAAATGCATTACAAAGATTATATTGTTGTCATTGCCGACCTCAATTACATTTTAACTGTTTACAATTGGAGGTTTTCAATTCGATTCTCTGTCTTACTTACATTACCCGATATCTTCGAAAGATCTGTATTTTGATGAGTCTTTTTTAACCACGATTGAAGCCGGTATTTTTGTAGACCAGTGACGGACTTCCTTATCATTGGTTTGAATTCAGGTCAATATTTATTGGTAAGTCATCTTAGTGTGTTTCACAACAAGACGCGACTCTTTATAATCGATAAATAACGTGTAGGCGTAAAGAAAAAAACCAAGTCAGTGATATTTTAGGGTTATTCACGATGGCATCCTAAATCTATATTTATACTGGCTGTTGTTGTTGTATGTTGTTTTGCCATATAAATCGAGATCGGTATTAAAAAAATAGGGGTTGGTGATAGAAGGGTGAAAATTTAGGGTAAAAAGAAATCTATAGATACTATTTTTCATACCCGTAGGTGATAAGAGTTATCCACCCCTAACATTTTTATTATTTTTAGATAGCCTATTCTCAGATAAAATTTTATAAAAATCGGTCAAGCCGTTTCGGAGTAGTATGGTAAGATATATTGTGACACGAGAATTTTATATATATGACTAGCTACTCGCCCCGGCTTCGCCCGGGTATACATGTATTATATGTATAAACTTTCCTCTTGAATCACTCTATCTATTAAGAGAAACCGCTTCAAAATCCCTTGCGTAGTTGTAAAGCTTTAAGCATAGATAGGGACAGACAGACAGCGACGGCGACTTTGTTTTATACTCTGTAATAATGATAAAGATTGAATGAATGAGGAGGTTGAACTTTGGATGTTCGGAGTAGGTATTCTCCGGTATACTGATTCGATTTTAAAAACTCTTATATCGTTGTATAACTACAAATATATGTCCAAAACGAGGAAAATGAAACGCAGACGAAGTTACGCGGGAGTAGTATAAATACATAGCAATAATAATAACTCAAGGAGATGAATGAGATTGTTAGTAATGTGGACAAATAGTCCCAGTCGGGTTGAGCTCCACGCGGTTCCTACTGGAAAACATCGCGATAAATATCTAGTGTATTTGCCACGACAGGTTAACTGATCTGACCTCATGCCCATCTTATCATCCTCCACTGGTGTCCAGCCAGCGTAAACAGTTTACCCAGCTGGGTACACCATTTCATTATCATCAATGAAAAAAAAATAATCCATGACAATTTACACAGCGCCATATAGTCCAATACTAAGCAGAGTTTGTGTTATTGTACTAGACAAATGATATAAATAATTAGATACCCTTTTTTGTAAAAGACATAATGTACATAGAAAACACCCAGACCAATATAAGTAATCATGTATACAAATATTTAGATCGTGCGAGGAATCGAACCCGACCAACGAATTTAAAGCAGTATGCTAAAACCGCTAAACCATCGAGGTCGGAAAACGTGTTGATTGACGTCATTTTCCACATGGATTATAATCACGTGGCTCTTCGAGGATATTTCGGGGTATGACAGGGTAGTCACAGCGTGGGGGTACCTACCCCCTACCCTAACAGTTTGCAATTGATAGCTTGCTAGTTTGTTTGCGTTTGCCTACGCGTTGTTGTTAATTTGCTTATCCGACTTCAAAGAGGAAGTACTCAAATAGATTATAGCGATAAGACCTCTGTAGCCTTTTGTTATTAATTTTCTATTTAATACTATTCTTATTATATTTCTTCTATGTCCACAATAAAAGTTTATTATATTATAATTTAATCTATTTACATAACCTCATTGTACAACTAAGAACCTAAAATTAAAAAGCTAAAGTTTATTATTATTGTATTCTTCACTAGGTTTTTATTGTTACTTCTAACGGAATATTTATCCGAATTCTGTTAAATATTAATTTATTTACTTTTAAGGATTAATAATATAAGATACAGCAATAGGTATAACATGTAGTGCTTCTATATATACTGTTGGTACTGGTGTAAACACTGCATTGTTTAAATGACTAAATAAATATCCCTGGACAATTAACACAGCGCCGTCCAGTCCCACTGTAAGCAGAGCTTGTGTTATGGCTAGACAACTGATATAAATACTTAGAATTTTTTTGTAAATACGTATATAACATTAGAAAGCACCCAGACCAAACTCACGAATATAAACGTTTGCATCGTGCGAGGAATCGAACCCGCGACCATCGGAAGTAAAACGGCGTACTAAACCTCTAGACCACCGAGGCCGTTATTTTTCAACAAATGTTTTGAATTACTTATTTTGTAGATTTGTAGGATGTTTTAGTATTTATGAATAAGGTGGATAGTACCTACCTAAACCAAATTTCATGATGATTAGCGCGAAAGCGTAACAAACAAACTCACTTTCACATTTCTAATATTAATTACAATTAAGTATATCTTTTTATGAAGCGTAATGGCAAACAAGCTTAGGAATTAATTGTACGTTGTACCTATTTTTATTAAACAAATAAATACATAAACCATAAAGCTGATCATAATGCTGATGTATAAGTGCAAGCATCCCTATCTAATAATAAAAATAATATCCTCGGGACAATTCACACAATGCCACCTAACTGTATTGTACTAATAACCATACTAAGTGGAGCTTTTGTTATGGGTACTAGACAACTGATGTAATATAAAAATTGTACTTGAATATTTTTTTCTATTAATACAACAATCATACAAATGTCTGTACGAGGAATCGAGCCGGCGACAATGTGAAATAATGCACTAAACCGTTAGACCACAAAAGCCGTCAAAGACAACTTTTGTTTAAAAGAGCAACAGACAAGTTTCTTGCTTATTCTTCTGAATTGTACTGTCATTTATATATATACTAGGTACATTATTTTTATATGACTTTTTTCAAATTCCGTTAATAATACCCGACATAGGCACTGCGTATCTCAATCTAAAAGCAAATTGCACGTGCCATTAATACAAATGTTTGTACGAGGAATCAAAGCCGCGACTATTGAAAGTAAGTCACTAAACCGCTAGACCACCGAGGCCGTCAAAATTAGACAATCTTTGTTTAAAAGAGCCACAGTCAAGTTTCTTGCTTATTCTTCTGTGTACTTAGTTGAATAAAAAATACTTCTAAATTATATTTATTTGATTTTTTTTCGATACCTTTAAATCAGTAAACGGGACTGTCCCGCCCAAAATATAAAGGATGGAGTTCCATCAATAATACCCGACATAGGCACTGCGTATCTCAATCTAAATGCAAATTGCACGTGCCATTAATTGAAGTGGTTATTAGAGACTCGTAGGATGGTTAGGCAAATAACTAAACCAACCTTGTGTTAGTAAGTATTTAGTAAGGCTCTATGTATGTGGTTGTAAGCCACTCATGCATAAACGAAATATCTCCTTTGGAAAGTATACTCTATCCTGAGCAGATAAAAACCATCGCTCCTAAAAATATCCTTATATTCTTGTACCTGACGGGTCTAGGTAGCGAACTCTGAAAAAGGGCGAGCACAATAGATCTATGTAGGTCGCAGTGCTACAGGTCCAAGCACCTGACAATAGTCCAAACCCCTAAAAAAAGGCTCTATGTGGGAAGTTATCTTTTACAAAAACAGTATGATGAGGTTATTAAAATAAAATGTACCTACTCTCGATTAAGAACCATCTCATTTTATCAAATTGATTGAAGTAAGACTACAGACAAAAAATATTAAAGACAAACAATATTAATCTACTCTCAATTTGACCACAGATTTTAACCATAAACAACAGTATATATGTATGTGTGTGTCAAATACATGGTAGTGTGTGTAATGTTTATTTATTAACTTAGTGTATTTTTTTGTGCGCACAATTTAAAAAATATAGCATATTGTATTCCTTTTCTATATAAACTATAAGTGTACGAAATTTCATGTCTCCATCTGCGCAATTTTCTTAAAAAGGGGTACAAAGTTTTTGCTTCACGTATTGATTATATAGATATAATATTCTTCAATGTCTAAATAGCTAATTATTAATCTGAATACAAATATTTGTTTAAAGTTATAACAATAATAAAAAATAATTCTAAACAACAAAAACAGCGCCATCTAGTACCAAACACGAAACAAAACGTCCGATCAGTATAAATAAAGAAACGAATATAAACGCGGGAATTGAACCACCGATCATTGAAAGGCGAGATAATCTACAGAATCACTAAACCACCGAGGTAATCTAAACAAGTTAGAATATAATAAAAAAGCTGGAACCACTTTCACTTAATCGTTGCAATAAACATTATTGGCGCAAGATATGAATCTCGTAACAATGTATAGACAGACCTCCCACTTGGTTTTCTAATGATAATCTATTAATAAGAATTAATTAATATTTACGTTATAACAAGTGAGTTGTACCTATTGGGGCGTAGATTAGACATACATACCTATATACTCACTTCACTAGCATTAAATATCAATAAAAAAATATAGCCTATGTGTTATTCTGATACATAAGCTATATTACTGTAAAGTTTTATCAAAATTCGTTCAGTAGTTTTTGCGTGAAAGAGTAACAAATATCCATACATTATTTAAATTCCAAACATCCATAGTTACAAACTTTCGCATTTATAATATTAATAACAAGATAAATTTTAAGTAACCCCCGACACAAAACAGCTAGAAAGTAAATATCGAGAGACCAACTTCTTAGCATTCCATGGTTTCACTGTGCGGGTGCCGGGTCCATCGTATGGCAGAGAGGGAAACTCCAACCAGTTCCCGGGACTTGTGATCCGGGTGTAGGTTTAAGGGGCTTACTTCGACGTACGTCCATACTCACCTTCACGCTCGTGTTTCTTTCTTTGCCCAACCAAATGTGGTAGAAGCCTACCAATGCAGTTCTAGATCTATTATAGAATTGTAAAAACTGCAGTTCTAGACAAGCTAAGATCTTTTAGAATATTATAGAAAAACTTGACTGATATATCTCTCGCATATAAATTAACCATTTTTCGATAAGTCGTTTATTACTTCAGAATAGTATATAATACAGTAGTAAAGAGTTTTATTCTAAACCAAAGTATACTAAGGAAAATAAAAAAATATTCCTTTTTCTATTCTTGTACCCGAAAAGGTCTCTAGGAGATCAGATCAGCTCTCATTTCCGCTAGAACAAGTCGTATTGTGCCATAGATTACATATATATACAATTACAAATTTTAAGTACAAATTCACTAGAATTTGTCACGATGGGATAACTGATCTGACCTTAAGTTCATCCTATCCTCCACTGGTGCCCCGTTGGCGTAAATCGTTTGCGCAGGCGGGTGCACCATACTATTATCATCTACACAAAAAATCTTGAAGGTATATATTATTATAAAAAAATGTTATGTCATCGAATGGCCATTTCTCAGGGTTTTTCTCGCAGTAGTAGGTATTATATTTTAGCTTCAGATGTATCCAAAAGGTCAATATGATAGTTTTTTTTACAGCCTACAGATCTACGTAGGATGTAGGTCAAGGCGTGGGTTGATTTAAACGACTCCTATTAAATAGGTTCAGTCGCCATGGAGGTATTATTTTGTGCCAAATAGCTTGGCAATTCTTTGCACAGCTATATTTATATCAAAGAAACAAAAATGTAAAAAGAGCAATTTTTCAACCGACTTCAAAGAAGGAGGAGGTTCTCAAATAGTTGTAATTTTTTTGGTTACACAACTTATCTCATATTGGCCATATCTCATGTACAATTATATTATTTGAAAATTTCATCTTAATGGACCCTCCACTTTATGATATGAACACAGAAACAAACAGACAGTTTTAGCCTTGTCACACTTTTACGATATAATTTTATATCTTTAAGTTAAAAATAATGTATTTAGATATTTTAGTTACTTTTCATACAACTAATTAATATGGAAAAATATATATTAAGGTTTTATAATAAAAATACAATATATATATCGCATAACATGTTGTATTTTTGATTAAAAAACAATACATACAATTAGGAAAAATAATGGGATGTTACCACGTTTTATTTGTTTTTATTGAATTCCCTATATTTATATTTCGGCAGTATTTCAACCGCCATGATCACGAGTGAACTGTTAGTTACTCAACAACTTACTTAAAATAAATAAAAGGTGGTAAAATACTGTCATTTATAATTAGGAAATCACTACTACTAGGGTACTCTTTATTAATAAAATTTACAACATATATTTATACAATAATGACCGCAAACCGCAGACCGTCAAATTAAAAACAGTATATAAAATAGAATAACAAAAATCCGCTCAGTATACATAAGTACATACAGTTGAATAGAGAACCTACTGGTCTTTCAAGTCGTCTAAAAAGCCGTTTAATGTACTTTATATGCTCGGTTAACGGATAAACAGACTAAAGGCACGTGAACTTTTTTGCGATATCAGTTAAGTTATACATAACCGGTTTAACGAAAATGGTGTATCCATTATTGTATATATAGTAACCTATTAGGGATCATTCATACGTGATGTCACATTATTTCATGATTATGTGACCTCTCCACCGTTCTTGTCACAGTTGGTCACATTTGTGAGATTCTGAATCCCTAAAGTGTGACGTCACATATTTTGCACTGTGTGTAAAATGCAATTTATCACGAAACTGGTTTTTGCCCGCGGCTTCGCTCGCGTTAATTTATCTCCTTAGGGGTGAAATTTATGAAAACCCTTTCTTAGGGGATGCCTACGTCATAGTAGCTTTATGCATGCAAAGTCTCAGCCCGATCGGTTTAAAATTGACAAAGTTTCATACAAACTTTCATCTCCCATTTTATCCCCTTGAGGGTAGAATTAACCAAAATCCTATCTTAGCGGATGCCTACGTCTACGTCAATAATCTACGTCATAACATCTACCAATAATAATAATAATAATATATATAATAATCTCAGGACAATTCACACAGCACCATCTTTAGAGCTAAAGCTTGTGTTTTAGGATATTTTTTTTTTCGTAAATACATACTTAATATACATCAGACCGACACAAACAATCATACTCATGAATACAAATGTTTGTTCGAGGAATCGAACCCGCGACCATCGGACGTAAAGCGGTGTGTTTTGTAGGACATAACCTTTGTTAAAGAAGGCAGCGCCCCCCTTAACATGTGGTGTAATCACAATTTGGTCACATTTTTGAGATTCCACCCCTCCCTAGTGTGTGACGTCACATATTAAGCAATTGTATTAATTTATAAGAAAATTTATTGTCTAATTCTTGTGAAGATACATAACATATTTTCAATTATGTATAATAATTTATAAAATTTATTTTATTTTATCGTCACGAAATTTAGGACACCTTCTAATCCTTCTTAACGTGTTGTGTAATCGCAATTTCATGATTATTTGGTTGCATGGTCACATGGTCACATTTGTAGGATTCCCGCTCTTTAGTATGTTATTATTAGTTATTAGTATTTTATTAATTTATAAGAAAATTTATTTTTGTGTATTTATTGTAATTTATCGTGACTAAATTCACCTTCCAACTCTTGTCACAGGGGGGAGGACCCCCTGAAGGTGTGACGAAAAATATGTATGGCCCCTTATGCATCGCTCGTGCTAAAGCTAATAATAGTTAACGATTTGAGTTCAACACCTGCGCATAAATAAATAAATACTCTCATGTTTTTTTATACTTGCTTTTTATAAGAAACCATTTCTACGTACGTACTTCACCTTCCACGTTGCTACGTTTACATTCAGCCGCTTCCCCTGCCGCTCGTGCTGCCGGAAATATTGCCGGGCGACAACTGAGCGAGAGGGCTGAATGTAAAAACACGCTGCCACTCGCGCTGCCAGTCCTTTGACTCGCTCACGAAAAACCGACAATCGAGGGAACGCCGGGCAGTGCGAGTGGCAGCGCCAATGGTATGGGAAGTGTTGCCACTCGTGTTTACACTCTCGCGCTACTCACTTCCGTGCTCACTTCCCTGCCTACTCGGGCTGAGTGGAAATTGGGCATTACAGGGAATGATAAATGAGTCCCAAACTACTAGACATTATACATTAAATACACACAGACCAATTATACTCATAAATACAACTGTGTGTACTGTGCGAGAATTAGAAACTGCTGGACCACCAAGGCCGTCCAAGTATATCTTCCTTTCTTCCGCTCTTATGTTAAAATAAAAACATCCCACATCAAGAAAGTTGAACGTTCAACAAAGGCCAGTGCAGGTTTCCACCAACATGCTGACCACCTTCATGAAAGAGGACTAATGGCCGAAGGGTGGAAAGCTGACCAAAGGGTGGTGTATCAGCGCTAGCGTGGCAGATTGCCGTCGTCAGTGCAGTGCCTACAGAGACATGTTTTTATATTATTATGTCATATGTATGTTAGTCTATAAGGTATTTATAATATAGGCCAATAGTAGCCTGAATTAAATAAATAATATAACCTACATATTAATCTATTATTCTGTGCGTGAGGGTAAGAAAATGATGCCTGAAAGTCGCCATTATGTTATGTACACAAACTAGACATATTCTGAGACAAGAGTAAACAGTTCAGTGATTCTCCAAGTTTATATACTCTGCAAGGATATATGTATCTATATATTTTAGTACTTTGATCCGTACATAACTTTTAACTTAACCCCTTCCTTCGGCCCTGTGTTCGATCGATCACCCATCCAATATAAACTGGGATCGAAATTATGACAGCCTGAGCCGAGGTTCGAACACCTAGAGGTGGGGGAAAGGGAATTGTTAGTAATATGTTCTAATAACCGATGACCAGTAATGTACTTGTCAGGTTGACTTCCACGTGGTTCCCCTTGGAAACCATCGTAATAAATTCTTGGTGAATTTGTCACGATGGGCTAACTGACCTGATCTCATGTTCATCTTATCATCCTCCACTGCCTCGCCAGCGTAAATAGTTAAGGCAACAGTCCTATGACGATTTCATTATCAACTATAAAAAAAAACTCCTAGCAGTGTCCTCAGACTAAAGTCGTATCCGTGAGGCAGATGTTGGCCTTCAGCCGCGCCATAAGTCTTTCCGCAGGTTTGGAGTGCTATCTGCATTCGCCCCTTATCATACGGTGAAGCTGTAAAGGCCAGCAGTTTTAGAATAGTTCGAAAAAAACTCATCCCCTTTAGTGACTAATAAAGTTAAATTATAATAAAAATTATTATAAAATTTTATTATAATAAATATCTGGTCAATAAATTTATATTCTAAATATGAAATTACACTTTTAGAAGCACTGTTAAATACATATAGTTCACTCTTAATCCTGAGTGGGAAACTGAAGTTAGAGTTTCAGATTACAGCGATCGATTCCCGTCACAGTGCAAATGTTTACCGAGACGCTTAACCTTTTCTCGGATGACAGACTCGCTTTATCGATATATATAAGTTACATAGCTATGGTTCCTACATACAAATTTTTTATGGATGATAATGGAATGGTGCACCCGCCTGCGCTAACGGTTTACGCTGGCGGGGCACCAGTGGAGGATGATAAGATGAACATGAGGTAAGGTCAGTTAGTCCACCGTGACAAATTTATCAGGAATTTATCACGATGGTTTCCAGGGGTAACTGCGTGGAGGTCAACCTGCCATGGTACATTGCTAGCAATTGGGTCAACAGTCCACATTACTAACAATTCCTTTTCCTGTCCTATACCATCAACAAGGCGGGCAGAATGCTAACGACATGACTACAGCATCAGCGGCTCCTAGGTATCGATAGTAGATATGTTTTCAGTAAGTAAGAACCTCATCCCTCCCGCCATCCCTCCGGCGACGGACTTTCTTTGTTTCTGATATCGATAGTGCTGTTCATCACATAGACAACGCGTCATCTTGTTTGCTATTCATTACACATTTATTTTAATATGAAACTATTGCTGTTTGACTTTTTAACAAAAAATCCTTGTCGTGATACAAAATCTTAAGTTATGGCACTTGTATCTACATAAAGAATGACTGTTCTCATGAAGGTCGGCGGCGGTTGGTGAGAGAAAGTAATCGGTATTATAGGATACAGTACAATCATACTGCGTTTATAACTTTATTAGCGTGGTGATCGTGGTCTGTTACACGCATAACAACTGAACCAATATAGATTAATTTTGTTATAAAGACAGATTAGATCTTAGTCGCCTTTTTCTCGCGAAAGTAATGCTTGACTAATTTACGTAATTGCGTGCTAGTTGTTAATAAATAGTGGGAAGCCGTGGGTTTATTCGTTTGTCTGCTTACATCTTCTAAACCACGCAACGGACTGATATGATTTTCACTGTCATATCTACAATTTATTTTTGAAGGTTTGTATGTATAATGTATATGACATAAATGAAAACCGTTTACCATCAGATAGATCATACTTGACCACCAGACGACCCTGATATTAAAAAAATACGCATGTATGAAATAATCATTCGAATTCGTAGGTACATTTAATGTAATTTGAAGCATGTAAGATTAATCGACTAAAAGAAAAACAAATTTATATCTAGACACGCGGCAAAAAAGTAAACTGGCTTGCAGCACCGTGTGTATATTTACACGAACCATTTGGAGCCACTTTTGACCCCCTCATAACTCAAAAACTCTATCACAAAAACCTGTCAAATTTGGTTCATATATTGAGACTTGCGAGATAAATATGTGTTCCAAATTTCATAAACATCTCAAACGGTTATTTAGATATTAATGTCCAAAAATCGTCATTTTTATCACTGATCAACTATAGATCAAAATTATAACCCACTTCCAGATGACCTAGGACGTTCAAATTTGGCATGCAGATAGGTAATTAGGTGAATATAAAGGAAAAAATCTGAAACTGGTAAATTGTTATCATTTTACTACAATTTTTCACTTTAATTGATTATTTAAACTGGACGAATACTAAAATTCTATGAAAACGTCGATAGCCACCAATTGACATTGATCCCTGGCGAAAAATTTCATCTTGTACTGGACGGAAAGTAATATTGTATGAAAACGTCGATCATTACCAATTTACGTTGACCCCTTCACATCAGTGTCGATAACTAGCAAACTTCAAATATTGCATTGAGCGGTAAACACTAGTTGCTATAATTTAGATTCTGTCTAAAATATACTCGTACTTATAACTAGGAGTATAGTCGAATTTCGTATTTATTATGTTATTAACTGAGATTTGGTATTAATTATTATTTCAATATTTAGCGCACATCGATAGTGTAAAATTATTATTTTTATAAATAATTATTAAATAATAGACATTTCGGTATAGGGCGCCGCGGCGCCGTGTGGGAGCGGTGCGATAAAACGTTGACGCGAACCTGTCCGAGCGAATGGCAGCCGCCCTCATATGTCTCAATGTTTTTTTTCTCGATATCTAACCTATAAGGTTGCGATTTATGCTACGAAATTTATAGCTTTCTTAAATTATACTTATATATTTGTGGTTATATTATTATTACATTATTTTAGTAAATACGTATGGTATAGACAATAGTTTAAACCAAAAATTAATAACAATTTTAGTATAGTTATAAGTAGGAATGTATAGTTAACTCGAGAATGAGAACTCATTGGTAACAAATTGTTTTCTTGAGAATTCAATAGATAACAGTCAATTTGTTACATAATCGTCTTTACGAACTATAACGTGTCAATACGAAGTTTCAGATATTAAATAATGTATATGTTGAAAGAGAACAATTCCGTATTTGCTTAACATATGCTATTACTATCCACAAATCACAAGGCCTTAGTTTTGGCAGTCCTCTTCTCAACGGCCTCCTCTATATTTAATAAAGGGCAGGTTTACGTTGGACTCTCCAGAGTTAAAACCTTAGATGGAGTACGTCTTAACAATTTAGATCCAAGTCACGAGAGCTCTATTGTAGAGTACAACCATCTGTGGACGTTAACGATTTGCCCAAAAATTCCTGATACTGAATTGGCATTGCACTTGAACATTTAAAAGTTACAAGAAAATATTACAATTATACCCCGTAAATATACGAAAATACAGTAATTTATCAAAAATAATATTAATTTAGTTATAAATATGTACCTAGTATAATTTATGTACAAAAAGTAATGATATCCCATCAAAAACATAAATGTGAAATGATAGCCGAGTTTAATATTATGATATATGCCTTGATTGTTGACTTCTACGACAAAAGAGATGAGATCTAAATGGGTGCCAAGTTCAATGGTCTGTCCTGAAATGTATTTATAACAATATAAAATATCATTTCTTCTTATAACTTAGGATAATATACTGTAGCCTAGGGTCTAACTTGTCTAATAGTTTTCATATACGAAATATATTGTAGCCTTCGGAAGTTCTAAACATGTTACTTGTCGGTTCCTATTTTAATATTAATAGTAACTAGCAATCGAAAGTAATAATTGGTATATGAGAACTGGCCAAGTTAGACCTTAGGTACAGTATATTATTAAGTTACAAGAAGAAATGATATTTTATATTGTTATAAATACATTTCTTCCCCACGCACCATTCATTATCATCCACAAAAAAAAAAGTCGTGCTTGCCCCTGACTTCGTACACGTGTACTCTTGGATCCATAGATGATGATCAAACGACTACTATAAAGAAAGCATATATTGGATTATTTAAATAATTAATGAAATTCTAGATGGCGTATTGAAATTGCTCCCTTTGGGGTATATTTTCCCGACTTGCTTTAGTCTATGTATACTAATTATATTATTATTTTATTTTTTATTATACAGCCAAAGAGTTTGTTTGTTTGAACGCGCTAATCTCAGGAACTACTGGTTCGAATGAAAAAATATTTTTGTGTTGGATAGTCCATATGTCGAGGAAGGTATCATCTATATAACATTACTCTACGACCAATAGGAACGGAGCTGCAATGAAAAATTTTGCAAAAGATGGGGAAATTAAACGCAAATGTAGTTGCACGGGTCAGCTATATTTAACAATTTCTGTGAAAAATTTATCGCAATTCCTCCCGCCCTTTTTGGTTAAATTAATTTAAATTTCTAAGTACTGAAACTATTAAACTTTTTAGAGATGTGTTTCGATCGTAATTAGGTACAAACGGTTACGGTTAATGTACTATGGTATTTTTCCGTTATTTGCGCGCCAACTGACAAAGAGTGACCTTCAAAGTTGATTGCCCTTAGGGCTACAGTTTTAATCAGTTTACATAAACTTTTTTCTACTACTGCAAATTGTGATAAATATGCTGATGGTCTTCCTAATGCTGGGGACCGGATTGTTTATCATTATAGCCCTTTAATCAGACGTAACAATTTTTTGTTGTTTACACTATATCTGATAGTTCTTGATCTGATTGATTCTAAGCAAAGGCCTCCTCTAATCATTTGTATCCTGATGACTGTGTTCTATAGTTGACTGTTAGTCAATTTTATTTCTGATAACATAATATTGTACCAACATTAGCCTGTATTTTAGAATAGAATAGATTAGAATAGAAAATCATTTATTCAAATAAACTTAATTTAAGCACTTTTGAATAGTCATAACAATTTGTTTTTTATCTACGTTTTTTATCTTTGTTTTTTATCGTTCGGAAAGCTGTCTCATCACAAGAAGAACGAGCAAGAAACTTTTGTGTGTTAAATTCTTTTAAATAATCCTTGTAAGTTTACATTTACAAGTCGAAACGTGTGAATACAAACTACCAACAAGCACTAATTTTTGGGTCAAATATAAATTGCGCGCAATGATTAAATCAGTCGTAGTGATAAGAGCAGACCAGTTACAAGCAGCAGTCGTTCACGAGTATGACGGATAAGCCATCACTGCGCTCGACCATAATTGTGATAGCCCATTGACCCGGCCCACCACGCCGTTTTAGTGAGCATGACTATCATTCCACACGACCACGTCACAGCTACAAAAATTACTATATGGTAGTTACAGTATTCGCACTTTACATTGATGCATGCGGCAATCAATACAAAAGCCGCTACGCTATCATATATCAAGAAAGCAGTATGAAAATTAAAATTATAACGTTGTCCGCAAATAAACATATTCTTGCTATAAATTGCTATCATCTATAAATTCATCTATCTTATAATACATTTTAATATACCTTAAGAACTAATATATATAGAAACTAACAAAATATAAAATGATAAATGGGAATTAGTGATAAATTGGACTGACCGTTTGGGTATGTTAAGTATAAAAACATAATTGTTGTCATGACTGTTCCGTCTGCCTGGTCCTCGGGGTTTGCAGTCGAGAAATTATTTTATTCTGATGTATAAGCTATATTATTGTAAACTTTCATTAAAATGTATTCAGTAGTTTTTGCTTGAAAGAGTAACACATCCATCCACACTCACACACTTCCGCGTTTATAATATTAGTAAGATTCTGTAGACCCATCTGATGAAAATGATAACTTTCGCCTACCTATATATCTATAACAGCATTTCGGATATCACGACATCATAGAACGTCTTTTCTGTTTCCGATGACTAAGATGTCATGCAATTAAAAGTCTCTGGAAGTTGTGAATTTTCGGTTTGGAATATTTCATCTAACAAAACGGAAAATAAACATAAAATTAATTTTACAAAACGAAGCCAACCAAACGAGAAGCAGATATCTTTATACAAAGTCTATCTGGTTTATATTAGTTTAGGTAAACTTTGGCTACCCTGTCTGTGATTATATTGTAGTTGTGAGTATATTTTTCTTTCAAAAAGGTTATCGTACCTACCTTTTGATTCCCACCCACGCCGGGGTCAAACACTTTTGGCGCTTGTGATTACTCTTATTTTGCTTTTAGTTCGCGTACGTATTTACGTATATATTAAAATACTAAAATAGGTATATACTAAAAATATACTATTATTTCAGGTTCTAGAAAATTAACTATATGCAAAGTACATGTATTGATTACATTTTGTTAATTTAACAAAACTAGTAGTCCCCCTGTGGTCGATATTAATAAATAAATAACCTTGGACAATTCACACAGCGCCATCTAGTCCCACGGTAAACAGAGTTTGTGTTATGGGTACTAGACAACTGATATAAATACTTACATATATATTTTTTTGTAAATACACAAATAATATACATAGATAACACCCAGACCGATACAAAGAATCATTCTCATAAATACAAATGTTTGCACTGTGTAAAGAAACGAACTCACGACCATTTGAAATGAAGCGGTGTGCTAAACCGTTATACTACCGATGCAGTACTTGTATTCATGAGTATGATTGTTTGTACCGGTCTGGGTGTTTTCTATATATTTATAATATTTACGAAAAAAATATATATCTATGTATTTATCAGTTATCCAGTACCTATAACACAAGCTTTAGGTACCTTTTTTTTTTTTAACTTGGAGAAAATCCCTCATGGAGACCCGCCGGCCCCGGGGGAAGCCCGCGGGTACTGTGAGACTCCTACTCACTAAAAAATCCAAGATGTCCCTCACCCAACGCCATAGATGGCGCGGTGGCCCACTCTACAGCGGGCCCCATCTCTGTGTGGGGAAAAGCTTTAGGTATCTAAAAAAGATGGCGCTGTTTAACTAAAAAAAAATAACTAAAATAAACCAAAACAATAATTGATTTCACTTATTGATAGAATTTTCGACTGTTTGTTTTTTATCTATTAGGTTGCGTTTTGCATCAATGTAACGCGGTAAGTTAAATTTATTTTTGTTATTTATAAATAAAAATGTTATTAGCGGTTTAGCACATCGTCTTAGCTCCGATGGTCGCAGGTTTGATTACTCGCACGGTACAAACATTTGTATTCATGAGTATGATTGAGTGTTTTCTATGTATGCATTTACAAAAAAATGTATTTATGTATATCTATCAATTGTTTAGTAACCGTAACACAAGCTCTGCTTATTTTGGACTACATGGAGCTGTCTTAATAGTCCTGGGTTATTATTTATTGTTATTCTGAATACCACAGCGCCTAAAAGTCGAAGGCTAAGCAGAGTACAATAACACATAAAGTAGTTATACAAGTTTAAAAGATGAATAACAATGTCGAAATATTGTTTATGGGGTCAATCCTCAGCCATCTGCGAACAGGTTTTATTAAATTCCCAATTTTTTATACTTATTTTTCGACTAGCATGGAACCACTACAAGGTTACAATATATAAGTACTTGTTCGATAAGAAAAAAACAATAAAATTTGACAATAATATAAGCCAACAATCTCTTTGCCACATAAAGTTGCCTTCAAATATGTATAGGAATGCATTTAAAGAAAAATTGCTTTATGTATATTTACGAGTCCAAAATGTGTATAAAAATATATCCGCTCTTTCACGATCAACTGAAGTACCTGAATTAATGAATACTATTTTCAGCCGGATAGACTGCAACGGTGAACTTAAACTCAAAAATGAGTATCATGACCTCAATATAATCCGAATAAATTGCGAAACACCCCCTATAATTGCTACATTCCGGCGCAGACGTATCTCTCATTTTGTTGGTTTATGTCTGCCCCAGCCCCCACGAACATCCAGAGCCTCTGAGCACTGAAGTGAATGCAAATAACGATCAAAACCGAGAGTGCACGAATGCTGTCGGCCCTCTGAGGTTATATATAGAGGTCGCTCGGAAAATATCTCTTCAGTACCTTTCATATTGCGAACTGTGTGTACGTGTTTCGCGCGCACGGCGTTCATTAACGAAAACATTGCTTTCAAACTGAATTGTTATGAGAATAGTTGATTGTTAATAACAAAACAGTGAAATGCCAACCGACATCATGCCGGCTGCGTGTCGCGGTGTCCATTTGAGCGACAATTTCAACAGGAAAAAGAACATCGATGCAGAGGTTAAGTCCGGCTTTTTGGTGCTTTTGGGACCTGACGGCATGCGGCAGGACGTAAGAGTTGTGGTGTACAGAACAACGTTGGAGCACTTTGCTGTTATATATCCGAGGAAGAGATTGTCGAAGGCCATCGGCGTGGTCAACCTGAGGAACACATCAGTAGACCGAGACGAGAACAACAGTGGTTTTGTTGTCAGACAAAAAGGTTATGACAATACCGTGTCGGCTAAGTTTGTGTGCTCAGAACGCAATGTGGAGGCATGGTTGGCTGCGTTCACGACTCGCTCCTCGCCGCATAGTCAGCATCACGCCAGTCTACCGGTCCTCGTGGAAGGCGAGGAGAGCTAAAACCGTTACCTAACCGATACAACATCGGTTTTTGTGATTGATTTGTTTTCGCATATATAATGCGAATTTGCGACACGTCGCAACGAGGTTGTGTTTGTTTTGCAATGGGATGCGAAAAGTGAAAGCGAGATTTTTTTTTGTGAGCGCATGAAAGTGCTCTCTGTAATGATTATGCACTTACCGGAGAATAAAAAGCGCCTGTGACTCAGTGAATCATCGCAGTGACTACCGCTGTCTCGCTGATTGCCTGGTATTTTTTTCTTTGGTAACTTCGACAATCTGGTATACAATTGATATTAATATATAGTGATGCATATACAGACATATATTGAAGTGTGGTTACAACATTAACGAATAATAACTAGCTACCGTTTATAATAATAGTTTAATAGTGCAGAACACTTAAATCAGAAAGTTACTTCATTTATTCAGTTATGTAGTAATATGAAATAATTTTAATTACGGAGAGTCAGATGTCCTTTGATGTGTCTAGCTATCGTTTACATATGGACTTATCTGTCTTTCAAATGTTGTATTGAAAATTTAAAATAGCTATGTTCATTGTAGTTATTTCTGTATATTGTCACCAAGCGTTCTTTTCAATATTCGAGTTTTCAATAGTCGAGTTCGAGTATACTTAACTGTTATATTATTTTATGAGTCATCACATGATTTAGGTCAGTCTGTATTTTTTTATGAATTGTTATTTATTGTTGTCAGTTAGGTATCTATAACCGGAGCCGCGCTATTTTTTTTTAATATTAATCGTAGAATATATATAACCAGTATGCAACTAAATTACGTTAAAGATTTAATAAAACAGATAAACCATATATTTGTAATGCCTATGCAACATTATGAAAACAAAATGCGATTGCTTCACCGACAAGAAATCAGCTTAGCTATGAATAGGAAGAACATTTTCACAGAATGGCCGTCTGTATTAGGCAACATTAACAAAATAATAATTTTCGACTTACATCACTTTGCGTTGACGAATCTTCTCACTGAACTTATAGTATTGGCTACGATGGCTTTTAGAGGATTTTTATTATATAATAAATAGATAAATACTAATTATTTGTATTAGTTATTCATAATTACGAAGTATGTCACATTCTTTTAAACTTACCGCATCGAAAAAAAATTATTAATTAAAAAAAGAAATACATATTTACTATACTCACACTGATTTTAAACAAATTATCTAAAAAAAAAACAAAAATGGCTGTTGAATTGAGAATCTTCTCATCGAATTTAGTTAAACACCTATTACAACAACATAAGTTATTGTAGTCATAAGCATCATACATGCCTATTGCATATATTTGAGAAATATAATGTCTTAAAATGACTCAAAAACGTATTTCAAAATGTCGACAAACAATGTTTGTAGGCAAATCTTGCGCCACGTAAATTTTGTGTTTGGTTGCATAGGCAGATTTTAGTTATTACTAAATTATATTACGTGTTACTTACGTACTTTGTACACGGATTTAGTTATTTCAACACCAGCTTTCGTTATTTACGTATATTAAGAAAAAAGGCGCGCTGTGATTAGCACAATATTACGATTAAAGTTTCTTTTTTATTAAAAAAATATAGGGCATAGATTGTGTTCTTAGAAATCATAGACAAGACATTCATTTCTTTTATTGTTATATATTTTTTCTTTTTTATCTACAATACTTTGTGATTTTTATACAGTAAAAAAATATATGTAGTTTTTATAAAATTCTGCCCTTTTTACGAATAAAAAGAACTTTTAACTTAGGAACGTATGTGTAGTATGTACCTATAAGACTAATTTTGTAGTAAAATACTAGGTACTTATTACAAAAGAATTGATAAAATAATATTTTATAAGTCAAAACCAGTTTACAGTTACTAAAGATTCTCTGGATTCTAAATCACAAAAAATTCACACGACTTTAGAATCTCTTATCTTTATGCGTAAAGTCGTTTAACCAACGGTAGCTTAGGCTCAATTTTCAAGGTCATTATTATAATAGTTTGTATGAGAAGGGTAAAAGCATTGTAAGGAATTTATAAGAACAGGGTCACGCTTTTAACGGCTTCAATCTTGGAGACTAATAATGTGACCCTGTTTGTTACGTTTTTAATTTCTTACCATAAATGGGGTGCTACCAAATTATTTCCATTCCCCTTTACAGGCCATACGATTAGATCGGTGTTTCCCAATTAGTGGTACGCGTACCCCCAGGGGTACATGATGTCACATCAAGGGGTACGTGCGGCTATCAGGAAAAACAAGAACAATTTCCAAAATATTATGTTATAACGATCACATCGTAAAAGCACGGAGCCCGAGCACTGACCGACCGTGCGCTATCCCGCGCCTGCCGCATCTTACCATTGGGCTGCCGCCGTCTCCCGCCTCCCGTTCCAGCTTCCCGCCAGTTTGTTTTTGTCTTAATATAATATTAGTGTGATTGCTACAATAAGGGGTATGCAAGGTTTGAGGTCTTTTTTTAGGTGGTACTCAGCAAAAACTAATTGGGAATCACTTTTGATAGAAATCAGTGATCCTACTACCTAAATAAAAACCAAAAAAAAGGTATAATTTGAAATTATTACATATGTTTTAAATAAATCAATGCTACCAAGATATGAAATTTGTTTAACTAATAGCAAGGAACACCAATAATTTGGCAGCACCTTATTGTAAGGATAGCTGTTGTAATTTCATGTGAAAATTAAAAATATGTTTGTACGAATTTGTATATTTTTCCTTTGTATAAAAAGTACCTGCAAAATTACAAGAGTATGTATTTCAAAAGCATGACTATTACGCTATGTTTGTAAAAAATACTAATGCAATAGAATAGAAAAATATTTATTCATATTAAAATAAACTTACATTGAAGCACATTTGAATAGTCATCACAATTTTTTTTAATCTACCTCTCATTCGGGATGTTCTCAAGAACGAGCAAGGAACTTGCGTTTTGCTCTTTTAAATATTTTCGTTGTAATTTTACATTTTTAAATTCAAATGTGTGATACAATATAATTTTTAAACACTCGGATTGTCATAATTAAGTGATGTACCTATTATATAAATACTGTTGTCTTAATTATTACTTAAAAATATTTATAAACCTTAATACCTTAAGATACCATTCGGCATCACTCTCTTATTAAAAAGCAATGGGATCAATAATAAATCTATAAAATATAATTAATATGTGAAGTAAAAAAAAATTTTAATTACCCTGTAAAGTAGGTATTATGTAATCTTTTTATGACTTAGTAGGAAAAGTCCTAAGTTCGTATTTATTCGACACTAAAAGAACGATGTGTTATTTCATGTCTGTCTGTCTCGCCGACGATGTAAACAGCTATAACAAAGGAAATTATTCCTCCTGTCATATTGTATTCAAATATACGCAGAAAAACGTTAAGTGTTGCCTTATCACGTGACTGACAATTGATAATGCATCTAATTACGTATTTATATCGTTATGTAAATTGGTCTGGATTATTATTATCCGGGATAACAGTCATGAATATGAAAGTATATGATATACTTTATTGCTCTTGTAATAAAATATAACATTGTTATATAAAAGGTAAAAGGACCTATATAATAAAGACCAGAGAATTTCTCTGTTCTCTGATAAAGACATATATATCTATATATAATATTAGACAAACGAAATCAGCGACTTAAATTATTTGCAGACCATCAATTCATTTTTTTTTATTAACTGTTTATACGAAAGTACCTAGGCACTTTCGTATATGTTTATCGCTAATAACTCCGTAATAGTTATATTTACAAAAATACTTTTATGTTGCTCTGTATCTATCTGTTTTCGTTTCTCTTTATGTTTTACGGCAATAAGCACAAAAAATATAAATATTTTTTCAAAAGTTTTTTTAAAACGTTCGATTTTAACTCTCCTCTTACTACTCGGTTGTCTCTGCCTATATGTAATGTATACCTACTTAGATTTAAATGTATATATTTTTAATGCGACATTCCACATTGTATTGTATGCCAGTTACCTATTATAAGTTATGTAAACAGTCATTTGTTTTTCTATTGTCAAAAATAGAGAACATTAATGTGATACTGAAATTGTGTGATTGTTTGTAATAAGGATATTATTTAAGCATATGGATAGTCCAGTGCATTTAGTTGATAAATGTATACCAATATTCATTAAATATAAAGTATACATAAGTGTTGTATTATTTTATTGAACCACAATATAAGCAAATCAAACAACGACTATTACAATTTTATTTTTGTCTATGATTTTTATAATAATTATATTGTTTTACCTTTTGAATGTCCGTTGTCTGTTGCAGCCACCGAAAGTGAAGAGGCAGTATGCGCGCGCTAGCTGTATTTTTTCAAATGCGTTTCAATATTATTTTGTTTTACATCAGGATGAAATTGTTTAAAAAGATGTCACGGTTTTGCAGGCACAGATCTGTGATAAGACGTTCGAAGGGTTGAACATGACATTAGTATTGTCAAATATTTCCAAAAACATCGATGCCTTTTTTTGCTCTCGTCTCATCATCATTCATCATTGTTTTATGTGAATTTTGCAACAAAGCTGTCTATGCAAAGATAGTGCTTGAACTATGAGAAAGGTTAAGTTTATCTTTATTAAAAATCTGTCGATAACTTATTAATATTGGGCCAGAAAAAATGAAGACATCATTTAACATAATTATATTAATTGCCAACAGCAATAATTATCAAATATTAATTATATGTAATAATATTTTACATTGTCTTATTTTATTCAGACTGTCTAGTATTGAAGTCACTGTCCTAGAAAGATCTCATCATCGTGTAATGATGTCACTTGTCTTTGATCGAGTCATTCTTTATAATGACAGTAGATCCTAGTGTACATTCAACATCATTAACCAACTCCACCGAACAGTAATATCCTATAAAAATATAATTATGGTACTCTGTCTTCATACGTATATATATGCATATGACTTCTGGTTGCGGACACAAAGAGATAGAGAATCAATCAATCCCATGTACAATTCGAACGGGGGCAGAAATTACTGCGGCCTGAGTTGAGATTCCTAGAATAGAATAGAATCCTTTGACGACCTCGGCGGTCAAGCGGTATAGCACACCGCTTTACGTCCGGTCGCGGGTTCGATTCCTCGCACGGCACAAACATTTGTATTCATGAGTATGATTGTTTGTATCGGTCTGGGTGTTTTCTATGTATAATATGTACATACATACAAAAAAAAATCTATGTACTTGTATCAGTTATCTAGTACCCGTAACACAAGCTTTAGCTAGCTTAACTTGGGACTAGATGGCGCTGTGTGAATTGTCCTGGGATTATTATATATTATTATTAGCAGGCGCCCTCAGACTAAAGTTGTTTCCGTATAATCAGGACTTAGCCTTCAGCCACTCCATAAAGCCTTTCAGTGATTTGGAGTGCTATCTGCCTTGTTGCCAATCGTTCTGTGAAGCTTGTTTGTCAATTAAATTACAAAAAAAGGATTAAAAAAAACAGGTGGACTGTGATTGGTACGTCGTGCCATTATAGATGACTAATGCGTCTGTATCTGCCAATAACTTCACTGCATGAATATTGCAGCATCTCTTGCAAGGCAGCTGCGGGCAAAAATACCTAAGTGAGAACGAACAGCGAGTAAAACCACAGAATCCTAATAGAATTTGCTTTAACTGACCACCCGCTGTTTGCAAAGGAAATTGGGGAATGTATCTATCTAAGTGATTTTACCTATTTGGCTAATTAAATTTTTGTTGCCAGGATAAGGTTTAAAATATATAAATAAAAGAAAATGTTTAAAAAATTGTACGGAAAACAAAAAAAAATAGCGTTAGGAATTCCATATAAAAATACAAACAGAGTCATAATCATAATATATGTCTCTCTCTCACTGCACATCATGATACTGCACTCAAACACACTGCAATCTCATTTCAAGACGCGCATATTATCAGTCAGACTCCTATAATGTATGCATTTAAAATTAAATTATATAAATAAAGAAACTATAATAAATTAGAAATATTTTAAAGACTTACTGTAAAAGCTATGGAAGAATAAATAGAGTAAAAAAGAGGAGGCTCCTGGCACAGCCATTTTTATTTTTAAAAGAGGTTTCAACAACTGTATACAATTTAGCAAAAATTGTGTTACCTTAATTCGCACAAGAGTCCTAATCAAATGAGACCAATTCCCTTTACAGCATTCTCATTTGATTAGGACTTTTGTGCGAAGCTGGAGAGTTTAACTAAAGCCTAAATAAAACGGCACGTTTAACCGTTTTATCAGTCACTATAGTAACTATAAAGTGCCTATAGCATGTATTACGTGCAAATATCGTGTAGGTACCAACCATTCCAATATCAAAGTAACACGTGTGTATTTCAACCGTATGAATACACAATTTATAGAAATATAATGGCCAATTAGTCTTAATAAAAAATCACAATTCGCACAGAGGATGAAATTAGCAGAGCGAAACGGCCGCGGGACTCGAAACGTGCAGAAATGTGGTCTTCAACAAATTTCGCCACAATTACAATGTTCTTAATATTCGCGTCCGCTTTTTATCCAGCGATCTCATACACACCGCTCACAAAGGACGAACATTTGGATCGCATCAACAAGATGAACGAAGATGTCGAACCGTTTCGAAAAAATTTGACGGAATGCGCGCGACAAGTTACGGCATCGATGGCTGACGTCGAAAACTTTTTAAAGAGGATTCCACAATCTACTACGCAAGGGCAATGTTTTGTAGCTTGTATTCTTAAAAGGAATGCGATTATAGTTAAAAACAAGATTGATCAATCTAATCTGCTAGCGGCGAATGCAGCAGTGTACGGTGAGGATAGCGAAGTGATGGCGCGATTGAAAGCGGCAATTGTGGAATGTTCCGATGTGGTAGAGAGTATATTTGAGATATGCGAGTATGCTTCTGTATTCAATGATTGTATGCATATGAAGATGGAACATATTTTGGACAAAGTGACAATGGAGAGGCGAATGGAGGCACTGGGGCAAATGACGTCTAACCCTGATGAATGGAGTGAGGATGAAGACGAAATGTTGAAATTAGTGAAAGATGAACTTTAGAAATTAAGATATTTAAATTGAAATTAAACTTACTTTTATTTGGCTGTAGCCCGTAATAAAATAATTATTTATGGTACGTCTTTAGTAGTAATATTAAGTATATTTCCTACTTAGGTTTTGTAAACAAAAACATAAAAATGGCCCGGTCGGTTGGTCGGTATGTCATGCATATTTGGCTTATAATTGATATAATACTCTACTGTATATTATTAAATATAATGTCCTATTATCACAGATGGCATAATGAGAGACATTTTTTAATTTATATAGGATCATAAACAGCTTTATAATTATAAAACTTATATCTATTTAAAATTGTTGTGGTTAAACAACAACAGATAATGAAAAAATGAAAAGGACATGTTTTGTGCAGATTTTTATTATCTACAACTTTTATTTAAAATAATTTTTCATATCTCTTACCGTTATCGAGTTATTTTAAAAAAAGCGTTTTACAACCCTTTTTAAGTTTTTTCATCCCTTTCCCGTCAACTTAAAACAAAATTTCTTTTTAAATATTATTATTCATGGATTTGCGGCCTTATTGTTTTATATTGTGCCAAAACTGGTCACATCATGTTTAATGTAAAATTTTACTGGACTGAATATAACATAAACATCTATACCTACATCTGTCTGAAGTGTCTGATTGTAATATTGAAATAACCGTTTTTTCTGCATGCATATGAATATAAATCTGTGCCGTACAGACCCCAAAAAATAAAATGTTTTACAATTTTTGTCTGTCTGTTTGTGTCAAAAAGTCATTTCGGAGAATAGCTGTATATTCTCCGAAATGCGGATCTCCCGTTAAAAATCATCGAAAATAAGTCAACTGACACACCAATTGAACGAAAAGTAATTACCGCTAATACCTCAATGTATAAGAGGCACAGATAGACAAAAGTTCTGTGCATCAAACCAATCCCGTTTAGCGTTAGAACACCTAAAACAGAGATTTGCTCGGGATGAGTTAATTATAGAACATTACATAAGAGAAATTTGATTTTACGTCAGGTAAAATAGTTAATCTCGACTGTTCAACAAGTAAGTCCGTACGCGTTTGTTTTTATATAAAAATTTGTGTGTGCGGCCCGTTTGATGGTAAGTTTTTTATTGTTTTATGTGAATTTTGCAACAAAGCTGTCTATGCAAAGATACTTAGTGCTTGAACTATGAGAAAGGTTAAGTTTATCTTTATTAAAAATCTGTCGATAACTTATTAATATTGGGCCAGAAAAAATGAAGACATCATTTAACATAATTATTTTAATTGTCAACAGCAATAATTATCAAATATTAATTATATGTAATAATATTTTACATTGTTTTATTTTATTAACATAATTATATTAATTGCCAACAGCAATAATTATCAAATATTAATAATATGTAATAATATTTTATTTTATTAAATGTCTAGAATTGAAATCACTGTCCTAGAAAGAGACGCGCTTCTTAGCAGTTAGTCTCTTTCTCTTTCAGGGCAGAAGTGTTTCGGAAAATAATTTAATATCTTAGATAGATAAAATAGCTTAAGAATTATTGTTATTTTACTGGCATTACGGCTTTTTCATTTCAAATTACGTCTATTTAGCTCGTAAAGTATATCTCGATTTAGCAGCATACCTTTCAGTTCTTTTTAGTCGATGATATCAAATACTTAACATCGATGCATCGACATTATCATCATAATCGATTTTCATAATCCACCATTTTTTTTTCATAATCTTTTCGGGATGTAAGATACTTCATAACAAGCATATTTTTGTTTAATCCATATTTTTTAGCATAATGAAACCATTGTCATTGAGGTCGCTGATTTTGCCAACGTTGTGGTAACCATTGTCAATAAATAATAATCAATTACTTCACAATCGATTTTATATTCACAACAAAACTTGACATATTTTGAAACTCCTAATGGGTATTATTATTTGCTTTAAGTCATCACCACATATCTGATGTATAGTCACCAGATGATGTTTTTTGGAACACTACGATGAAAATGTCGAATGTAGGTCATTGCAAAGATTTTATCATTCATCACTTGCAATATTACGAATTAATTTGTAGGTTTTTAGCAGAAGATAAAAATAAAAGTCAATTTCCGATAAATTCACTGAATTGATTCAGTACTATATCGATTCTTTTGGATCGAGAAATCGATTCTTTGGCCAATAGATTGCCATCCCTACCTGAAATTCGTTTTTATTGTTTGTCGTCCATTTCTGACTGTTAGTTTTAGGTTATTTCAGTGGATATTGAATTGAATACATTTGAAAAAGATAGTTATGTAATTTGAAATACATATTCTAGGAATATTAAAGTAATTTGCTAGAAATTAGTTATCAGGGTTTTGGCTTTGTAATACTGTCCTCGTCTCTTCATAGCGTCATCCGGAATTACCTGCGTGGTACTTATTATTAATCTCGGTATTTTTGTCTTCAACGTATAGTATACACAAATACTACACAATTTCAATAGTGTCTGTTGCACTTGGGTTAGTAAAATTGAATATAGAAAAGCCATTGACGTGACTCTGAATTTATTTCTCTATTTGTTTAAGTGAGGTAAATTAATAAAATGGTCATAAAGTTGTACATGACGAAGCAATATAGTCGTGTTGAAGTCTTTGATAGTGTTAACTTAATTTTATATTTTCTATTTAACTGTGTTTGGTCAAAACGGTAACAAATGGTTGGTTGGAAATGTGTAAATTTCTACTGGAGTTTCAATGTAATATAAAAGCATTGTCTTTGGCAAGACTTGATAATCAAATATTAAATCAATTGTTTGCTATGGTATCCATGCTAATGGACCATCCTCTACAGCTTTGTAATTAAAGACTTCTTAAATTAATAATATTTCCTCATTTTTTATTTCAACAAGAGGCCGCTTAGTAGCTATCTCATGAGCACAAAAATATTAATAAGTTATATGAATAGTCAAGAGTAATATTTTTATATCTGTTCTGGAGCTTCTATAATACTAAATTGATTGGTGAAAGTTTGTATCCGAAGTCAGTTTGTAGGTTTATAAAATTCTAAAAGAGGTTTATATTTTGTGTTGTGGTGAGGTATATCATCTTCTAATCTGTGGACACAATGTTTGCATTTCTACAAATGCAAACATTTGACTACTCAAAAAGTTTTATTTGGGTTTTCTTGTGTTATTCAGAATTAATATGAGAATTATTTTTGGTTCAGGTTTTTTTTATAAATCAGTCCCTAACATTCTAAACTGGAGTGACATTGTCTTTATTAAAGCTGAAAGTTAGGTATTTTGTAATTAGATATTGGGTATACAATTCAAACAAAAAAAGAAAGAAAGAAGTGGTAAATGTGTATAGGAATTATTAATTATAAAAGTTATTCTTTTAATTGAAAATATGATATTGTACTGCTGCGTATGCTTACAATGTAAAGGAATCAGTGGAGAATGATAGTGTGGATAATGCTAGGTTAGGTTGCTTAAGTCAAGTCTACTTGCTTCAAGAAAACATGGTGGAATTTCCCTCGATCATTCCCAGGGGCACAATGTGGTTGTAAACCTTTTAGGGTATGCCTAATTCCTGGTATTAATAACCTACCCCTTTCCCACTCAGTTCATTGGTACCCTGTGTTGGTGTATTCTTCTTTATATAAAAATAACAGAAAACTTGTAGTTTCATCAGTTTTGAAAATATAAGTGGCTAAAATGTGATAGGTGGTGGGGGAAGGTGGTAGGTTTGAAACTTACTACTGGATGTTTTTTATACAACCTGTATATACTTTATATCTATTGTAGTAAATGAAGAATTTTACAGTTTCTTTTATTTGTATTTATCATAGTTTCATGAGGGCCTTGAAACTATTACCCACTTCTACTACAAATAGATGGGTGCATATAAATGTCTCATAAAAAAATAATATCCAACTTTTCAGCTAAAAGCGAGGGTGTTTTAGATGATAAAGTGTCTTCATCGGTATAAAAATGATGTTAAATATATTATTATTAAGTAATTGTTTTGTTTGGAGATTTGATTTGTTCTTTTGAGTAAAATCTGTTTTGCTTACTCTACCTATATATTGAATTAGAATTATTATATTAGTATTGAATGGAATTTGTGGTGCAAGTTGTAATACAAACATTCTGAAATGAGAGCAGTATCAAATAAGTTTAAAAAAAATGTATATGAGCAATGTTGACAACAGTGCAATAATTAAAAAATAGATATGTTTATACAAAACGAAAAATGGTATTGGTGTAACATATTTGGTGAATAATATAGGGAAAGCCTGCGCAACACACATACGGAAGAATGTAAATTAAACCACAATGTAATAATCACTAGGACTCTTCTTTCATCATCCTTGTAATATAATCACAAACTTGAAAACTTTAACAATTTCTATATTAATTATGAGAATTAACTAAAAGTATCAACTAAACTTTATGCCCAGAGGGGTCAGACAAAATGTATGTATATGCCCCAAGGGCAAGAATAAAATTGAATTTGCTAAGATCAGTCTTCACTTTCATCACAGAATTAGCTGCCAACTTCTACATAAGAAGTGCAGTCGTCATGCGCCCGATTTCTACATTGATTACACTGAATCCAATCTTCAGCTGGTGAATCACTGTAATTGTCAGCAAAAATCGGGTTTCGGTTTCTTGTTTTGTTGTTTGACTGAGGGTTTTTTAGTTTTAAGTCTTGCCTGGGGCCTGTTGACTTTGAAAGCTTGGTTTTCTTATTATTTCCCTGAGGATCGACCAATGTAACACCAGTGTGAACCTCATGTTTGTTGCTGCGGATCTGACGACGTCAAAGGCTGTTCATTTGACAAGAGTGGTGGCAGAAAAGCTAACGATATCGATGACTGTGGCTCATTTTTGTCATTGTTCATGGGACGATTCTTGAATATGTATATCTTGCTGGTTGTTACACTACGTGGAGCAAGATTTTACAATAAACAAACGTATTTTAATATAAACTATACTTTTAAAAAAGACAATCATATCTATAAGGAAAGCTAAGCAGTTTAGTCACTGTAGTCTGATAAATCATTTTCGCAATTCAACATATATAATATGCAGCATTTTCTCTAACACATTTCACATGTGACCAATTTTTACAAGCTCCACATTTTACCTATTCCTCACCAGATTTCTTCGGATCAAAGGGATCACAACATATCAGACAAAAATAACCATCTACTTCAGTTTCTTCGTCAGTGTAATGTAATACCTTCCTCTTTACAGCAAGACTTTTTTTTCATTAATAGTTTTCTTTCCCATATTGGCATTTTCCCGTTCTGTCTTCCTTTCTGTAGAATTTCCCCCTTTGACTGACTTTCCTTTTTTGGATTTATTTACGTCTTTCTTACTCTATTCCAGTGCTATAACATTTTTTCTCTGGCGTATCAGTAAAAACTGCTGGTTTGTGAGTTTTTCGTGTTATCTTCGTGGTTCTCGCAGTGGCTTTTGGATAAGGCCGAATAATCTCGGAACAAAAATTGTTTTTATTAGACATCATAAAATCTTTACTACAAGCGGCTACTGGGTTAGTATAAATGGAGCTTACAGGGCTTGCCATGGTAGCAAGGTACATTGCAAAACATCACGTATGTTTTGCAATGTACCTACCATGGCAAGAATTACAGTATTTATTCCGGTATTTCATAAAGATTAGGTATGTCTAATTGTCAAGTATGAAAGGTATAGATAGTTCCACATGCGTAGGTGTTTTCAGTTTTCAATTTCTCAGGCAAAGCAACAGACGAGAAAAAATTATCAAAGTAAACTTCTTTATATAGCCTCTCTGGTCAGGAAGATACCTCAACTTGTACCCCCTTTTTATGGGCTTCATAGGTAGATATTGTTTCAAGACAAACCTACCTTTGAATTTAATCATTGACTCATCTACACTCAGTATGCGAGTACCATGATAAACCTCTTGAATTTTTTTATTGAGTGCATCAATCATGTTCTCTTATATAACTTATCTTTGCAGTCTCTAGGCGTTTGAGAGTTATCGTTGCAGTGTAGATGAGATCCAATAATAGCAAATCTGTCTCTTGGCATTGTTTTGTAAATAAGTGCATTGTTGAGATCAAGTGCCGAAGAGTAATGGACTCTCCACGCCGGACGAGTATTGTAACCCATAAAAAAATTAATACCAATAAATGTTAGGAGTTCCTCCTTTTTTAGGTTCAATACCTTGCCTTTCTGAGTAGCGTAATGGTTCCTTTGGTATACAATATTATCAATAATATCTTCTATCAATACTAAAAGTATATCAGTTGGTGTGGTACAGTGAGTAAAATAGTCTTCTACTACTCCAATATCTGCAATGTATTTCGGAAAAATTGTATCTAGGTTAAGGCTTCAAGAAAGATCCTGCGGCTAATATTCTTGGTAGGGTTGTTGTGCAGGTATATTACAAAAGTATTTATACCCGCTATCTATACCGTTCATCAGGCTATAAAATACCATTGGCCATCTATTTGTACCACGTGCAACGTTGTAACACTCGCACATTTTGTCCACAGTATCTACTCCACCTTTGGTTCTATTGTAGTCCATTATCAATACTATATGTCATGTTTTAAAAACATAAAAAATATGAGCATTTATGAGGTGTGGTACGTCTAATATTGTGATATCTTCATGTCCATCATGCCCATAATATGGCTTCTTTTTTGTGGAACCAAGGATATCAAGAGCCTTTATGTTGACTCTTGATAAGTCGCATACTGTTGCCACTACAACCAAATCTGCCTTTTAACGTTCATGTAATATCTGAAAAATAATAATATTTACTATAAATACTATAAGAAATTTATTGTAGATAATAAGGAAATATTAAAAAAACAGCTCTAATTATTATCGATAATCTGTCAGAAGTTACAGACTTACCAAAAAATAAAATGATATTGGTTGCTTCCATTTTTTTCTTAGATCTGTAAACATGAACATTACGGCTTTTTTTATTTGTTCTGTAATGATTACCATGATCTTGGAAACCTTCAATGATATCTGTTTTCTCATTATAATAGAGAAGTTTTTTATTGCCATTTCATCGAATATCAGAATACAAAGATTCTCTTGCTTCAATTAGCCTTCTACCATACTCTTCAAACTTTCAAATACTTGTTCGTTAATGCCCGTCTTTAATATAATAGTATTCTATTCAGCATCTTTTTCAATGTACTCTGACAGGGTAATGCAAACATCCTTCGTAAAAGGCTGTAGCAGGCAGGTGACCGCTCCGGTGAAACGCTCCATCGCGACTAAATTCCCAGAAACCGAAGTTACTGCCCCCGCTTCCCCTGCACCGCTCACGCGCGCCGTTTTCGTTTAATTCAAATTTTACTTTTCTAAGGACTTTTGGGCCACCCTGTACTACAACATTATCTTTAGTAGGTACTGAATAGCTTCCTAATTGCTTTTTGTACTGTCGGTAAAACAAAGATCCTTGAGATGTCTCTTGCATAACACTTTATTGTATTTAAAAAGCTTGGTTAAAGCATCCAGTGATGTCCAGTCTTGGTCTGGCCAACAAAAGTTAGCCCAAGCTCTTGCTCTGTAAAACGCAGTAAAAATATAAATATTTTTTATTCAATTATTAAAGTTATTATTTATTATTATTCTTTTCTACCTGTTTTAACATCAGTAAAGTTTTATTATTGTTTATTTTACATTCTTTTGTTACCTTTCACTTCATTACTATTTATTTTGTCTTGATTATCTTTATCAAATAGACCTTTTGTGACTGGAGTATCTCGTTAATTAATGGCATTTCCTCTAACAGTCCAGTAACAGTGTTTGAACTTTAACGGGTGTAGGCAGAAGATGATAAAAAATATTACTTTTCAACCGACTAAGAAGTAAATCATCATATTCATCTGAACTAAAGGTTGTTCCATAAATTGTGCGATAATAGCTGCGTGGCACAATTGGTTCTCTTGAGACCTGACATGTGGGTGTTGATGCTATAGCTGGCGATTGCTTAGTTTATTTTGGAGTCCCTGGTCGAAGACAATCAACTGGTGAAATATTTCCAAGCGAGACATTGAGTATTGGAATCGGTGTCAATAGCAGCAGATTCTGAACTCTTCTGTTGATATCTATTAATAGGTGGTATATTTTCTTGATCAGGATCATGCGTTGAGGCTACCGATAAAATAGACGGCATTATATCTCCGGATTCTGAAGCTTGTGAATGAGGATGTTCGAGAGTTGAGTCTTTTTGTTGTGCGCCATCTGGTGCAGGAGCTTCCGATAAAACGGAAGGGGCAAAAGCTGTTTCTGGTATGGCCTGTGGGGTTGAAGGGATATAAGGCAGTCGCTCTAAAGCCAGTCGTGATATTGCTGTGTATCATACATTTAGACCAAGAACCTGAAAGAACTCGTATTAAAGCGTGCTTTAATGAGCGGGTTATCAAGAATAAATTGATTTTGCTTTTGGGCTCTAGCTGGGTTCTTGATTTGCGCTTTTCTTATGGATATTTCCGGTTCGGGTATATTAAATATAAATGGTTCAGATAGACCTTACTGTGATGGCATAGGGTTATTACTAAGTTTAATATTATAATTATACATAAATTGAGAAGTAGTCCTCTTTTCAGGCATACTTTCGTTTCGCCTTTGCAAATACAGTGTGTTCATTTCTTCATGGACAAATTCTAAAGCTTATACGCGATCACAAGGGATCTTTAAGTCCGCGTAAAAAGCTTGTAATATGTTTTTTATATAGTTCGCGCCTTGAATGAATAGTGGTAGTAATGGTTTCGTGTAATGATATTATAGTACTGTACAAGTTTAAACATTTTTTATAACATTCTTCTAAAATATGTTTTAGTTTATATTTTTAACAAATTATTTTTGACATTTTCATAAAAAATATTATCTCTCTGCCAGCTCTCCGGTATGTCGTTCGAATTTATTAAACGTGCGGCGGGCCCCGTATCTTTATTAAGGATGCCATTCAATAGTGCAGCATTTATTATTGCGTTAATTTGTAATCAAGTGACGAATTGATATACTCATTACTCATTCACTAAATGGTTACACGACTTATCTCCTTAAAACTCATCAAATTTTTCAGTTTCTTCTTTCGAAGGGAAGGCTTAATTCGAATAGTTCTTAACATTTATATTTTTTAAATTCCTTTGGACATTTTTATGATTTTGGTTTTAACACGTTTCATTGGCGTGGTTTTAACACGTTGCAAGTACGTTGTCTAAAAATCTCCAATAATTCAATTTAATTTGTATCCCATAATAAAATTATTCCTACATGAAAAAGATTTTTCACTGCTAGTTTTATACTACGCGATTTTGTAACATGCGCGCGGTAACTGTACGCTCTCGACGTGAAATTGGTTGTGACTCGATTTCTTCGTGATCCGTGTCTCCCAGCGATACTGCCAGTCTCTTCATATCGATTCCATACATTTCGGATAGCCCGTCGGGAAACACCAAGACGCATTGTAACAGATCGCTGTGATTCTCCCTCTTGTAACGAAACAACCGCCCTTGTAGCGGTTTCCAACTCCATATGACGACGAGAACCAGGCATATTGACTTCGTGACGAGTTAAACATGTTCGGAACTAAACACAATTTTTGTTGAACAAGATGATTGTTAATTGTAACGCATGCGACGAAACTCGAAACATAAATGATGATGAAATTCTGCATAGGGTTAATTCTAAGCACTTAAGTTTTTTGTCTACCAACTTAAGAATAACATTCAAATTGCTATTCCTAACATCGATACGAATGCATAAACATGTCAACGTTTCTTTAAACACTCGAATCCATTAAGCATTAACTATTAAGTAACATAATTATCAATATTGTAAATAACTCGTAGTGGATCCTATTTTGTTTTGAGTAGTTTATATGAGAAGGAGATGAATTCGCCCGAGTGTTTGTAGCTATGTGAAGTTCGTTTTGAGGACTCGACGGTGGGGGTGGTAAAGAGGCAGAATATTTGTGCCTGTTTTGGAAAAATCCAGAACTTCCTATGTAACTTCTAGATGGACTATACATAGGAGAATAAGTTTGCTAGGCGTTGTGGGAATATTGTCCGTGAAGGTCTTGAATTTTTTTTAAATTTTGATTTGTACTTCTAATTTACTCTCCTCTGGGATTGTTTATAAAAATGGCACCATGGATAGAGCAAATTGCTTTTCATTGTCATATTATAATCATCAAAGTTGTTTCTGTTATTCCTCACAGCCTCAATAAACTTGTTCTTCTAATTTACTCTCCTCTGGGGCTGCTTTTAAAAATGGCACCAAGGATAGAGCAAATTGCTTTTCCCTGTCATATTATAATCATTACAATTGTTTCTATTATTCCTCACAGCCTCAATAAACTTATTATCGTCAACCCTTTTTTTTTATCCAAAATGTCTAGAAGCCTTTCTTTCGTAAGGTTAAGGTATTGTATTATTATTTTTCTTTCGAGAATATTGGCTTTGCTGTGGTACATCTTCATCAGCATCCTTACTATCTTCTTTACAATCAATATCGTCTGCGTTTCCTGAGGTCTCTCGAGTTTCCATACTTGGGGCAAGAAATAAAAGTTCCTCAAAATGTATGTACTTTCTTCTGCCTGACCAGACTTGATAGATTTTTGCTCGCGTAGCTCACGTGAAAAACAAACTCTTAATTTTTTCCACCTATTTTGTACATAATACTACAACAGCTGTTTAATAATAGATATATAATTCTAGTTTAACCAGTTTGTTCCAATAACAAAGCACAAAAATACAAAGCAAGTTTTTATTCTCAACTTTTTTATATCTCAACCGACAATGACAATCTTGTTATTTTCCCGTTTTGATCATAAAGTTTTATTTAAAAGAATGACTTTGACATCTGACGATTTGAATGACATTGACTTCTAAAGATGTACGTCAAATTGTTAAAGTTATATTGATCAATAACTGAACGTATTATATGACAATGTATATAGACTAATGTAAACAAATGCCACCCAAACACCAATGAAGGATAACGCTAAAAACTGACAGATCTTAAGGTTCTCTAATTATTTGCAGGATTCTCTTATTAAATAATTTATCTGAATAACATCAGGTTATTTTTCTATTTATTTGAGTTCATCGATGTTATTACAAAACTAATGGTATTTTTATTGAAATCATCATTATAGCCGAAAGACGTCCACTGCTGGACAGAGGGGTCCATAATAAAATTTACATAGAATAAAAAAAGAAATACAGAACAGTTTTTTATTTAACTATTATCACAGACTGGTGTTACGGTCCAAAATAAAATAATATAATATATACAGGCTGTCCGGTGAACTCTGGTGGCAGAATTAGGATTTAACATATAAATAACAAAAAAAATATGAAAGATATACATTTATATTTTTAATCATTATAAAGAAGACAAATTATGATTTTATTTCTTAAAAATTATGTCGTATATCAACACTCTCTCGTTGTTCGTGTACGATCGGTGCACATTCTTGGAATCTCCAATACAACAGGTCGTATCGTTTCCAATGATATGTTTGCGGCGTTTATCCTTAGATCGTAATATGCCATCATCTAGCGCGAACGATATTTTCTTTTAATATCTGATTTCAGCGCCGAATGAGTTGCGTTGTGTTTCTTTAATCCACACCCGTTGAGCCTTTTTCAGGAAAAAAATATCGAGTATGATGCGTTCTTATCTCGACATTTATCTCTAAACAGAAACAGCATCGCTGATGCGCATTATTCCCCTCCTTGATAATGCACACCAAACCGTTACTTTGGGTTTGTTGAATATACTGTTACCGTTTGATGTTTTAGGCGAGATAGGGTTTTATCCTTCGTTTTAGTGCCAAAACTTGATGGCAATTCTGCTTGTTTACGCCTCGGCAATTTGAATGAAACGGTGCGCGGTTCATCTCTCAAAACAATTGTCGTTAATCGTCGACTTTATCTTCATTTTTTTCTCACTGATATCCGCGGCGTTTACGCATATGATTACATCATTAGGCTTAAGCACTTGTACAAGTTGAATTTTAACACCCTCAGCGCCATGTGTATCTTTTTGTCACACAGCGTCCGGAACACTGTATTCAAAAGTAGGGACAGCATCTTTCGATGGTGGGGTTTGAAAGTAAACGTCTGTTAAAGCCTGTTTATTCTCTCCCTTTAGTTGTACCACATTCGATGTTCTATACATTTGTTACAAAAAAAATGAAAGCCCTGTCCTATCGCACTTTTTAATAACGGTAAATGCCGTCCGTACTGTGTTCGGATGACGGTGATTAACAAAAACTATGACTTTAATCTCTCTATTTAATTTTTCTAGGTTATGAGGCAAGTAATTAACAAAAATTTGCCTTATATATGGGAGGTATAAAAACTATTTATCAAAATTCTTTTTGGCAGTATTTTTATTTTATAAACTATCTCCAATGTACTGGAGAAGACTAAATAGTAAAAAATAAACAACTGAACTTTAAAGAAAAAAAATGTGACAATCATTAAAATTACTTTTACAAAAGGTCACTTCACAAACAGAACATTTTGTTACAACTTGGGAAGCTTTCCGTAGTTTTCCGCCGATAGTTTTTCCTTGTGTATTTCTTATAACATTCAGAACAACGAGCTTTCTTTTTTACTCCATCTTTTGTATTCGGGACCAGGTAATGTTTAGCGCTGACCGATCTAGGTGTATCAGTCACTGATGTGTGATTGGATCTTTCGAACATACCTGTGATGACTTGTTCACGAAACTATGTGATTGTTAGTTTCTTTGTACAGGTATACTGGTTATACAAGAAATGGGCGTTTACCAAGCTGGTGCCCCATATAATTTCAAACATCAGCTTCCGATACCATTTGGTGCATGCGTGTTGGCCAGTTTTTCTGCCATCCACTTCTGTTCAGAAAGTTGATCATCAGTAGTACCAGAAGTACTTGGCACGTTTGGTGGCTGGAGTTCTAAATCGACAGGAGCTGCTCTTGATGACCTAAGCCTTTCTATTTCAGGCAATAGAGGCATATCACTATCCGAAAATGTTGATAAACGCCTTGAAATCTTAGGAGGGTTCCAAATCTGACTGTCATTGTCGTCACTTGTACTTGTGTCACTAAAGTCTTCATCAGGCATAAAATTGGGATCCTGAACGGAATCATCACTTGAATACTCCATAGTAAATCACTTATTTGAACGTTTCAACACTTATACTGTAACAATAGAAAAAAATATAAGAAAAAACTTGATAACAATATAGCATGCTCTATAGTTTTTGGAAGCCTCAAGATAGCCGCTCTCTTGCGAACTGACTGACGTGGGTTATCGCGCAAATTGGACGCGATGTTTTCATGAAATGTTTCACGAATGACGAAGCCAATGCGGCCCCCTCCCCGCTCATCCGCTCAAGGGAGATATGTATTCAAATCCTAATTCTGCCACCGGACAACCTGTATATTACCTACTTTTCCAAAAAATAGCAAATGACTGATTATGTCAATAAGTTCATACAACTTATTGACATAATCACTGTCATTTGTCACTAGTATAATGACCACATCATGCGTTGCGTTTTCGTTTCAAAGTCGCTATCAGCAACAAAAATACTGTTTGTGTTGCTGGTATGCAATACTTGCACACCACACCAGTTGCATACAACGCTATAAAATTAGAACGAATGCATTCGTTTTGAATTTGTGTAAAAAAAAAATAAATGATACTCGAATTTTTTAACAACCAGCCAGTATGTCCTCTAGATCAAAAAATTTTACGTAGTTATTACCTACTATCTCACGCACGTGGCGGCCGACCCTCCAGCACCAACACCACCAGGCCGGCCGCGGCCGCCCAGTCTTCCAGGACCCTGCCTCGAGAGTCGGTGATGGGGGAGCCCCATGCCGTGGATTTGTCATTGAAGTCCCCCATCACCATCATTGGACGGGCCGAGTATAGCTCAAGAGCGGCCCCCAGCCCGTCCATGTACTGCTCGAACTCGGCGAGAGTCCTGTTCGGAGAGAAGTATGTCCCGACAACGACGGTTTCCCCCCAACTCACACCTATGTACCCCGCTCCGCCGAATAGGCGGCTGACGAGCGGGGTCGCGGGATTGCCCGCGCCGACAATGGCCACCAGGCCAGACGATATGGTTCGGCGACCACTGCAAGGTTAACTCCCCACTGCACCGCGCTCTGCAGAAGCAGATCCGCGCGCGCAGTGGTTGAGATTCCCCTGCAGGAGGCGATGGACTGCCATTATTGACCGGTGTCCATTACCTCAGCCTCTCCCCGGCGGCCATTGCCGCGGGCCGATGACAGTCTTTCTGATCGCGCATCCCTTGCTCAGTTTTTTGCGCCGGACTACACCGGGGCACGGTCCTCCTTGCAAGCCTCGTGCACCTCAAGGCACCGGAAGTGGTCGCTTCTGCCGCAGCAGTTCCACCCGCCGACCCAGCCGATCCGGATCCGCACTGCCGTCGTCACCTCTTGACCGTGTGGGGCCGCAGGTGAACGACGCGCCGCGCCGAATCTCGCCGACGTTGATGGCGTCCGCCGTGCACTCGCCGTGTTGCGCCACGGCGGCCGCCACCTCCTCCCGGTCGGTACCGTCATCCAGGCCTATGACCCTCATCTCTGCGGTCTTGGTGGGTCTGGCGATGCGGACCGTACCGCACGAAACTTCGACGCACGGTCTCTGTTTGGGCACCGGAAGCAGTGGCCGCGGTTTTGAACCATAGGCTCCCTATCCCCAAGGAGACGAGATCAATTTTTTTTTCGCCTTGAGGACGGCGGAGTTGGTTACCCCCGCCGCCTCTGCCTCCGGACACAATGTGTCCACCACGGCCGTCGATCGCGGCGCGCGCAATTTCGATGGTGACGGGGGGGCCGGCTTACCCTTCTTCCCCTGAGAGGAAGCCCCAGAGGTTCTCTGAGTACTCTGAGTACCCTGAGTCTGCCTCTCAGAGACGCCCCTCGCCCCCGCAGATGGGGAGCGTCTCTGAAGCCCGGTCCCCCTGCACCGGGGAGCCGGGACAATAACTCGTACTGCCCGTCGCTTTGCAGCGGCGGGCGCTATTCAGGGCGGATTGATACCGCCGGGGAGCTAATGCCCAGGGCAGACTTAATTTCGCGGATGCCCTTCTCTATTTGGGCACCGATACGGGCATCTATCAGCTCCCCGGTCGCCCTCATGATCTCCGCCCTGAAGGCCCCGACTTCATCCGGCTTGGGGGTCGGGCCAGGTGCCCTCACCTTCGCAGGCTCCTGCGGTGCCTGGGAAGCGGCTGAAGGAGCTTGCGACCCCGACCTCACCGCGAGTTGCCGCATTTGCGCTTGGAGAGCCTGGAGGTGGCTTCGGAGCTCCTTATTCTCCTTACGGAGCTCCTCCACCTGTCCCTCCAGCTTTCGGCGCTCGACGGCTCCTGCGGTGCCTGGGAAGCGGCTGAAGGAGCTTGCGACCCCGACCTCACCGCGAGTTGCCGCATTTGCGCTCGGAGCGCCTGGAGCTGGCTTCGGAGCTCCTTATTCTCCTTACGGAGCTCCTCCACCTGTCCCTCCAGCTTTCGGCGCTCGACGGCACCCGCGGTAAAGTCCCTGTTGACGACGGCACCGCTATCTAGCTCCTCTGCCATCATCAACACGGAGCCGATGGACTCCTTCAGCCGCTTCTGGTCGGTCCCCTTCAGGTTTCCGCACCTGTGCACCGTGTCCAGGGCAGCCCCAAGCTTTCTCTGGGCCTCCGCCCTAAAGACGGCCACTGGCTGCGAGTCATCCTTTGGGAGGACCTTCCCCTTCCCCACAGGGACCCCGGAGGGTCGGACAAACGCTCCGTCGTTCCCTCGTTTCTCCTGCCGCCGGGACTTCGGCGACGTTGCCGGACTCTCCGTACCCACGGGCACCATTAGGACCACTCCGTTCCCAGGCGACAGGCAGGGGATCTTGGATGGCTTGGCACTCCCGCCCGCCGCCCCGGTCCGTCCACATGCGACTGCTTCGGTACTGCCGTCTTGGCGAGACCGTCCTCGCTTGAAACAAGGCAGCCGGACAAATCGTCCTCTACTAGCATTGAGCGCGTCGAGCGCGTACAGCGCGTCGACGATGCTGAAGAGGGCCGAGATGCCCGCGACCTAGCCCGCGAGACGGGCCGCGACCTCGCCGCCGACCGCACCGCGTCGGCGTCCGCCAGTGTGACGGAGTCCGACATGGACCAAAAGGAAGGGGCTGCTACCACCAGCCAACTTCCTCAACCCGGCAGCAAGGACGTCACGCCCGACCTAAGTCGGGCGGGTACTATGGAGGCTAGCGCCTCCACAAACTGCTCCAGGATTTCCCCTGGAGTGGGCACACGAGACTGGAGTTACACTACCGGCCAAAAGTTTAGACTCACCTAAGAATTTTCATGAAATTGAAAGGAAATACAGTTTTAGTCCATTATTTCTGTTTATTATCATTGTTCAAGGAAAGAAAATAATTTTCTGTACAAAACGTCTAAAATTACAAATATTTGTTAGTATTTCTTTATATATTGGATTCATCAATATATCCGCCTTTTGCTCGAAGAACAGCAGCACACACTCCATTCTTTCAATTAGTTTTTGTAAAGATTCCGCCGAAATTTGATTCCAAGTTTTTAAAAATGTCCAAAAGAAAAATGCGACCAACCAATTCAAAACAGCTTTGTTTTGAATTGGTTGGTTGCATTTTTCTTACACTTCTGTCTAACTCGTCCCACAACAACTCGATCGGGTTACAATCAGGCGACTGAGGAGGCCATTCCATATATTTAAGGAAGGATCCTTCTGCTTCTCTTTAGCGGCTATATAATTTCGACAAAAATTTGGATGTATGTTTAGGATCGTTATCCTGTTGAAATACGAATCCGCGGCCCACAATTCTTTTGCCACATGGAAAAGCATGCGATTGGAGAATTTTGTGGTATACTTTTTTGTCCATGATACCCTCAATTTGTACAAGGTCACCAACTTTCTGTCCAGCAAAGCATCCCCAGACCAAGACTGATCCACCCCCATGTTTGACTGTTGGCACTACGTTTTGATTATTCATACGCTCGCCGACCAATCGACGAACATACTGTCGGTGTCGTCGGCTAAAAATTTCAAACTTTGATTCATCGGTGAACAAGACCTTGGACCATTGTTCAACTGTCCAATCTTTGTTTTTTTGCCCAATTTAATTTTTTCACTTTATTTTGTTTGCGTAGTAACGGTTTCTTGGCTACACATTCTTTTAAACCATAATCGCGCAAACGTCGCTTTACCGTTGTAACAGATACCGGTGTTTTCCGCGTGGAGTTGAGTTGTTTGCTCTGTCTTAAAAAGACAGATGCACTTCATTGAGAAACATTGGTCTTTAAAGCAATTTTTCGCGTTGAATAACCTTCGCTTAATACCACAATAACTGCACGTGTCTCAACACTCAGCTCGGCTTTTCGACCCATTTCTCTACGTACAAAATATAAAATATGTATTTTTCTTCAATTTTGAATAAAATACAGTTATTCTCGAATTATGTAAATTTAAATAAAACAACGATATTGATTGATTTGATTTGATCAAATTTGATTCAAGTAACCGTTGTATTGTATTTACGTTGAACTCTTCTGCCTCATCAGACTCAAATCCATCTTCTGAGCCATCATCGGGAATGTTGAAAATCTGCTCCAATGTCTTTTCAATATCATTTTCATTCATATAGCGCGGCATTTTTATTAAGGTCTGAAAAAAGAAACGTGTTATGTACACTTGTTGAACTAGTTCCTAGTTCAACAAGTGTACATAACACGTCACGGCAGCGGAAATGTTTTTTCCACCAAGTAAAAAGTCCTCTCACATCTAAATACTATAGTAACTTCCAAGGTATAGCATAAAACTTGAAGAATAAACATAAATACACAATAAAAAACAGATTCTTACCTCTTTTCAAATAAAAAATATGAAGATTCACGAAGTAACAAATTTTCTTTCAAAATTGGCGTAATGTTTTGACAGCTAGTGGCGCCAAGAAAAATTATTTCACACAAGCGTCATTTTTTTCTCTTAATAATAAGACATACCTCTTTAGTTGCCAGTGCAACAAATTAGAACTCCTTTTGTAACTCACATAGAAAGATAAGCAAAATTTTTGTTGGTGGTAAATATATCGCCTCTGCCGTAAGAAGGGTTAAAACATGAAGAGGAAATAAACTTTAAAATGCTAAAGATAACTAGAAATGAAAAAGATACCGCAAAATTATTTGTTAAATAATCTAGGTAAATAAAAGGTGTAAACTATTTTGAGAAAAGCATCCGACAGATTCTATTAAAATACTGTACTTACAACTTAAACATTTAAAGAGTGGTAATGTTTTCGATTGAAAAATCTCTCCACATTGGTTATTGGCCGAATTATAGGTACATGGGTGCAGTCGATACATCCTCTAACACCAGGGATACCATACTGTGTGGCAAAACTGAAAAAGAAATATAAACAATTTTTTTTTCAAGAAACCTTCATTTTATTACACAGATTAAATACATTTTAATACTAAAAAAAATAGAAATAATTCGTACTTGATATCATTTTATGAGATCCACAATCATGATTATGCAGTTATTGAAACTATAAGTAGCACAATAGACGGAATAACTGCTTTAACATCTCCAGTGTTTATTCTTATCAAAATGATAGATGATACAATAAAACCCAATAAGCTTGCTATAAGAACAATTATTTCATTTGCTTCTATATCCATAGGATGTGTAGATTTCTTGCTGTCATTATTATTAATATTAACATTGGACATCAATTGTCTCTTCATTTGTAGGTTTTGATTAACTTCGTTGACAAACAGTGAAAACAATCAACAATATGTCCATTAACACAGCATTTCCACATTATTTAAACAAAAATTAACACCTATGCTGATTCCTGAAATTTACAACTCCTCCTTCTGTTAGAACATGGTTTATGTGACTATAATAGGATAGCTAGATCTCTCATAATATCATTCATAAACTAACAGCTACAAATAGTTGACTGAACTAAATTAATAGTATATATATATATACATATATATTATAAATTGACAAAAAGCATAGAATTCTATAAAGGTAGAGTAAATATTACTCATATTTAATATACCTATATAAACTTACTTTCTCAAAACATTCCTGTCTTTCCTGGACTGAGAAAATCTTATATATTTCCTCAGTATATAGGGTATCTGTTACCTCCCTGATGCAGTTTGAAACAGACTGCTGCGCCATAGGGGTGTCTAAATTTTGTCCGACTGCAACCTGGCAGCTACCACTGGCATAAAAATTTAATGCAGTGAGAAACTAAAAAAAATATGTAGATATGTGAATACTAAATAATAGGTAAATACTAAATCTTTTCATCTACAACATGTACATAAGTTCTTACTTTGGTTATTGGATCGATTGATCGACTATTTTTAGGCAGAGATAATAATGGTACCACATCCAGACATAGATCCTCGAAGAGTTCCCGACTGAGTCTGTATTTAGATACAAACTCGAAGTCTGGGATAGATCTTTGGAGGTACCTATTACGCATTTTTCGTTTAATCCTGCGTCTTTCAATTTTTTCTTCATTGAGGGCTTCTAAAATTACTGCTAATCTTGCCATAATGAAACTAAAACGTCAAAATAATGTAATGCTAAGTTGTAGGTTATGTTGAACACAATACTTATACATAATCTTATATATAAGTGCTGATAACATTTATCCCAGATTAATTATTTATTTATTTATACATATTATCATGGCAACAAATCACTTACTTATTTTAACAGAATATAGATAACAATAGTCTTAGTATTAAATGAAAACCACAAATTGGTTTACAAAATTGGGTGTATAAAATTGCGCAATTTTATACACCCTATTTTGTAAAATTGTAGACTGCCATTCCTAAAGATGAGGCTACTGATCTCTTTCCTTCGCCATTTTCAATTCGCCTGCGAGCCTCTTTCATTGCCTCTTCAGAACAGACCTGACGATCTGTTTTTCTCACTCACATAGCAGGTTAACTCAATTATTAAAATAAAATATTGAACTATGAAAATAGCAGGCGTGTAAATTGCGCACTTTTGACATGTGTAATTTCAATTTCACGATTGGTTGCTATTCTAAAGATTACAACATCACTGACATCTCTTAGCAAATATTCGAACTTCAATGTTCCATACCGCAACGTGTATAGTAGAACAATGCAAAAACATTAACAAACCATTAGAATTCATTATATTTATTTTACAATAACACAATTACTTTTTCGAAAAATAATATCAAAAGTCAATGAAAACTTTGTATTCACATATTTCTTGTGTTTTCCCATTAAATCATTTTTGTTCCTAGAAGCGTAATCCGTGGGCTAATTATCTAACTTCGTTCGCAACGATTTTCGTATATAACGTAGTGAAAATGACGTCATCTGTCAATAATGCGATCATATTGACGCCATTTGACGCTGTCAACTAGCATTGCAACGTAAACGCAACTTTACATATCGATAAAAAATATTTGTATCGAATGTCGATTAGGTAACCTCGTTGCAATGTCACGTAATCGCTATTTTCCCGATATGACAGCTTGGCAATGAAACGGTTTTTACAATAAGAGAAACAAGTCAGAAGGTGTTTCTTAGCTACGTAAAAATCGTTTCTTAAAAGTGATATAGGTTTTATTTTCGAATTTTCAATTTTTTTTTGTAGTTTATCATTTTATATATAGCACACAATGGCACGTGCCATACTTTTAGCTGGGGCTGAAGAAGAACGTAAAAAAAAATTATTAAAAAGGAGTCGCCGTCTCATGCGAGATGCTAGTGACCCCTTGGCACTGCCGTCGCGATTTTGTGACGCAATTCCGCCTAACTAAAGACGCGTTTTGCGAATTGTGCCAGGAACTGAGGCCGTTTTTGCGAACCCGCAAAAGAAGCACAATGATACGCGACGAACTTAAAGTAAGTACCTACCCATATCTTATTCTCATTTTACAACGGCATGGAATACCATTTTTGTACTTACATATTTTGTACAAGTAGTGAATGCCATGCCAACACCATGCTGCTTGGCAAATAGTAATAGTAGTAGAGTAACTGTAGCATGATAATGAGTATAGATTAGGGACAATAACTTATTGTTTTTGTACCTTGCAATTAGCATCATACAATGATTGTTAGTTGTTAAAATAAGAATACTAACATCAACAGGTATTTGAACATCAGCGATGCCTTCTATGGCCACTTTCCCGATAACAGCCGCAATTCTCTCCTCCAAATCGGAGAGAGGATTTATGGTGTTAGGTCCGGCACCTGTGGCCATTCTTTTTCTCCGAATATCGGCTGCTTTCGCTTTCGTGTGGCATTTTATGAGATGCCAGTACTTATTAGTTTAAAAACAAAAAACATGCAAGCAGTTTTAGGTTAATGAGTCAAACAAAAAGGTTTTTGATGTATAATAGTAAAACACTCCTTAGCCATGCTATAAAAGGGAAATATACTTACACGTTTCCATTTCTCTAGAGTTTTCATTACTTCTCCACCAATAGAGTTTAGCTTATCGGCTAAACCTTCCCACGCTTTATTGGCTTCTTGTTGGCCAAGGAAACCTTTGCCGAGATTACCCATCGCGACACCGCGATGGGTTTCGGCAAACTGTACCAACAACTCATATTGGCGACCCGAAATTTGGCGGTTTGGCGGCATATTATACACAAATTCTGCGTATATTACAAAAAAAAGTAGATTATTTGTATGCAATAAGTGTAAAGAAAATAGACAAGTAGTGAATGCCATGCCATTATTTGTATAAAATATACCTGTATTTAGTAATATCACACTTTTTATTAAATATCAATTAATAAATAAACTACAAGTAAGTAGGCACTTTGTTTGTTATTCGAATGACTAAAAATCGTCCATCTACGGCATTGTACTCACTTTTTAAATTGGTCGGATTAACAACATTCGCTGCAACTTCATAGTAGTATTTTATCGATAGAAATAATTTATGCTGCAGTCATTCGACCTTACTTGATCGCATTTTTTTAATTGAAATGTTTTTATATTGCATCACAACTTCAACAGAAACAATTTCATATCGTGTTACATAATTAGCCCACCGGTTCCAATGGTAAACAAAACACGACTGAGGTTAGGCGCGAACTTCACTCCGTTGACCTATTACGACGAGTGCGCAATTTTTTCGCCCGTGCTCTTATACCACCCTACCCTAATCATATTAGCTAGCAGAATATAGAGTGGCCATTGATATACTAGTAGGCCAAAAATCGCTAAATAAGAGTAAAGTGATTAAATTTAATTGAATTGTCTACAATTAAATTTAGTTGTTATAAAGTCTTTATAGTGTAACAAATTATTATTAATATATATAAATAATTAACTTTTTTCACATTAAAACCATTTACTTTCATACTTCTATAAGCATGAAAGTAAATGGTTTTAATGTGAAAAAAGTTAATTGTTACTATTAAATTAATTAGTTGATAAGAATTATATCGATCCGATACAGAGTGATAATGTAATTCTAAATAACATTTTTCGAGAAATAATAGAAATTATTTTAATAGAATATATATATAAATATAAAACTGTCATGTGTAGCACCGCCGTATGTTGGATTTACGTGAAAAATGTTGATATCCGCATCTGTTTATTGAAAGACAAAGGGTAAGATTATATTATTTATCTTATTCATGATTAAATTTGTTGTTCTCTATTGTATTTGCCAATGTTCTGTTCTTTAAATAAGCAGCAGTGTTTATTACTTCTGGCTAATAACTTTTTTCTACCTTTGCTTCTTGTTATTGTCCTATTAAATCTTTCCGCTGTCCCAGTCATTTCATGTACATATTATTATACTGTTGTTGTATGTGGCCCATTTAAATCTGCATGCACTATTGATCATTCTTTTGACTTCCACTTTTATTAAATGTCCTACGATAACTTAAGAAACTACGACTCCATAGTTTAAGAATCCTCCGACATGCAACCGAATGCAATGCATGCAATCCGAATGCAAATCAAAGACATGTGATTTGCATTACGATACCAACAGGCATTCTTCATATGTCCTGCCTTTCCACAAATAAAAAAAAAATGTTTGATTATTCATATGCTCGCCGACCTATCGACGAACATACTGTCGCCGTTGTCGGCTAAAAATTTCAAACTTCGATTCATCGGTGAACAGACCTCGGTGGGCCATTATTCAACTGTCCAATCTTTATGTTTTTTTGCCCAATTTAATCTTTTCACTTTATTTTGTTTACGTCGAATATGTTACCTCTCGATGTTAAAAAAATATGATACCTGAATAGTTAAAGCATCATGCGACGTAAAGATCAGGTCTAAACGTTGGATAATTTCGGAGGTACAATTAAAAATGCAATTTTTGTTAATTTTGCCCTGGCCTCCCCTACCTGTTCCCAAATAGTGCTGGTTTCGAACTGTCACCTCACTTTTAATTTTCCCAACAATTTTTCAATACGCCCCAATTTCGATGATGGATTGTAGATGTGGCATTAAACTCATCGGCTATTTCATGCCAGCGTAATACTTCATTTCTAGTACTTAAAGAATCCATCTTTTTGCATTCGACAATTTCCATCACATGCAAATGTGGAAGTAGTAAACAAGGCAAAGGACAACAATATTGTTTTGTTGTCATTTCCTCCGCATTGCTCTCATAATCTACAGCCTCTCGATGTTGGAGTCTATGGTCCACTGAAAAAGTATATTAATAAAGCACAAACTTCTAGGATGAGTAGTAACCCCGGAAAAACTATGTCCATATATGATCTCCCTACCATTGTTAAGGATCTCTCATTAAACCCTATGTAATTAACGCCTTCATAAAATCTGGCATCTGGCCATGCAACGAAGATGTCTTTCAAGAATCTGACCTTGCTCCATCATTTGTCACGGACCGTCCAGATCACAGCAATCAAAATCAGTCACTTGTTGAGAATGAGGTTAATGATGATGATCTGTCATTAAATATAAAAAATCCTGAAATTTTAAACGATATGCCCAATTTAGACATATCGTAACTGATGTGATTTCACACATGTCTAATGAGCCGGTTGCTGGACCATCAGGTATGTAGAGAGATATGGTGATTTCTCGCTTGAAACTGTAAGATCTTTACCAAAAGCTCCACCACGATCTACTCGTAAAAGAACGAAAAATCTGACGATACGCCCGAAAAAAAAAGCTCTGGAAGATATTAAAAAACTGAAAAAGAGGAAAATAGCAGAAAAAAAAAACAGAACAAAGAGAACAAAAAAGATAAAGTAAAGGATAACGGACAGGCTAAAAGCAATGGGAGATAGAAAAATAAATAAAAACGAGAAAATATAAAAGGCATAGAAAAAAGTATTAAAAGAAAGTAGTGATTCTGAAGAAGACGAATGTCTTTGTATTGTTTGCGGTATTTCATATAGTGAAGATTTATCAGGTGGTCATTGGATTCAATGTATCTCTTGCAAAGACTGGGTCCAAACTAACAACAACAAAGGCGAAAGGTAAAAGGTAAAATATTAACGACCATAATAAATATTAACCCTGTATATATATACAGGGTCTCAGAAGTCAACGTCAACCAGCGCCGCCGGAAACCAGCGATAGGCGTCGTCATGGGGGTAATCAGAAAATACAGAAAAAAATCCATGTTCATTTTTTTTATAGTTATGAAGGTTTAAAAAAAAAGAAGCATTCCTGCTTATGGCGAGACCCCGATCTACAGGATCCGCCATACCAGGACTTAGATCTACCACCGACAGGAACCAGGGAATTTGGAATAAACATCTCCATTCCCTGAAGTACCACATCGGTGACAGATTCAGCTATTGCATCAGGATCGTCCAGTGCGAAGCAAACTCGTCCCCATGGGTAAGATGCAAAAAAACTTCGCATCTCATCCCAATGTGCCGACTTAAAATGCCAAACACGACGTCGACCAAAAAATCGTGGCAAAGAAGGACGCGTGAGAGGCACTTCGCTCCGTATCAGACAATGATCAGAGGATCCCAGTGGGGCTTCCACAGAGATCTGATAACCGTCCGGATGAGAAGTCAGCAGAAGGTCCAACAGTGAAGGTATATAGTCAACAACATCAGGAATTCGCGTAGGCGAGGATACCAGTTGCGTCAAACCATACGCCAAAGCAAAGCCATAAACAGATCTCCCCGCATAGTCGGTGGTACGTGAACCGAGCCATTCAGCGTGATAGGCGTTGAAGTCACCTAGAATCACGACCTCAGCGGAGGGAATCTGTTGGAGCAAAAAATCTGTAGCCATTTGGACTGTTCAATGAGTTGGTCAGTTTCGGTGTTACCGCTATGGGACCTATACAAGCATGCATAGATGCGAGGGTGGTCATCGCAATCTACACGCAACCATAAAATGGACAGGTCAGTACCTTCAAGTGTACCAAGACGGCGACAACAAATATCCTCTCTGACATAAGCGCACACACCGGCCCGTGGAATAAAATGGTGTGCCAATTTATATCCAGGGTAGGTCAGGTACGAAATTTCGTCGGGACAGGATATTTGCGTCTCCGTAAGGAAGAGCAAAGCCGGCCTCGCCGTCTCTAGGTGGTGGTGAACGGCGTTGAGATTGGAATGAATTCCCCTGATGATGCAAAAACTGACTATGAGCAAGGGAAATGTCGATGGAGATTTGCTCGGTTTCCTTTTGGCCAAATTGAGCGGAGTATTGCCCACCCCAGAATACCATACAGCTTGCTCTACCACTTACAAAGGCTAGTTTCCAAGTAGTATGTGGAGATCTTATTAATATATCCCAATCAACAGTGTGTCATATTGTAAAAAGAGTAAGTTGGGCCTTAGTCTCTCGGATGCACAATTTTATAGGATTTCCAAATTCTGAAAGGAACCTCAAGAGAGTGAAGGATGAATTTGAATACCTGGGGCGTATAGGCAGATATGGTGGCTTCAAGAATATGATAGGGGCACTGGACTGTACTCTTGTTAAAATAAGTAAGCCAAGAGGTATTGAGCATACAGAACAGTATCGGAACAGAAATGGGTACTTTTCTATAAATGTACAGGTTGTTGGTGATCCATGTTTAAAAATACAGGACATAGTAGTGCGATGGGCTGGAAGCACACATGACAGTCGGATTTTTAGAAATTCCCGACTAAATGTTAGACTGCAGAACAATGAATTTGATGGCATGTTAGTTGCAGATGCTGGTTATTCATGCACAAGGCACCTACTTACTCCAGTGTCTAATCCTACAACAGCTGCTGAAGAAAGATATAATAAGGCCCAAATAAAGACGAGGAATTCTGTGGAGAGATTGTTTGGAGTATTAAAACGGAGATTCCCAGCCTTGCACAAAGGCTTGGCAACCAAATTGAGAACCGCAGCTAATATTATTATTGCATGTGCTGTTTTACATAACATAGCTCTGGAAGCTATATATGACCTTATAGAAGATTTAGAGGAATTAAATGTAGCCGACCACAATATAACTACTGCAGCAACAACAGTTGCAACCAGTGATGGAATGGTTCTTCGAGCAAACATAATTTGAAGAGATTTTACTGAATTTATAAGCTGTTACTGTACGTAATAATTAAAAACTTCTTTTTGTTTTAGGTTTACTTTAAAATTAAACACATTTTAAAATATATTTTTTTTATTATCTACCTAATCTTTGGTATAAGTCATAACTAATTAATTATATATTAATTATAATTATTAACTATTTACTAATTAATTAAGCAATAACAGGCGATAACCATTTACAAATGAAAATTAATTAAAGATAAACGAAAGAAAAACATAAAAATAAAGAATTAGCCATTATTAAATTTTTATCATTTTCCTTTATTTCTAAGTGCCAAGGTTTCTCTTTCTTTAATTTTTATTTTGAATTCTTCGGAATATTTTGGATTGGATTCATTGTGGATAAGTCTTCTGTGCTCCAACTCTTCTAAAATTTTTATTTTTAATAAATCTATTTTACTAATATATTTTTCCCCAAAACAACTTTTTTTATAGCACTTTTCATTATACTGGGACTAGAGATGAGTGTATTATTCATGTGTATCTCATCTTTAGTCATGGATTTTCAACTGTTTTGTCCATCTTACAAGTAGTCTTCGCACTTTCACAAAAAACTACTATTATTAGTCTGAGAATTTTCAGGTATTAAATTTAGATCATTATCCAGAACTTCACAGTTTTCCTTCCAAGCCTCATCATTGTCGTCCCCAACTATCATATTTGAATCTGTAAAACAATGAATTATTAACATACTAAATAATGCTTTATTATATTTATTTAGGCAGGGCAAAAACAGATGATTGTGTTGTATAAATACATACTATAAATACTGTATTATGGTGATAACGGTAGAGGTGTACTATACACCTCTGCCTAACTATTCGGGGAATACGGATGTTGATGACACTGGCACATCACTACTCACTCGATCGCCGCTTTTATATAAAAAATATATATTGTAAAAAAACTACATTGTACATTCATAATATTATATTAATAAAATAAACTATTTATACAAAACATGTCGTTTTTCCATCGATCTAGCACATCAACGGATATGATGTTATGTTATTTTATACATAAAATATATATTTTACTCAGTAACACTTATGTTCGGTTTGTTTGAAGCTGCAAGGGACTATAATAATATAGGATTATAAAACTGAAAATATTTACCATTTACATAACTGTCAATGTCTACTTCAATATTTGTTTTGTTTGTAAATATTTTTGTCAATTGCTATAACTTTAGCATCAATTGTGTCCATGTCTTCCACTGATGGACCTCCACCTGTCAAGAAGCGAACATTTTCTCTAGTTTTTGCTTCTCGAGCTTTTGCCTTCATATTGTACCACAGCTTTGTAAGTTATTTAACTGAGGCCTGTAAACAGAACAAAACAAATCTAGGTGTTAAATATAATTTTATATGGCAACAGTTATTTCACTAGGTCAATTTAGTTTTCTTATAATGGCCACACTTAAAACAGTATAACAGAGAGGGCGCTATATAAGTCTCTCTCTCTCTGCTGCGCCGCCGTAGAAATATGTTCTTATATTGTCGTGCTATAATAAAAAATTAAATAACGTATTATTTAAAACCCAGACTGTTATATTCTTTTATAAAACCCTTCAGGTTATGGGCCCAGCACAAATACAAATTAAATTCGTTTCTGGGAACCTCGGTGAAGAGGCATTACAAAGTTGAACCACGCGGTCAATATCGGCGTGTCGGCGGTCAAGTCGAATTGTTTTACCACTGCAATATATCAAGCAAATTCTAGCAGCATCCAATTGCAAGGGGCTTCAAATTGGTCGTTCTGGAAGTTCCAAGTAAGAGTTTTATTAAAATCACTTAACCTATGGAACATCATCGATGGTTCAAACACGTGTCCGGTCGAGGACAATGATAAATCAATCCAGGATATAAATGAACAAAAGCATCAGTGGTCAATGCTAGATGCTAAGGCGCAAGGTATAATAGTTACCAGATTGTCAAATTATGTTATGTTACAAGTAACAAGTTGTGAGAGCGCTCAACAGATATGGGAGAAATTAACGATAATATACGAACAACGATCAGACATAAGTCTGCATTTATTACAACAAAAATTTTATAACATAAAATATAACGATGAAGATATGTCATCATACTTGGCTAAAATTGAAGACTTGGTAAACCAAATCAGGCAAATCGGAGGTGAAATTTCAGAAAATATGGTAATAACTAAAATAATATCATCACTACCTCAAAGTTACAGGCATTTCATATCAGCTTGGGACTCCGTACCAGTATCCGAGAGGAAATTATCAACATTAACAGCAAGATTGTTAATAGAGGAAATAGGAATGATGAACATAAAAAAGAAGAAAATGAAACACTACACATAGCCTTACCAACATAAAGTAAAAATACTAGAAGATGTTTTCGATGTAATAAATTAGGACATTACTAGTCGGAATGTTATGCAAAACTGACAAGTAATAAAAATATAAATTACAATACCAATACAAAATATTGTAAAATTTGTAATAAACAGGGTCATTCGACAACAAGTTGTTGGTACAAAAGCAATCAGAAGAAAAATGATAAAAATGCATTTTTTATAACTGCATTGTCAACTGTAATAGAAAGCCAAGATGTATGGTACTTAGATAGTGGGGCATCAGAACACATGTGTATAAATAAAACATATTTTACTGAATATAAAAGCTTGTCAATACAAAAAAGGATAGTTATTGGAGATGGAACAATAATACACGCCCAAGGTTATGGTACAGTTCATTTACAAGCATATAATGGTTACCAATGGATCGAAACAAGTTTAAATAATGTTTTATATGTACAGGACTTGAAAGTCAACTTATTCTCATTGAGTGCAGATCTTGACAAAGGCTATAAGTCAATAACAACACAAGGAGAGTGTCAGTTCATAAGAAATAATAAAGTATGTGCATTGGCACACAGAGTAGGAAAAATGTACATTATGAGATTTAGACAAATGGAAAGAGCATTTGTGGGTCATACAGAAAGTGGATTAAATGAATGGCATGCAAGATTGGGCCATCAGAACATAGAACAAGTCAAGACCATACTAAAAAGACATCAAATTAACTATGAACAAGGTAAACATGAATTATGTATACCATGTCTACAAGGAAAACAACATCGACTACCTTTTCCAATTAGTTTAAATAAGGCAGAAAAGCCTGGTGAAATTATACACATGGACATTGCTGGTCCAATGGAAAATGTATCTATAGGGGGTGCTAGATTTTTCTTACTTCTTAAAGATGACTATAGTAAGTGGAAAAAGGTATATTTTTTGAAACATAAAAGTGAATGTGTAAGGTATTTAAGTGAATATATTAATCAAACAAAAACAAATAAACATATTATAAAAATAATAAGAAGTGATAATGCAAAAGAATTTTTGTCAGAAAGTATACAAACATTATTAAATTTACATGGTATTCAGCATCAAACAAGTGTGTCATACAGTCCTGAACAAAATGGCAGGGCTGAAAGAGAAATTAGAACCATAGTGGAATCGGCCAGAACCATGCTGGCAGACAGTGGTTTAAATAAAGAATTATGGGCAGAAGCCATTAATACAGCTGTATTCATAATAAACCGTACAAGTACAAGTCGAGTTAATGATAAAACACCATATGAGGTTTGGTACAATAAGGAAATTTTTGACATCAGTCAACTTAAAATATTTGGTCAGAAAGTATCAGTACACATCCCGGGACAAAAACGTTCAAAATGGGATAAGAAGTCTATTATTGGAATATTTGTTGGCTACGGAGAACAGACAAAAGGTTATAGAATTTATTTTTCAAACACACAAACCGTGGAGATTAAAAGGGATGTCATCTTCATTCCAAATAATCAAGTATTAAAAGGTTATTCCCATTGTCCAGTTTATGAGTGTCCAAATGTGTATTTAGAGCAAGAAAATGAGAAATCAAATGAATTAACTCAGTATGAAAATTTAAATGAAAATCAAGAGATACAATCAGATAACTCAATTCATTCATTCCTTGAACAATCAGAACAAAGAGACAGTTCTTCATGTCAAGATGAGGAATTTCAAATAGCGGACCAATTACCAAGTGAAATTCATGAGGAAATTCAATGTAAAAGGCAGAGAAGAAAACCTGCTTGGATGGATGAATATCAGTCTGCATATGAGACGGATGAGGAAGTATTTTTTTCTTATGAGCCAACCACCTATGAGGAGGCATTAAAACAACCTGATAAAATAAAATGGCAACAGGCTATCCAAACTGAATTGGAAACTTTGAAACAAAATAATACATGGACAGAGGTACAGAATGTGCCAGAAGGAAATAAGATCATCAGTAGCAAATGGGTGTTTAAAGTAAAAGATAATAATGGAAAACCCTTATACAAGGCTCGTCTCGTTGCCAGAGGTTTTGAACAAACCAATTGTGATGATTACATATATTCTCCGGTTGCTAAACTTTCTTCTTTCAGGTCTATGATGGCAGTTGCAGCGTTACAACAAAAATTAGTATATCAGATGGATGTCACAGGTGCATTCTTAAATGGTGACATACAAGAGGAGGTATATATGAGACTACATGATGGGACAATCTGTAAGTTAAATAAATCTCTATATGGTTTAAGAAAATCACCAAAATATTGGAATATAAAATTTAATAAATTTATGCTAGAATCTAATTTTCAAAGGTCTCAATATGAACCATGTTTATATTTCAAAAGGAGTAGTAATTATTATATGTACAGGGTGTCCGGTGGCAGAATTAGGATTTGAATTTCGAATATCTCCGTAACCGTTGAGCGGAGGAGCGGGGCTTCGTCATCCGTGCGGGTTATTTAGTCGCGATGTCGCAGTGGACAGGTGAACAACGTGCTTTCGCAATCGAAGCGTATTTCAAAGCCAATGATTCATGTGCAATTGCTCGTCGAAGATTTTGTTCACGGTACAATATTCGACGGTTACTAGACGCCCCAAGTGAAGATTTGATTCGATTATGGGTGCGAAGGTTCCGGGCAACAAGTTCAGCAGAAAACAACTCACGACCGGGGCCCAGCCGGACGTCGAGAACAAATGAAAACATTGAACTCGTCGCGTCCAGTTTGCGGGATAATCCGCGTCAGTCAGTTCGCAAGAGAGCGGCTGCCTTGGGGCTTCCTAAAACTATAGTGCACGAGATATTGAAGAAGGATCTTAAATTTCACCCATTTAAAATTCAAATTGTGCAAGCGCTTAAGCCTAATGATTACAATATGCGTAAAAACTTCTGTGAGACAATGTTGGAGCGATTTCGCACGGTGAACACTATTGTTTGGAGTGATGAAGCCCATTTTCATTTAAATGGAAGTGTAAATAAGCAGAATTGTCGTTATTGGTCCCCTAAACGACAAAATCCCCGCTTAAAACATCAACAGCCACTTCACAGTCCCAAAGTGACGGTTTGGTGTGCATTATCAAGCAGGGGGATAATTGAGCCGTATTTTTTTGAAAATCATCAAGAGCAAGCAATATCTGTAGACGGTGTTGCTTATAGGCGAATGCTTAATGATTATTTTGTTCCAAAATTGAGAGAACATCCTTTCTTCACTTCGCAGACATGGTTTCAGCAAGATGGCGCCACGCCTCACACTGCTAGGGATACCATAGCGCTACTTCGTGATTTCTTCCCTAACAAACTGATAAGCCGTTTCGGTGACATCCTTGGCCACCCAGATCCCCGGATCTTACACCAATGGATTTTTTTCTGTGGGGGTATCTCAAAAGTAAAGTCTATGAAACAAGCCCGGCGACTATCTCAGCATTAAAAGAAAATATCGTTCGCGAAGTTCATGGCATCTCGGCGGCACTTCTCCAGCGAGTGGCAAGAAATACTGAAGCCAGATTCCAAGAATGTGTCCGACGTCACGGTCAACATTTAGACGACATAATCTTTAAGATATAAAACCCGCATTTGTCTTCTTTATAATGATTAAAAATATAAATGTATATCTTTCGTAGTTTTTTTGTTATATACATTTTAAATCCTAATTCTGCCACCGGACACCCTGTATGTATTATTGTTTGTTGATGATTTGTTATTCTTTTGTAGTGATGATAAAGATATAGATATTTTTAAAAATTTGTTGTCTAAAACTTTCCAAATGAAAGACCTTGGTGTAGCTAAACAATATATAGGTATGAATATTGAACAAAATATTAAATGTCACTATACTAAAATTAACCAAAAGGAATATTTACAAAAATTGTTAGAAAAGTATAACATGTTAAATTGTAATCCTGTTGCTACTCCATTAGAACAAAACTTTGATTTTGGTATATTATGTAGGGATAAACCTGAAATTGACTTGGTAGAAAATAATTGTAGAAAATTACAATTTATTTTATAATTGTAGAACAAGCATATAAAAAACTAGGCAGTTTATTATATGCTTGTTCTACCAGACCAGATTTGTCAGTACCAGTATGTTTTTTAAGTAGATATATGCATTGTGCTAGTGAAGCTCTGTTTAAATGTCTAAAACGTATATTGCGTTATATAAAAGGAACCCTAGATTTGTCTTTAGTATATAAGTACTCTAACATACTTAATCTACAGGGATATAGTGACTCAGATTGGGCTGGTGACACCAGGGACCGTAAGTCCACATCAGGTTTTATTTTTTACATGTCTGGTTGCCCTATATCATGGTGTACAAAAAAGCAACAGTCTGTGTCTCTATCATCTTGTGAGGCTGAATACATAGCTCTAAGTAATGCAATTACAGAAGGTATATGGCTTAGAAACTTATTAAATGATTTTGGTTATTGTAATATAACTTTAGAGATGTTAGAAGATAATCAGAGTGTCATAAAACTTGCTTATAGTAGTCAAAATATTAAGAGGCTCAAACATATTGATATTAGGTATCGTTTTATTGAAGATAATACATTAAATGGTTGTATAACTTTGAAATATGTAAATTCAAACAATAACATTGCTGATATGTTTACTAAACCACTAGGTAGATTATTATTTGAAAAACTAAGAAGTTTTGTATTAGAGTAACTCATTGTTATTGTTGTTATTGTAATAATCCATAAGTTTTTAAGTAAGTTTTAAATATTGTAACTTTCATTTCAGTATTTAGAAATTAAGTGCCTCACAATTGTTAGCTATGTATACTATCTATAGGTATAAGTTTTTGTAAAGTAAAATAACTGTTGAGGGGGTGTGTTAAATATAATTTTATATGGCAACAGTTATTTCACTAGGTCAATTTAGTTTTCTTATAATGGCCACACTTAAAACTGTATAACAGAGAGGGCGCTATATAAGTCTCTCTCTCTCTGCTGCGCCGCCGTAGAAATATGTTCTTATATTGTCGTGCTATAATAAAAAATTAAATAACGTATTATTTACAACCCAGACTGTTATATTCTTTTATAAAACCCTTCACTAGGCAAAGAAAAATTCAGCAAACAAGCACCAGTATTAGTGTATCATCTAAGTCTAGTTGACACTCCAACCAAGTATATTTAGTAGTTTAGTGCAAAACACAACAATCAAACAAACATACCCGAACTCATAATAAGTCTGTATATTGTGTCACAACGCTTTTATAATATTATTATAGGTTAGTACAAGCTTATATCCGCGGCTTGTGACGTACAGAATGTAAGATACTGTAGGAGAAAATAAATCATAAAGTGTTATATGTACAATAGGTACTTACTTTATGCGAAACGATTGGAGATAAATTAAATTCATCTTGTATTCTATTCCATGCCTGCTTTTTTCTCACTCGTACCATTTGTCTAAAATTTAATTCAAAGTACTGTCATCTGACATTGCAATCAAGTAACAAACACAATGCTTAAGATTTGCTCCGTTTTGGCTAGAATTCGCGCTCAGCGTTCTTTCTTCTACAGTGAGGGTAGTCCGATATTTCTTATCATTTTTTTAAATGTGTTCCATCATTTACATAGACGCGTGTATTTTTGTAACTTCTTTTAGTTAATAATGGATACAAGTCCTCAGGAAGCCGCTCAAGCTGTGGCAATATATCAAGGAGGCCACGGACCACAGATCTTCAGTGCAACGAGTTTACAGACGATACTTAGAGACTGGAGCATTCGATCGCTGTCCGGGTACGGACAGACCTAAGGCTACATCAGCAGCAGATGATCTTACTGTTCTGCGAAATCGTCGACTCAACGCAGTTAAAGTCCAACAAAGTCTGCGTGATAAATCACCAAGTGTTCATAAGTTCAGATACTGTTAGGAGACTTGCCGAAACGGGACCTGACTCCTAAAAAGCGGCAACACGCCCAGCATTAACGGTAGCCCACCGTCGAGCGCGACTTGAATTTGCTCAAGAGCATATACATTGGACGTTGGAGCAGTGGAGTAAAGTACTCTTCACTGATGAGACAAGAGTGAGTCTACATAAAAGTGATCGACGTCAGAGAGTATATCATCGCCCTAGAGAATATTATTCTCAGTGTTACATCGAAGAAACTTGTTTATCCATAAACAAGTTTCTTTATTCTCTCACCGTTACAGGTGTGGGGCGGCATCTCATTAACTGCACATATAGCTTTAGTTTTCATTGAACCACGGGCCGTACACGTGGATTGACTTCTTATCGCTACATGTCTGAAATCCTCGCAGATCATGTGGTACCTTATGCAGGATATGCAGTTGATGCATGATAATGCACGGCTTCACGTTGCTCATGTGGAGACCCAATATCTACGCGATGTTGGCATCGAACGATGGACTGGCCAGCTCGAAGCCCGGACGTGAACTCTATAGAACACTTATGAAACGTCGGGTTCGAGCCCGGGTACCTGCTCCAACAAGGCTTCCAGAGCTGAATGGCAATTGAAGAGGAGTGGAATGTAATTCCCCAAGATTTCATCGTTTGGCTCGTGAGATCTATGAATACGAGGATGCTATCAGTTATCAGAGCAAGAGGTACCGAAGGAGGAAATAGGTACCTCAGGTCAAATTAACGGTTCACCATAAGAGGGTGTCTCCCTCTCCCTCCCCATCCCTGAATAAGGAGATTAGTGTTATAATTTGTAATGTGCAAATATTTTTTATGGTGAACTGTTAATTTGACCTGAGGTACCTATTTCATGTATCTCCTCAGCAGCCACTTCCAAGTGCTCGTTTCATCTGTAAAAAACAGATTTTTGCAGACTCAAATAAATGTTAGACATCTCTATTAGGTGTAAAAATGTGAAAATGACATCCATCATGCAGCTAATAACCCCAGGAAAACCAAATTTTTCATAGAATCTAAAATTATAACAATATACATTAGTGATGTAACGAATATTCGCATTCGCATTCGCATTCGCCAATATTCGCATATTTTTCGATATTCGCATTCGCATTCCTATTCGCAAAAAACGATGCGAATATTTAGCGAATGTATTTAACAAACAAAAAGGAAATTATTATATGGTTGCATATGAAATGATAACACAACTGATAAGATTTATATATTTTTATTTAACCATACTTGAATTAAAAAAAAAATATTATGGAACAGTCTTGGTAAGCAACTAAATTAGAAACACTTTCTCTTTTGTTCTTGTTAGTCTAATTAAAATATTAACAAAATCACAACTTAACTCCACCACAGAAAAAATAATGAATGTCCATGCCTTACATATATTTTGAAAAAAAATCTAATTCTAAATTCAAGTATCTTTTGCGAAAACAGAACTTCAGAGATCCAATCAAATCTAAGTATAATATTAATTTATAACCTTTTTGGCTTTAATTATATATTTTTCCATCCCACTATATATTTTCTAAGAATTAAATATGATAATGAAATATATACTTAAAAAATCAAATTATGAATACTTGACTATTTGTAAATAAGCTTTTTACAAAAACAAAAAATATTTATTTCTATTTAAAACAAAAGTAAAGTTCTAATATTCATAATGTTAACATTTGGTTTCAATTGCACATTTTTTCACTAATTTTCTATTTCTATGAATTAAAAATAATCAAATATAAACTACACAATTATAGTTTTGCTAATAACAAGTTGACACAGTTGACTATTAAAATAATTAAACTCGCTGTAACTTTAAATTCTTAGTAATTAAATTGAAGTAAAGGAATGTTAAATTTTAAAAATAAAAGTTTTGAAGCTCTTTCTCCGTGCAGCCTGTTTCGGTGAGGTGTGTAGAGAAGTCCAGCTCCACTGAAAACTCTTTCACTGGGGACACTTGTGGGTGGAGTTACCAAATATTCTCTGGCTACAGGAGAAAGAATACCATATTTATTGCTATTAACTTTCCACCAAAGAAGTGGGTCTTCTTCATTTTCAATACGTTTATCCAATACATAATCATTAATATTTTTTTTAATTAAAACTTCTACAGGATTTGGAATTTCATTTTCTAATTCTTCCTCGCTTTCACTTGAGTCCATCATCATTTTCATAGTTTCTTTTAGTGATACAGATTTTTCTGAAAGACTGGCACTGGAGCCAAAGTTTTCCTTAACCTGATTAGTCGTTTTAGGACGCTTTGAATTTGAACATGAAGGAAAGCTGAAGTCCTCATTTCCAATTAAATCCAAAATATTTTTCACGACCTGATCTTTGGTTGAAGGATTTTTGAAAAATTTCGATTTGTACCTAGGATCAATAAAAGTTGCTGTAGCAAATAATTTGTCGTTTTCCAAGTGAGAAAATCTGTGATTCATTTCTTGTTTTAAAACGAGTATAGTTTTTCTAATGCATTCTTCAGATGCCTCATATTCATCAATCACCTTTTCCAGGGTGGCCAATAACGGAATCACAGACGATATGGAAACATTGGCTGCACTTAGTTCTCGTGTTATTTCTTCAAAAGGTTTAAGCAATGTAATTAATTTTTCCACAACTATCCATTCATCTGAACTTAGTTGTGAAATTTTGTTGTTAGTGGAAGCATAAAGGCACAGTGAATCTTTGTTTTTTAAAATTCGTTCTAACATGTAAAAGTTGCTATTCCATCTCGTAACACACTCTTGGGATTTGGTTGATTAAGTTTTTCTTGTAGATTAGCAAGTTCATCTTGAGCTACATTAGAGTGGTGAAAATGTGTTGCTATCTTTTTACATTTGTTAATGACTGCAATGATAGATTCTTGTGACTTAAGCCCTTCCTTAACAACAAGTTGAATTTGGTGCGATAAACAATCAATGTTTTTAATATTTAATAAAGAAATACCTTTTTTCATGTTAGTGCCACCGTCCCTAACAATACATAATACCTTTTCTTTGGGAATTCCCCATGATGACAACATAGTTTCTAGCTTTACGGCTATATTTTCTCCTGTATGTCGCCCATCATTAAATACTTCAGATTTCAAAACAATCATTTTTCTTTCAAAACTTTTGGTAATTCCGTGACAAGTGAAACTTATCAGCGATACCCCAGAGCAAGAATCAGACCAGATATCAGTTGTAAACGCTAGTTTTTCAAATGATTTGATTAATTCCAGAATTTTATCTTTTACCTTGCCATATAATTTTTCGCAAATAAACGAAGTAAAATATTGCCGAGATTTTAAATTATACGAGGGGCACACTTGGTTAATCAATCTCACAAATCCAAGGCATTCCACAAAACTAAATGGTAAGTCCTCCAGTGCAATCATTTCGCCAATTAAATTATCTAGCTCCAAAGACTTGGTGTTGTTGTTATCCCATTTTTTATTTTTTTCGATGCAATCACCTAAAGATATTTGCTTAAGGTCGGTTTTGGTACATTGTCGCGAAGAGGACGCCAAAGAATTTATTTTAGCAGCACCTCGCTTTTCATGCTCTCTTCTTTTCAATTCGTCATATTCATTTTTGTGTTTAGTTTCTAGGTGATTTCGCATAGCACTAGTGGTCCTGCCTTTGCGCGAGTACTTTTTATCACACAACTTGCAATTTACATTTTCAGCATCATATATTGTGAAATAAGTCCAAACTTCGCTAACACGTGCTTTACTCAAGTTTTTATACCACTTTGTCACTTGAATATCAGTTAAATTTGGGAAATGCAATAACACCAAACTAACCTCAAATCAAAACAATACTTTTCGAATGAACTTTCTGTGACTAACTTCGTTCATTCAACCTGTATCGGCTCGGCTATGTTCAATTTAAACATGGCCGACACGAAATGTCAAACATTTTGCGCGCGCTTTATTTGAAATTTAACATTCGCATTCGCATTCGCGAATATTGAAGATGAATATTCGCATTCGCATTCGCATTCGCGAATGTGAAAAATCCAACATTCGTTACATCACTAATATACATATATATGTAGGTTGGATGACCTCATTTAAATGTAGTGATTTTGTACCAACTTCTGCTTTATTTGATTCCTTTGGACACTTGTTAAAGGAAATTTTATAAAATAATTCAGAATAGCAGGGTTGATAAGAGCATCAGTTACTTCCTTTACACATTTACTGACTGTGGTTTGGCCTAGATATTTATCCATACCCACCAATCTCTGGTAGGAGCCATTGGCATAAAAAGATAGAGCACAAAGAACGTGAAGAAAAAGGATAGTCGGTTACATGATATGATTGACTACTGCCTATACTATAAAATTTAACTTTATAGTCAAAACGTCAAAACAAAGTTTTGTGCTTCCAATTTTCATACAAACGTCTCTCGTAATTCTCGATACTCGATACGGCAGTAAGGAAAATAGTTTGTGCTCGCATAATTAGTTCCATTTACGCTCGATAGAGGCGCTGTACGGAATTTCATGCAAATAGGATTCGACGACGATACGAATACTTATTTGCAGATTTTCGTGCTCGCGCCTCAGATAGATATTATAGACTACATCCTATAATTGACATACACAGTGTGTATCGATAGAAGAGAACGCTTTTATTATCGACGAAATGTTTATACCGTACAAAGGCAAGAAAGCAGGAAGTCGTCGTCAATATAGCCCTTGTAAATGGGGCGTCAAGAACTTAGTCAGGGCTAGTGTATCTGGCATCATTTACGACTTCTTGCTCTACGCGTGAGATGACACTTTTAGAGACATTACATTTACTGAAGAAGAGACTGTGGGTATTGGTAGCATAATAGTTTTAGCTTTATCTAAATCTATAAAAAATAAAGCAAATGTTTTACTTCCATGGAGCTGAAATATTTTCTCGCAGCTTTTGGATATATGCATCAACAACGCCTCGCCTGACTTTTACGTCGGAGATATAACAAAATGACCAACACCAATAGAAAGCAGGATTGCCTAAAAGATTTTAGGTATGAAATTTAGAGCGGTCTACTGAAACGTTTAACGTTTCAGTGAAAAATTTAGACACAATTCCCGACAAAGCAAAAATAAAAATGTGATCATGTCCGGTATGACAAGTATGATTGGCCGCAAATAACCGGATATCAGAGGTATCAAGTACTGCAAAGCTAGCCAGGCAAGTACGATGTGCACAAAATGTAAGGTTCAACCTTGTTGTGAAGAATCGTAACTGTTTTTAGGTGTACCACCACAAATAAAAAAAAATTATTCAAGAAATATTTTTTTAATAAACATTTTTACTGCCATCAAGACAGTTATTTTTATTTAAAATCATATGCAGGAGATCCCAGGGCTCCTCTTACTCGCCATTACACTGAGGAGATGCCCGAAATTAGTCGTGACGAGATCGTGATGGCTCTTAAACAGCTCAAAAATGGAAAAGCCCCAGGTGAAGATGGAATAACCACTGAGCTCCTGAAGGCTGGAGGTACTCCTGTACTTGCAGTACTTCAGGAACTCTTCAACTCGGTTCTCTTCACTGGGAGAACTCCACAGGCATGGAGTAGGGCCACTGTTATTTTGTTCTTCAAAAAGGGAGACAAAACCCTACTCAAGAACTATCGGCCCATCTCATTGCTAAGCCATATATACAAGCTGTTTTCAAGAGTCATCACGAATCGACTTGCGCGAAGGCTTGACGAGTTTCAACCCCCGGAACAGGCCGGGTTTCGAAGTGGTTATGGCACCATAGATCACATTCACACAGTTAGGCAGATTATACAGAAAACCGAAGAGTATAATCAACCTCTGTGTCTAGCCTTTGTTGACTATGAGAAGGCCTTTGACTCTATCGAGACCTTGTCTGTTCTGGAGTCTCTGCAGCGATGCCAAGTCGACTGGCGATACATCGAAGTGCTGAGATGTCTCTATAACGCTGCAACAATGACCGTCCAAGTACAAAACCAGCAGACTAAGCATATCCACCTGAAACGTGTGTATGTCATATCCCCGAAGTTGTTTACAACTGCGTTGGAGGATATGTTTAGAATGCTGGACTGGAAAAATTACGGCATTAATGTTAACGGCGAGAACATCTCTCACTTACGATTTGCTGACGACATTGTCATCATGGCTGAATCGTTGCAGGACTTACAGCAGATGCTGAATGGCCTGGCTGAGTCGTCTCAACGCATCGGTCTTCGGATGAATTTGGACAAAACCAAGATCATGTTCAATGATCGCATTCGTCCGGAACCGGTTGCCATTAATGGAGTTCCTCTCGAAGTTGTTCAGGAGTATATTTATCTAGGGCACACTGCAACTAGGTAAACACAACTTTGAGAGGGAGGCCAAGAGACGTATACAGCTAGGCTGGGCGGCTTTTGGGAAACTTCGTCAAGTCTTCTCGTCGTCGCTACCACAAAGCCTTAAGACCAAGGTTTATAACCAGTGCGTCCTACCCGTTATGACATACGGTGCCGAAACGTGGACACTGACGATACGACTGGTCCACCAACTCAAAGTCGCTCAACGAGCTATGGAAAGGGCTATGCTTGGAGTTTCTCTGAGGGATCAAATCCGTAACGAAGTAATTCGCCAGAGAACTAGGGTCACCGACATAGCTCTTCGTATTTGCAAGTTGAAGTGGCAGTGGGCTGGTCATATCTGTCGTAGAACCGATGCTCGCTGGAGTAGGCGTGTTCTAGAGTGGAGACCGCGAATTGGCAAACGTAGTGTAGGACGCCCCGCAGCTAGGTGGAGCGACGACATACGTAGGGTTGCGGGTAAAAAATGGAAGAGATGGGCTGAAGATCGTGCCCAGTGGCGTGCCTTGGGAGAGGCTTATGTCCAGCAGTGGACTGCAGTGGGCTGATGATGATGATGATGATGAAAATCATATTATTAATAATAATGTTTAATTAATTAATCACTGCACGTGTAGCAATCTATAGAATAGTATACACCTTGTTTTTCCAAAATTATCATATCACGATATTTTTATTCTTTTTTTTATGTTTTTTATAACCCAAAGACCTACATATACATTTTTTTTTGCTTTTTTTTTCAAAGAAAAAGCAATGTTGCCACGATAAGGGTTAACACAAAACTTTGTTCAGCATCTTCTGAGTATTTTTCTAACGCAGACATTCTAGAAACGCCTAGTACTTGATTATTTAGAGGATTAGATTCTCGTTCCTGCGCAAGTTCCCCCAACGCAAGATCTGATATAGCAAATTCAGCGTCAGAGAATTTGGTTCGACTGGGTATATTGCACTGCCACGAAACCGCTTATTGCATTGACAGGGAACGCTGCTTGAATCCATGCCTTGGATATTAGCTAACCTGAGTTGTACCTGTTTATATGTATTTATACTTAACACGCCTCCTTACATTTACATTTTTTTATTTATATATTTACATTTTTTTATTTATATATATACTAACGTATTTATGTTTATTAACTTTACCTATATAACTATAACATCTTTAAATATCTAATATCAATTAAAATCAATCAATTAAAAAACGGACCTGACGTCTGTTCCTCCGATAATTTTTAATAAAATGTCTATTCCTTACTGCACGCATGTCAAAGACCTTGGCCTCACGATTGATACCACCCTTAGCTGGAATAATCACGTCAATGAGGTCAGTCGTAAAGTTACGTACACCTTGCGCAATTTATACCGGTTTAAAAATTTCCTTCCTACCAGTACTAAGATCTTACTTATTCAGTCCCTGGTACTACCCATTATTGATTATGCAGATGTGTGCTGCTCGGACATGAATGAGGACCTTTTAAACAAATTGGATCGTCTTCTCAATAATTGCATACGTTTTATTTTCGGTCTCCGTAAATACGACCACATCTCTTTTTACCGCTCTCAGCTTAATTGGCTTCCAATCCGCCAACGAAGAATTGTTCGTCTCTTGTGTACTCTTTATTCATTACTATACGATCCTAACTCACCCGAGTATCTTAATACCAAATTTCATTTTCATGGGGACATCTCTTATCGTAACCTTCGTCCGTCTAGGAATTTACTTCTCCACGTTCCTGCTCATCGTACGAGCTTCATTTCTAAATCTTTCACTTTACAGGCCATTAAACAATGGAACGAGTTACCCCTTGACATTAGGTCCAGCTCTTCAAAATTCACATTCAAATCCAAATTACGCAAACACCTTTCCCAGAACTAGTGTAGGCTCCTGTTATCCTTGTAGTATTATTCCTCCACCCAACCACCTCTATGTATCTGAATTTCCCTGTTGATTTGTATAAATTTATAATTGTATGTGTATTTGTATGTATGTGTGTAGGTACGTACGTCTATGTAGTTATATTTATATATGTATAATTATTTATTCATATTATGTATTATAGTTTATAAGTATATTCGCATATGTATTTATATTTAATCATATTAAAGTGATCTTCTTATTATTTTATTTTTTTTAGATTAGAATTTCAATTTGTTAATGCACCGCCAACATGAATCTCTGTTTGCCCAATGGTTGACTGGGAGAAAATGCCTCGAGGTGTTAAGTCCGCCATGTGTACCTTTATTTATGTATTTGTGCATTAAAGTTTTAATAAATAAAATTAACTTAAAACTATTTATAGATTATTCATATTTATTTATTTTTAATTTAACATCTCTCTAAATTTTATAAATTTAACTGTCCCTAATGACTTAGTAAAAATATCTGCTATATTATTTTCTGAATTTACTTTACAAACCTGAATTGTTCCATTTTCACAATTTTCATGTACAAAGTGATACTTCTATATGTTTTGAATTCTTAGTCAAATTTCCATGTTTTGCAATTTCATAAATACATCTTTTATTAAATTCAATAAGAACAATATATCTGTTACCCCATCTGACAAAGCTACATATTCAGCAAAAGTGGATGATTTTGTCACACTAACTTGTTTCTTAGATTTCCAAAATTTACATTTCCAAATAAACGCCAAAGCCTGCTGTGGATTTTCTATCTATAATATCTGGGCAGGTGCCCAGTCGGCATCTACAAAACAGTCTATTACATCATTATTTATATTATTTTGGCGATATGTTAATTTCAGATTTTTTGTTAAATACAAATATTTCAGCACTCTTAAAGCATATTTAAAATGTGTCTCATTAAAACAATTTTGAAACCTTTTAAAAACGAAATTGTCTGTTTTTTTAATTGTTTGTCCAGTTTTTTGTGCAGTTTTCAAGGCGTTTATTTTTTCTGACAAATTCTCTCCATAGAGATATTCATCTCTATCAATGTCATGTGACAATGTAAGTCGGTTAATATTTTTGAGGCATCACTTAATATTTTATTATATTTAGTCTATCACCTGTGTCAGTAATTGTTAAGGATAGTGCCTTGCTCAAAGCTGATATCCCCTGACCTAACTGTTGTTGATCAGCCTCTATTTTCTTATCTCGTCTTTTTCCAGTATCAGAAATTGTGGCCATGATTTCTGGATTGAGTTTAGGAGCTTGCAAAGTTTTGCAATTATCAGGTATTAAATACTGCTTCAGTAATGACTCTTTTACTTCTCTATCTAACCCACAAACTTACCACAGTGTTGGAGCGACATCCATTAACTGCTGACAGAATCTTTAATTTCGACGAATCAGGTGTATCTACCGTTCTAGATACTCCCAAAGTCCAAGATGTCAAAAACAAGTTGGACAAATTGCAGCAGAAAGAGGCGAGCTCGTATCTTTTGATGGCATTACATATATCTGCAAGTGTAAGTATCATTACTCCACTTTTCGGGTTTCTACATTTTATTTTTTCATGCATAGGGGAAAGGGGGGCATAACGGGGACGCGAGGCACGACGGGGCCATCCACACTTACAAAAAACTATACGCTCTAGATGTGTTTTGTTTTCGCTAATAGGTAGCCATTTTGTATCTCTCTTTAGTTTGACAGTGACCGGCGACTAGACTGCGCGCGTTTGATTATCAAAACAAAAAAGTATTTTCAACGCAATATTATGTAATTTTGAGTGACTACGAATAGGCATATAAAAAGGTAAGTATTTATGTCGCTACTATCATGTATTTATTTTGTATTTGGAGATAAGTTACTTATTGACGGTTAGAGTATTTTTGAACAAAAATACTAACCGTCACTTATTTTATTTGGTTGGCTATTTTAAATAATGTGAGAATTGGGGCATAACGGGGACATGGCTACGGGGTACGATGGGGTACCTTATGCGCCTGTTTTGTAAATTACATGAGGGATCGTTCTTGTTCATTCGATAATAGAAAATATTTTGTTTTAGGTATAAAAATGGTACGGACGTAGAAGAAAAGTTCGAGACTTAGTTGGTCCATGGAAAACATGAAACAGCCTATCGATGCAGTCTTGAGCAAAACTGCTGGCTATAGAAAAGCAGCTCACCTGTATAGTGTACCACAGACCACATTAAAGCGTCACGTCGCTAAAATAAGGAAAGGCGAGCTGTCTCTTGACTCTACTCTAGGTAACTTCAAGCCCGTGTTTTCCGAAAAAGAAGAAGAGGAGCTGGTAAGCTACATTATCGAAATGGAGAAACGTTTGTTCGGTTTAACCACTATCGTCCTACGGAAGCTAGCTTATCAGCTAGCGGAAAAAAATGGCAAAACTCACAAATTTAATCATGATAAAAAGATAGCAGGCGTAGATTGGTTAAAGGGATTCTTGAAGCGCCACTCAGATTTATCTATCCGAAAACCGGAAGCTACATCAGCAGCTCGAGCAATGGGCTTTAATAAAGTGGCTGTGGGTAAATCTTATTCTCTGCTCGGGGAAATATATGACAAATATAATTTGACGCCAGACAGAATTTTTAATTGCGATGAAACTGGCATATCATGCGTCTCAAAAACTAAGAGCAAAATTATTGCAGAAAAGGGTAGGAAACAGGTAGGATCGCTTTCTTCAGCAGAACGAGGGCAGACGGTTACGGTTGAGGTATGTTTTAATGCAGCAGGAACTTACATGCCTCCTACGCTAATATTTCCTCGACAGAGAATGAAGCAAGAGTTACTGGATCGAGCTCCTCCAGGGACGACAGCAGAATGCAACGCTAAAGGATGGATTACAACTGAAATATTTTTGAGCTGGTTCCAACGGTTTACAAGTTTTCTGGTGCGTCAATAACTAACCCAGCGTTGCTTCTTTTAGATGGTCTCATGTAACACATACGCAAAACATATCAGTTATTGAATGTGCACGCAAAAATGGCGTTGTAATGCTTTGCTTTCCCCCGCACTGCACCCATAGGCTCCAACCCTTAGATGTTGGCTTTATGAAACCTTTAAGTGTTTACTATGACCAATCCTGCTCTAATTGGTTAAGATCACACCCACAATAATAACAACATTTCAAATAAGCGAAATATTTGCAAATGCATATATTCAAGCTGCAACAATGTCTACAGCAATAAATGCCTTCCACAAATGTGGCATATGGCCTTTCAATCAGAATAACTTTACAGATTCAGATTTTTCAGCTGCATCAACCACAGACGTACCGCTAGCAAACAATGAGTCTAAAACAGGTCCTTTAAATGTCGGAATCCAGCAACAACCGCCATCACCTACCCTTGAAGCATATTTGCCTGCTTTAACAACACCTCAGCCTCAGCCTGGACCATCAACACTTAATGAACATAGCCTAATCCAATCTCCGATTCGAAAAGTATGTCGTGATTTGACAACTTCGTTTGCAAATGCTTCACCTCAAGAAATTCTGGCGATCCCGACAGTCGAACAAAGAAACCAAACGAGAAAAAACTATCGCCGAGGGAAAACTGTTGTTCTGACAACCCCCTACAAAATTGAGTTAGAAGAACGAGAACAGCTTAAGAGAACGAAGAAGTGTTCTAATTCAAATGACCCCAAGTTAAAGAAGAACTCTAAGAAACAGAAGACCCAAAAAGCTCCCTCTGGAATGAATATCGACGAGGATACCATGTGTCTGTACTGCCTTGACGTGAACCACACTTATTTAAAGTCTTCGGAAGGTTGGGTGGCTTGCCAACTATGTGGACGGTGGGCTCATACAGGTTGTGCTGGTGTAGACGACGACAATACAGAAGAAATCCACATCTGCTTGTACTATGACGCAAAATAAATACATACCCCATACTACCCCTACCCTGGGGCCCGATGGAGTTTTCATTATAGTTTCAAAAAATTAAAATTATTACGTCATATGATTATTTAAATCACCAAATTCTATGCCAAATGATAGTTAAATAAGTTACCAAAGTTTTGTGATTAGTTTTAATTAATAAATACATTACGTGGATTATTTTACTGTGTATTTTTCTTAACGCCCCCCTCTCTCCTACCTAATTACCTGACAGCTTAAATTTATAGTCTATATGAGATTCATATAAAAAATTGCATCTATCTACTTTGGCCTTGCACCTTAAAAATTTATACAACTGGTATACCAATGTGCGACAAAATGTAGTGTCCAAAACGTTCCACCATCACGGTAAGGCTGGTAAAGCTTTACCGACATTTTTTTAAAAGAAACCTAACTCTTTCCATTAGACCACCAAAAGCAACGAATGCAAGACGCGCGACCTCGTTCAACAGACATAATTTTGTAAGGATGAATAATGTACTTAGTTAAGTTAGTATATAAGGATTGATTATTTGACAGTCTCGGTGGTCTACAGTCCGTTCGCGTTAAGAAAATAGTGAGTCATCATTGTCGCCGGCCTGGCCACACCCCCCAGCCAATTAAAATGCTACAAATTAGAAAGTCGAGTTCACAGTGACCGGTTGAAGTCAAACCTTCGAACAAAATGGTCGAGTATTTTGCGTGACTCGTTCAACACTAAATTTTGAAAATGAATATCTCACCAATTCGAAAAAATAAAAGTGGATCAAAAAATCCATAGCGCAGAGAGACGCATAATTTACAATGTTTATAAGTACTTTAAACTGTGTGATTTAAAGGCGACTGTGGAGAGCATAGTCATAAAAAGCAAGTGCATGCGGTGTGTCCGAAAGTACTGCTTTCGGATAAACTGTTAATAAACTGGAGCGCTTGCAGAGGTTTTGCAAGCGCTCCAGTTTATTATAAGATTCATCTTCGGTTTACGTAAGTTTGATCATGTCGCTGTCTATCATAAGCAACTTAATTGGCTTCCTATTCGTGACCGTCGTAACATCCATTTGCTTACCCTTTTATATCAGATCCTTTACAACTCCAGTTCGCCCATGTACCTGCAGGAAAGATTCCGGTTACGGACTGATGACCGTCTTCGTTCCAGTCATAATTTAGTTTTGGCAATACCGTGTCATACAAGTCATTGTTACACTAACTCCTTTACAATACAGTCTGCTCGTCATTATCGTCCCATCGTGACAACCTCACCAGGGACGATAATGATGGAGCTTGAAAGAAGAACTGAAATTCTGAATATTGATTTAAATTTAATACCTGTAAATTCCCAGGCTAATAGTTAAATATAGTAATAGTTTTTGTGAAAGTTTCAAAACTACTTCTAACATAGACAAAACAGTTGAAATAATCATAACTAGAGATGAAAAATACATCCATCTCTTGTCCCAGTATAACGAAAACCGCTATCAAAAAAAGTTGTTTAGAGGAAATGTATATTAATAAAATAGATTTATTAAAAATTAAAATTTTAGAAGGTGAGCTGGAGCATAATTGATTTATTCATGCAGAAGAGTTAAAAATGAAAATCAAAGAAAGAGAAACAAAATATATAATTCCTCCAGAAAGAAACAAAATTTTCTCCAAAACATTTTCCACTAAATCGGAATCTTCTCTTATTGTGTTGTAAATCATGATCAGCTGCCACTGCCACTTTTCTAAGAGTTATCAACATTCACCTCCAGATCATATCATTGCCTACAAAGTATAAACATTTCATATCTGCTTCATCAAAAACTTCTTCCACTCCCTAATTATTCAAATATAACTTTGATATCCAAGTGGCAAAAGTTTTTTTATTTTTTTATGTATATAAATATAAGTATATTGTGTGTGTCTCAGTGGATATGAATAAAAATTTTATCTATCTATCTAGCAACTATAGATCAATACCCATATATATATTTTGGTAAAATGATCTGAGGTGATGTGTAAAAGAGTAACATAACTAAATTTAATGTTATAAAAACAGAACAATATGGACTTCAAATGGAGCAGTCTAATATACAACTCTGTTATTTTATGAAATATTGCAAATAATGCATCTGAAAGACACTGTATGTACATTCATATAATGTAGTAGTAAGCTTGACCACACCTGCAATTATTGAATTCATGAACAACCCCCAGTTAAATCAAAATATATCTTAATGGAAGAACTCAATGGAGATAAGTATTTTATATCAACTCTGGAAGAATATTCAACGGTGACGAAACTAGTTTTATATACCTAAACTAAGACTGTCAAGAGGATACAAGAATGCATACAAAATCTTACAAAGCTGGAAAAAAGTTATTACTGTCCTAATACTTATATCGGCTTCTAGTAACATTTTGCCTTCTTGTATACAGTGGGTTGCTTAATTAATAGGGACAGTCACTTTTTTTAGCTTCAAAGCTTTTATTCATGAAGTATATACTTATTATATACTTCATGAATAAAAGCTGTATATATTGTATATATACACTACTTTTTGAGTCAATTTGTTTCAAACCTTTATGTGGTATTGTTCAACACCTTACTCAACTTCAGAATAACCATTACATAAAAGTTCCTTGGGAAAGGCAACACACAAATGAAGTTTGATAACATGCATTGTTATTGAAAGAGAATTGTGGACACCAGATAATCAATGAAAAATCCTTATGAAGATGAGTATTTTAATAATTGAGAATAAGAATTTTGAGGCAGCATTGTATTTACAAATATATCAGACCCAAAAAAGGGCAGGTGGTCCAATTAATATAAGAGCTTGGAGGTAGGTGATGAAAAGATTAAGGTACCTGATGGAAAAATTATTTGCAAATCTAGACATACAAACATCATATTGGAAGAGCTTCCAATCAAGATGAAGAAAAAGTTGTTCCAATGAATAACATAACCTCAATTATATTAGACAAGGGAAAAAGAAATATATGTAGGTACTTGCATTTGCAGACTTTAAGATAGAATTGAAAAGGATTATCACAATTTTTATGTTGTATGAATTTCAAATTTACCAGTTATATTTGGAGGTATTAATCATCGTTAGTTTTTTATAATTTGTCTCTATCGCTACGTCGCCTACATATATGAACAGGACCAAGATTATCATATCACATCCGTGATACCACTCGAAATGACTAAGATATCATGCTTATATAATTACACTGCCTCATTCCATCCTTCAACCAAAACAAATCTTACAACACAAACTGCTTGGCGGAGTAATGAAAGAAGAAAGACAGAGGCACCCACGCAGAACTTTACCCAGCAGAATACAAAATCTACATATAACGTCGATTAACAAACCAACATTAACAATTTTCTCAGTTACGTGATTTACGTATTTGTACAGTAGTTCCCTTGTGCTATATTCAACGGTATTTATAAAAAAATAATAGTTGCAACTTGAAAATTATAACAAAATAAATGATGAACACTAGGACCAAGTATCAAATGGACACGACGTGCGCGTACACCCGATAAGGATGGATATAGAGTACATCTTACGCATGGTGTTGCCGGATGATATGAACTTAATTAATTTACCCACAAATATATAATATTATTATAATTTATTATATTTTTTTGTATGTACTTTTTTACATTTTTTAATTACATAAATAAATATGTCAGTATGTTTATATATTTGCATTTATATATACATATATTATTTTACTGTACTTGTCTATATGTATATATATCATCCACCCTGGAGATATGAGAAGTATTCATAGTACGTCATCTATATATAGGTATAGGTTTTCCAAAAGTCAAGGGCTTCATTCGTCAAATAAAGAGAGACGATAAAACATAATATCTTTATTGTTTTAACAGTTTGACAAAAAAAAACACTTGTGAATTCCTATTGACCTTTAAACAATATTAATTTGTTGTAAAAATTGCGAATGTTTTCGCCTTTATTACATACCGATTTAGTCGCATAATGAATACGTACATTTAGATATTTTTTACATATAGCTTTAATCAAAAGCGGATAATGGCTGTCTAAAATTGACCGTTCTGCAAATTCATGATCTTCGGAGAATAAATTTAGGCCAAGGCTTTTTTTTTAACATTCCTGTATGAGGTAATGTAAGGGGTTTTTCAGTTTATGTACTTTATTTTTTCTATAAATTTCTTCAGCTATTTTACATAATTTAACAACAGCTTCAGAAGGATAATGCAACCCACCTTTGTCTTTTTTATACTGTAAAGAATGAACTAATTTTTCATTACTAATCAATGCATTTAGGCACTGTTCGCACTTAATTTGATTTTGTAGTGCTTTGACGACGAAACCTGCAATGTATACAATTACATGTCCTGCGAATTCGGTAAGTCTTGTTGGGTTTGCCAGATAATCATGGTCTTGTAATAAAACTACCTCAGATTCTAATGACGGTAGAAGATCTGTATCATTTTCTACTAATCGATTACGATCTGTCGTATTATTAATTGCGATCTCCGGCTTACTGTACGTTAAAATATTTATATCGCTCAAAGGCAAACAATTACCTGAAGTCAGGTGTTTTAGCTCGCCATGAACTAGCATGCGTTTATAAGCAGCTTTAAATTGCCTAGCGGTTGGATTATTATTAAAACCACCTTTTGCCCTAATAGCACAAAAAAAAATTTCTAAGTGGAGTTACCATGGCGTAACGCCTGGTAAATTGCTGTGTGTGGCACAATAAGCTGACACCACTACCAGGAACAGCAAATTACCACGAATCGGCACCTAACACCAATTATTAATTGTTATATTTTTTACAGTAGTCTTGTTCGATCTTTAGACATAATTATACATTTTGTACCTTAAATAATTTCATTTGTTTTAATTAAATAAAATATATTTTTAAAAGGCAAATATCGCCCGCCGTAACATAAGTGGCGCAGTCGGTAGGATCGCGGCACTCTAGGACTTTGCAAATAGAAGTCCTCGCGCGAATAGACTCTTCGTGTGTTGAGAACTAGAGTGAACGGTGCTAATCGTAACTATCGGCGATCTCATAATAAGAACTATAACGGCGGCATATTGAAGACTTGCGGGAATCCGGAAAATTGGAGACCTGTGATCGACGAGACCCGAAACGGAGATGCAGAAGATGCTGTGTTGGTGAGTACTCTATTACTTTCCAAGTACATCCTATGCTCTATTTCCTTTCGTATTTAATTATAAGTGAACTTTAATGTGTATCTGTCTATAGGCTCGTATCGCTATAGATTTCACAAGTCAATTTAAAATCAATTGAATTCTGTGTGTATACACGTATTAATAGTAGTATAGTTATTATCATAAATATAAAATATTATTAAAATGGAGTTCGTAGCCGACTATAAGATGATTACTGCCTCATGCCCAAATACGATGGGAACCCTAAAAGATTAAACTTTTATTTAAGAGAAGTTGATAATTTAATGGGACTTATCCACCCAACAGCGGATGCAGGCTCTCTAGCTATAGTTTGTCTTATAAAAAGTCGCCTTAGTGGTGCGGCGATTGACGCGATAGCTTATGAGGAGTCATTAAACAGTTGGCCCGATATAAAACGCGTTCTACTAACACGTCTAGGAGAACCTAGGAACGAGATTCAAGTTATGCAAGAGCTCACACGTATCCGTCGGAATAAAAACGAGGATGCGGAATCCTTCGGTAAAAGGATTAGGGACCTTTTAGATACTCTGTATATGGTTGGGCAACACACCGACAAATCGTACTATGAGAAAATGGCTATTGAGCAATATATCAGTCAATTGGACTTCCATATATCAATAGGCGTAAGAATTATGATGCCAGGTACATTGGAACTTGCAATAGTAACCGCACGACAGGAGGAGACGAAATCAGTTACTTATAAGAATAATTCTAGTTTTAATTCCCAAAACCAACAGCAAAAAGCTACAAAAATAGATAATTATAAACCTAATAATTTTCCACGTCAATTTCATGGTCAAGTAGGTACACCATTCAATTTTTCAACGCAGCCACATTTTTCACCCTTGCCATTTAATCAATATGTACCTCAACAAAATAATCTCAGCCCGGAACAACGGCAACAGTTAGTTAATTCATTATTACCCTGGAAGAATAGACCAATCCCCGGTAATTTTAAGCAAAACTCAGGCAACTTTAGGAGTAACAATAACCAGCAAAGACAGCCGAACGTTCCACAACAACAGGTAAGTCCGACTCAACTTACATCTGACGTCACTATGCGATCGGTTAACAAACCGACACCTCCACAATACGCATACGAGGAATTATTCTACACTCCGTACGAAGGTAAGTCCGACACACCTCAGTATTATTGCAACCCGTTAGATTATTATTCCCCTCATGACGAACAGCATAACAATTACTACCCTAACACTAACTTAATAGAAGAACAAATTGAAACATCTCAGGATTTTTCCGAAACTCAGGACGAAGACGACCAGAGTTGATAAAACTAAACCACCAAGATAAAGATCATCTCCCGTACATAATAATCCCCGAGTTTAATGGAAAGTTTCTCATTGATACTGGCGCCTCACGTTCTATGATATCGCCCGATGTCATTCAATACGCGAAACTCGAACAATTATCGAGAAATTATAGCATCGATTACGAACCATTCGAGGTAAAGACAGCTCACGCGGTGACGCAACATGCATATGTCGCTCATTTGCCCCTACCATCAGTCTTTAACTCGAACATCACTCACAAATTTCTCATTTTCGAGTTTGACAATAAATATAAAGGATTAATTGGATTAGACCTATTAAAATCACTCTCGAGTAATATCGATTTAAAAAATAAAATACTTCGCACCCATACTACTGACATACCAATTTATTTCGATTACCCCAAAAAGAATATTCGATTAGAACCGATGTGCCAAAAAATAATTAAAATTAAATGTAACTACACAGACGGACAGTATATCCATGACGAGTACAGTTGGACACCCGGTTTAGTATCTCCCGCGGCAATAGTTAAAGTTCATAATGGGACATTCCTAACATCAATCATTAATTCAAATACAGAAAAAAAAAATTATTACAAACAAATCCCCAATCGAATTACAACCATATAAGCAAAATGAAAAACCGATTCATTATTCATATTCAATGCAAAGTAATATAAATATTGATAAAGAACTATGTGAAAATTTAAAGAAAATTCGATCTAGCCATATGAACGAAGAAGAGGAACGCGAGATAACTAAATTGTGCTATCAGTATAGAGATCTATTTTATTCCGAAAACATCCCTTTAACCTTCACTCACGCTGTTAAACACGAACTAAGATTAACTGACGACACCCCGATTTTTGTAAGTAGTTATAGACAAGCCCCACAACAAAGATTAGAAATTAAATCCCAAATCGATAACCTTATGAAACAAGGCATTATCCGCGAAAGTATATCACCATGGTCATGCCCTGTTCACATAGTCCCTAAGAAGCCTGACGCTTCTGGCAAAGTCAAGTGGCGATTAGTCATTGACTATAGGCGACTTAATGATAGGATTATTGAAGACAAATATCCTTTGCCGAACATTAGCGATATACTCGATAGACTAGGACGTGCACAGTACTTCAGTACAATAGATCTAGCAAGTGGGTACCACCAGGTAGAAATGCACCCTCGTGATATTGAGAAAACAGCATTCTCAACCGAAAGGGGACATTTCGAATTCTTAAGAATGCCGTTTGGTCTCAAAAATGCTCCAAGTACATTCCAGAGACTAATGGATCATATTTTACGTGGACTCGATAACGTCTTTACATACTTAGATGACGTTATAATAGCTTCTACATCACTACAAGAGCACATGAATAAATTAAAACAAGTATTTGATCGTTTAAAAACTCATAATCTCAAAATTCAACTCGATAAATCAGAATTTTTACAGAAACATGTACAATTCTTAGGACATGAACTAACAGCCGACGGACTTAAACCTAATAAAGATAAAATAAAAGCTGTTTTAAATTTCCCTATCCCAAAAACATAGAAGGATTTAAGTCATTAAGTCTTTCCTCGGTTTAGTTGGTTATTATAGAAAGTTCATTAAAGATTTTGCTAAATTAACAAAGCCTATGACTATTTGTTTAAAAAAAAATCACAAAGTTACACATACACCTGAGTTCATAGATGCTTTTAATAAATGTAAACAAATACTAACCAACGACCCACTCTTGCAATTCCCCGACTTTGACAAGGACTTTATACTTACCACATACGCATCAGACTTTGCTCTCGGAGCAGTCCTCTCTCAAGGCTCGTTAGGTTCAGACAAACCTATTGCATATGCATCTAGGACACTTTCTGAAACAGAAACCCGCTATTCAACTATTGAAAAAGAGTTGCTAGCTATAGTATGGGCGGTAATATACTTCCGACCATATTTATACGGCCGTAAATTTACTATCTATACAGATCATCGACCACTAACATGGCTGATGTCCCTCAAAGACCCAAATTCAAAATTAACAAGATGGAGGTTAAAATTAGCTGAGTATGATTATAAAGTTATATACAAAAAGGGTAAACAGAACACTAATGCGGATGCTTTATCCAGAGCAAAAATATTTCATAATAGCATTGAATCCCTGTTAGTAAATTTCGATGACAACGATGACGACGAAATTATCCCACGTATATTTGAAAACGCACGTAGGGAACTTGAATCTGAAGCTGCTGAAGCTGATCCCCCTGAAAACCAAGTAAACCCTTTAAATGTACAGCCTACAATAAACCCACCTACAGTACAAACACATACATCAACCGATAGTATGAGTACAACTTCATTTGAGCCAGGTCATCTCATATCTACCAAACACACCCAACCAGATAACGACAATATAGGAATTCCAATTATAGAAGACGCTATAGAAAGACAGCAAAAACAATTCTACATAAGGTCCACTCCAGGATCTGTATATAGAGTAGAGGATAGGTCCACAAATTCTAAAACAACAATTAAAGATGTATTTATACCAATTAACAATACTGAACGCGAAATAATAAAATTTCTAAAAGAGCATACTGTAGCAGATAGAGTTTTTCACTGTTACTTTCTCGACGAAAACCTTTATTTAGAATTTTCAAAAATATACACCACAGTCTTTAATGAAAGAGGCCCAAAGTTATTTAGGTGTACAACCCGTGTCACATTAGTAGAAAATAAGACAGAACAACAAAATCTTATAAAAAAATATCACGAAAGTAAAAATATACATCGCGGTATTCAGGAAACGTATAAACATCTACGTAGAAATTATCACTGGCCGAACATGCTCCTATCAATTCAGGCTTTTGTAAATAAATGTGACATTTGTTTAAAAGGTAAATACGAACGCAATCCTTTAAGACCAACATTGATGAAAACGGAAACACCTACTAAACCTATGCAACACTTATTTATGGATCTATATTCTACTGGCGGAGGAACGTTTCTCACTATCATTGACAATTTCTCGAAGTTTGCGCAAGCTGTGCCCTTACAAGCCTCCAGCAGCGTACACGTTGCAGATGGCCTACTACAGATATTTGCTATACTAGGTTTGCCTCTAAAGATAACGACAGACTCAGACACTAAATTCGACAACGACATATTAAAGGAAATCTGTGCATCACATAATATAGACATACACTTCACTACCCCATATAACCCCAACTCAAATTCCCCTATAGAAAGATTCCATTCAACAATCGGCGAAATTATACGCATTCAACGCATGACTAACAAAGATGACACTATACAAACACTTATGAGATATGCAGTTATCGCATATAACAATTCCATTCATTCCACAACAGGTTATACTCCACACGAATTACTTTATGGACATACGGAAACCCATTAGAACTCTATTATAACAAAGAGTTTTACCAAGACTTTGTACTTACACATAGGACAAACGCAGAAGCAGTGCAACAGTCTGTGGCAGCCAATCTGTCTAAAAATAAAGAACAGGTAATAAACAAGCGAAACCAGGAAGCAGAGGAAATACGTCTGAAGGTAGGTGAAACCGTTTATAAGCAGGTGGCAAAAACAGCGAGAAACGACAAAACAAAACCAGTTTTTATATGGGCCTTTAAGCCCATATAAAATTATTCATTTACACCCTAACAATGTGGCTGAAATAATAGGTAACCACCCTAATTCCAAATCTATAAGAGTACATTTCAAGTTATTACGAAGACCCCACCTTGTTCCAGGACGATCATCTCCGGAGCCCTCATGCTCACATCAGCAACCACCGTGAAAATCACTCCCATTGATAACTCTAATGGTATACTTTTGCTAAAGCAGGGGTCAGTCCTTAGACAAATAGATACTTTTAACTTAGTATGTGCCTACAACATTAGTTATTTATATACAACTACATTAAAGCTGAGTTCTCTATATGCAAGTACCAAGTTTTATGATGATAAGATAATTCCAGGAGAGTTGCATAAATCGTATACAGATCAAATAGAGTATAAAATACAGATGATACAAAGAAAAATAATAGCTATTATACCACATAGTAGAGTACGACGCGGAATTTTTAACGGATTAGGTTCTTTAGTAAAAACAGTTACAGGCAATCTAGATTACGATGATGCAGTAAAAATAGAGCAACAAATTTCTAATCTCAATAATAAAATACATTCTATACAAGAAAAATCTATTGTAATAGCTCAAAAGACTATTGCAGAATTTGCGAATCAATTAGATAAGATAAATCAAAATCAAAATAGGTTAAGTTTAATTATACAAAATATAACTCAGCATTCTAATATAGTATTTAGGCAGTTTAGTTTATTACAAGTTCATATACAAATAGATTTTAGTTTACAGTTAATATTAGATAAGCTAATGATCTTAGAAGACGCTATGGCATTCGCACAAATAGGTATCATGCACCCCAGTGTAATAAATACTAAAAACTTAATTATTGAAATGTTAGATATGAAACGTAAATATAGCTTCAATCCCGTGGCACCGATCTATCTAGAAAATATTCACGAAATAGAAAAGTCTATAGAGGTTAAAGCTTATAGTACAGAACAATCATTAAATTTCATTTTAGAAATACCCTCAGTAGAAACAGCTACCTATGACCTTATCCATATGTATTCTATTCCTAACAAAGACAACCTTACCATTATTCCCAAATCCAAATACCTAGTACTTGGAAAGGGAGAGTACACGTACATAGATGAAGATTGTCGCAGCATCACCGAAGACGTACACATCTGCAAGCAGTTGTTACTGAAATCCTTACAAGACGCTGGAGATTGTATCACAGCAACAATAGAACATAAAATCAACCACGAATCTTGTCCATACGCAAAAATGATGATAAAGAAGGGAAAGTTACAAAATATTAGTCCTAATAGCTGGCTTCTTATCACCAACACTCAAGAGGTCCTGAAAGCAACATGTGGTACTGAAATAACGTATCACACCCTCAACGGAGTACATCTCATCGCAATCCCCAACGAGTGTTACGTGCAAGTTTTAAATAAAACTCTACAAACTCATAGCAATACTGTAACCATTGAAGACATTATTCCATTACCAAAGCAGGAGGCAATAAGAACAGATGAAATTCAAGCAAAAATACAACTAGAAGACATCTCCTTAGACAATATACATGAACTCATAAAAACAGCGCATTATATACAAGATGATGTGGATAATAATGAGACTTTCATATCACTAAAACCAAGTTGGACTACCATCGCCCTATACCTCCTTGGGTTAGGCTATTTGAGCTGGAAATTAATTACATATATAACTACCCGAAGGAAGAAGATGGCCGCAGACCAGATTGCTAGACCATCCCCGCAGAAGAACAGCGAGACGCTGTTCTATCTAAAGGAGGGAGGAGTTACCATGGCGTAACGCCTGGTAAATTGCTGTGTGTGGCACAATAAGCTGACACCGCTACCAGGAACAGCAAATTACCACGAATCGGCACCTAACACCAATTATTAATTGTTATATTTTTTACAGTAGTCTTGTTCGATCTTTAGACATAATTATACATTTTGTACCTTAAATAATTTCATTTGTTTTAATTAAATAAAATATATTTTTAAAAGGCAAATATCGCCCGCCGTAACATAAGTGTGGTCTTGACTTAGTTTATAAGTTGTTAAGAATTCCAATTTATTTGAGACTACAAATTCCTCGTAAAGAAATAAAACACTTTTAATACATAGTAAAAAACCTAAAAATCCTGTTTTCCTCTCCGTATCTAAGATATTTCTGTTGTTAATTTTTAGTAATTTTATCTATATAAAATTACTATAATATCAAACATTTCTTCTAGGAATTGTTTAATAGTTTCATAATTACTAATTTTGAGAGGTTTTTTAAAACCATAACTGTTCAAATTACGCGTGTTCAAAATGTCGAATAGTGTGTTGAATTTCCTAATAAAATCTACAGTTGCCTCACAATTATCAAATTGTTGAAGTCCGATACTTTCGTGGCTAAATTGTAGTGCATCGGCCACTGATTCACTGAAGAGTTGCGCTGCTAATTTGACTTTCATTATCTGTTTCCTATAAAGAATATGGGCACCTCTTAATTTATTTCCTAAATGAAAACCCTCGTCTTCTTGAAGTTCATGCAATAGTTTTAAGTAACGCCAAGAAACAGTTTCACCTTCCGCATTTGTAAGACATTCTTTGTCGCCTAGTGTATTTCGCACTAATTTTAACATATGAGATGGATCCGGGAATATTACCATCTTTTTATTTTTGTGTATAAATATGGGATTAATCACATCTCCTGTTAATTGACATCCCAATAACTTAGCCATAGAATAATTTGCAGGACATCCGTCAAAAGTAACTGATGCAACATCCACACCACATTCAGTTATTAAATTGATACATGTTTTAAGTAAAGATGCTTTTTGTTCGGCAGTTACCCCATCTATCAAAAAGTAGCCGACGGGAAGTTTCCAACTGCCGTTTAGGCAGGTCAACATAAAAACTAAAGCTTCTTTTGCGACAGGTAGAGAATCGTTATTAAGTTGGTTACCGCAGTTGACAAACCCAACAAAATTTTTGCCGTCCCATTCAACTGACTTTCGAATGGCCATCTCGTCAAAACACAATGCACATAGAAATTTCTTTGATGAAATTTTAACTAAAAGTCTAAGTGCAGTAAATGATTCTGAAGAAAATCCAGATTCGCCTTCTACTGATTGATACCAACGTGCAAGTGTGCGTGTATGCGGAAGACAAGTATCAAAATAATTCCTCACAAAATTGTATGCACGCGGACTTATAAAATGCAATGTTAATGCAAATTTTCGGGCTTCGGGTGAAAATTTACTTTTCTTCACTTTTAAAATGTTTCCATCTGGATGGACAGTAGTTAATAAGTCCGCAGTATCTTGATTAATCAACCGTTTCACTAGCAAGTTTTCAATAATAGCGGATAGCTCGGCGTTTTGTTTCAAGAGGCGACTATTTTTTTATCTCAGTATAGCCAGCTTATTTTTTAGCGATTCGGCTAACACTGTTTGGCACTCTAATTTCCTTATAAGTTTCTTTTTTCTCGGTGTCACAGTATCGACCTGAAATGATTAATATTGAAATTATTGTTAATTATAATTAAAATAACAGAAAATACACGTATAATATACAAATACTTATAAATCCAGCTACTTACAGGATTTCTGTCAATTTCCATCGCAGCAGACGATGTGGTTGGAATTTCTATAACATCATGACTCTGAAATAAAATGATAATATTTATTAATTATAATTAACATTCACTATAAATAACAAAAATATATTACACTTTAAAACACCAGAACCATATTTAGATTCTGGACACTTCAGGCTGTCTTAACTTCTAATAGGACTTTGAAAAACAAGTACAAGTCCTTTTTGCTTTGGGCCATCCCAAAGCAAAAAGGACTTGTACTTGTTTTTTAAAGTGGTAAAAATTAAGGAACTATGTAGACAATTTCAGAACACTTTTTTCAACATAACCATGAACTGTTATAGTACAAAATCATGGCTAAGATTCTCAATTTTTAGCAAGGCTGCTACTATATTTTGTCCCCATTTTTCACTGATGATATGTACACAATAACACATTTATAAATATTAGCAAGTATCATAATATTTTACCTTCTTAGCAGTAATATGTAGCGTCGGAACCGAGTACGCTTTCAAATAAACGTTGCGAGAAGTTTTCCTAAAACAATTTCGTTCAAAGTGTTTGGAGCATATTCTTGCATATTTACTTGGAATCCAGTTATCTCGTCTTGTTGCACGTATCCATATTTGCCGGATCGTAGAATCTTTTGGAAATCTAAAATAATTAACTCTATTAAATGCACATACTCAGATCATCAGAAGAAAAATAAAAAAAGACATTTATCCTTAGCGTATTTTATGATAAATAAAATAAATACATAACATTTGGGTAATTTCCCCATTATTAACTGGTAACCCTAAAAATCGTATAACCCTATAAAAATTAAAAGTAATGAAAGACTTAGGCAGCCACTAAAATGTTTAGCATCTGAATTTGGTCGTATAATAGTACCATCGCAGTAAATACAAAATATATTTTAAACACTTTATTTCACTAATTCAGACACGATTCCTCACGTATTAATAAGCCATTAAGATAACCTTATCGATATTTTTGTAAATCAGAACATATTATTCCATAAAAAGTCGTACTTACGTATGAAAGGTTATGTTTTCACATTTTCGCTCACTACGGCTTTTACAGCCCAAGATATAACATATCACCATGTTTCTCGATAAATATTATATAAATCACATATATCGACACTCTTTCTATAATGTTTTTGGCTCAAAATAACTCAATAATCAAGAAAAATCGCAAGGCACAAACTTTTGTTGGTCACAACTTCGGTTGTGCCCAACGAAACTCAGACAAGGACAGCAAAAAAATATGTTGTCCTTTTTATTCCTGTATATTTTCGTATGCTGTGATCTCGGTCTATCACGGTATTATTATTCGCTGTCATATCCATAGTGATTCTTTATCCAAGGATGAACAGAACCTCCAACGTAAGAATTACATTTTTGTTTTAATTATCCGTAATGGAAAGGCAAAGAGTCTAAGTTAACCACAGAGTAAGTATTTTTTTTTTTTTTTCACGGTAAGGCAATGGAAACTGAGGCCATACAGCCTTGTCTTCATATTTTTTATTTTCTTCTTATATATTTTTAGATCGTACTGCTTAATACAAGACTGACAAATATGAAAATTAACTGCCATTTTCGTAAAAAAATATTTAGTGTTGCCAAGGCTAATTCTAAATATGTACCAAAAGGACGGTATTTTGATAGTGTAATCAAATACTTTATCTGCGTTATTTTACGTATTTAAAGCTTAATGCATAAACAATGCCTAATGTAGTAAAGATAATATAAGTAAAATACTGTTGCAGGTTTTAAAAATCATCTTTATTTATTAAAACTTAGCTTATTGCCAATAAAAGCAGATCTTCGAATTAGGACGGAGATTATTTGGAATATACACAAAATATAGAAATAGAATATGAAATTAATAAATAAATAAGATTTGTCCACAATTATATTGTATTCTTGCAAGAAGTAGTGATAACTCATTTAGATCTCGAAGCCATTACTGTGGTCACATTAACACTGAGCGTAAAGGAAATCGAGTTCTAAATAAAATAAAATAAAATAAATTATAATATACTCTGTTCTGGGTGGAAACGCTATTAACTAAGTATTTTAACACGTTACACACAATACAGTACTGATTGCCAAGCAATACCTCAATTTTTTTATAATTTGAAAAGTAAATGATTGACAATGATTTGTATGTGTGCGCTTTATATAAAGTGAAATTATTTAATTTTAGATTCGAACACAACGGAAGTTACTTTTAATAATAACAATAATAATTTAATGAAATAAATTATTTACATGAAATAGTTATGCACATCTCTAATGGCCAGAATGACAAAGTTTTAAAGTATAACAAAAGTTACAATAATTATTAATTGTAGTGATATTTTTCTTCTTGCAAGTGTAACTAAAAGCATTTAGTTTTTTGGTGTCGAATGATAATGCAGAGAATTTACAAATTACCTTTGAATATGATCCCAATATTGATGAATATATATATATATTACAATAGATATTTTAAGTGTACAAAATAGGATTGGACTAACACAATTTTGTATACTTAAAATATTGGTACATGCATTGACTACAAAATATGAAATGACGGTTCTGTTAATATATGTTTAGTAAAATGTGCATCCTCAAGACCGAAGTGCTGGCAGCGACCTCGGATACAGGATTAGTCTAGCTATTTAAAGGGGGAAAGCTGCCAGTATCTTCGGAACTTCAAATTAAATTCATGTTATGATATAAATACTGCCACTAACTATATATAGATACTATGCATGCTTACGGCAGACTTATTTACTAACATAGTTGGACCATAGGCAATAAAGAGTAGTTATAGTAAATTTCCATAGCACAAATATAAATAAATCAAAAAATAATCAGGGAAAATTCCTAATACATATAACATTGTGAAATTTATAACAGGATTTACGAAATATACAGTTCACAATAACATTGTTATTTCCTCTTAAATTACTAATATTTATAATATTAAATAGTAATTTTAACACTAATTTTAAGACCAGAGCTTGGACGGAGAAATAATAATATTTTATTTTATATTTTAACATAAATAATTAATTATATTTTATACCTTGTGGGTAAAAACCATGTAAAATATAGGAAAAGGCATAGGTTAAGGCACATTCTAGATTTGACAGGTAAGGCAACTTTCTTGATATTTGAAGAATTTGTGCTGATTCAAACTTTTTTATAGGCACACAGATATTAAATAATACAGATCGTGACTTCACTAAAATGAAAATCTAACTTTTTGTCATTGCTTTGTGAAAAAAAGTTGTTTCCGTTTTACGAATATATGACTGTGTTTAGCCTTCCTACATAACAATTATAACAACTTTTTTAGTGAGAGAAACCATCTATATTACTTCATAAAATAGTATATGGAATATACTGGACAGTATATGAATGGACCTTTCCGATCGATCCGTCGTCCCCCGTGTAATACAAACGGGAATCAAAATTACGACGGCCTGACCCGAGGTTTGAACCCCTAACGGTGCCCTCAGATTAAAGTCGTATCCGTCAGGCGGGAGTTGGCCTTCAGCCGCTCCATAAGTCCTTCCTTTGGTTTGGAGAGCCATCATGCATTCGTCCCCTATCGTCTGGAGAAGCTGTAATGGCCAGCTGCGGCAAATACTATTAAAGTAGTCCGAAAAAAATAGTATCTGATTATATGGAAACAAAGTAAATTGACTTTTTTAATTAATGTCTGTGGCCTCATTTTATTACTACAACAATTCTTTCTGTGCGCGAACGCCCCTAATATTATTTAAACAGTCGACTTTAATACCATAACTTACGTTTTATTATCGACTGAAACACCTTTAGCGATTTCAAACTATACATATCATAAAACCAACATAGTAAATTAAGTTGATTAATAAAAATATACATCTAAATTGATGATCATGTCTGCCTGGTGGGTTATGTTTTAATACAAACGTGTATTTACAATACTTCGTCTAATTTAATAAAAAATATAATATAATAATGATCTATCACTATGATATTGCAATTAAAATTTATTCTTATGCTAAATTGTAAATAAAATGTTAAATGATCAAATTGCAAGGAAAATACACAACAAGCTGTATATAACAATAAAAAAATGTTCCTCTTATTTTTACACAACACTATGTGCTGACTTATATACACGTGTTAAAATATGTTTAAAGAACTTTGTTCAAATCGAAATATACATAGAATGTGAGTAGTAACATAATACAATTTGTAAATACTTATAATATATAAAACCTGAACAAGGAAATAAAAACTGCCTTTTAGTTACTGGTAGTTTCCTATTTTGAAATGACAAGTATAGATAACCAAGACCGTCATATTTAACTTAGTTGCTACTGTAATGCTGTTTCTTGGTTGTTGTTCTGCGTAAGTAGGCCTTGGACTCTATATAGTTCAGAAGAATAATTTAAAAAACTTTAGTTGCCAGTTACATAATAATTTTTGTAACTGGCAACTTTACATGCGCAGTTAGGACAGGTTTCTTATTTCCTTGATCTGGTTTTATAAAATTCTCTACTAATCTATAAATAATCATTAGTGATATTTTCTGCGCGTCTATGTGTCACATATTATACAAATAGTTGTTTGTAAAACTTAACTTCTATAATGTGTACATTATTGCAATACATTTTAGTACTCAAGAATCGTTTAGTGACATTATATTGGCGAATGGTCAGTTAAGGATTCGCGTTTTTTTTAAAATACTTCGATCGAACTGCGTCTTTGGCACGGTTCTTTCAAACTGACCCTAATAATGTGAATATAGACTTAATCCGAGACTCTAAACTCGAATGTTAATTATAACATTAAGTAAATAATACTTGATATTTAATGTACAGTACATCACAATTGTGCATGTACAATCTCTTGTTATTTTGTTTTCTGTTTATCTAATTTTATGTAATCAACAATTGATCTGGTATGTTTTTATGAAATCAAATTAAAATATCTTAATTCGTCTGATATGTCAAATCTACTCTACTCACTGATCTCTAATAGTCCACAATCATTTGGTAATTGTTTTGGGGACTCCCGCGATACAGGTTCGCATAGTGCGAGATCCAATGTATAATTTTTGTATGTTTGGTTTAATTTTTGCAACTTTATAATATTTGTACGTTTGAAAATGAATAAATGAAAGTGAATAACTCACTGGTGGTGGTAGTAGAAACATATAAAATATATAGAGAAAAACACCCAGCCAGATATATTGTGCAAAAATTGAACCTGCGACTATAACAAGAGGCAGTGAATTATCCGCTAAACAACTGACGCCACTTAAAAGATTGTTTTTTTTTAATATTATTACTTTAATAAGTAATCACTAAACGATTCCAGTATTAATATTCATAAACTAATTTAAAAACATTTTCTTTTGTACAGACATCAACACAGCAGTATAAATTTGAGTTCTCTCAAAGACTAATGAGGTAAAGGAGCATTGTTTGGATGACTAACAAATGAGATTCATAGGAGAAGCAAGAAATCAGTCGAATAATATTATTTAGTCTTCTTCTTAAAAATACTGAGAGAAATCTTAAATTATACAGCAACATATTACGGATCATCCAATTTAATAAAATTACGAACTGCTCAGATCTACAGAGGTATTTTGCAACTTCCTGGAGGTTAGCAGTTCTTGCTCATACCCCGTGATAATATCGTGTGAAGATATACATGATTTTACTGCAATGTTAATGTATGTAGTTCACATCCCATTAAAACTGGGGTCATATCTTTTTAAATACCTACCGTTTATTGATTATTTCATAATTAATAAACGGTATGTATTATATATAATACAAACATTTAATTGGAGTTATAATTGTGCCTTTTAAAATAAAAAACAGAAATACGTATTTTTTGTAAACTTTTCTAAAATTACGACCGTATTCTCTACTTCGGCCTGCTCGTTTCTCTGCTGAACGCGATATTGGTACGATAAATTTATGGAATGATATTCTTTTTAATATGATCCCGTATACCACAACCCATCCATATATTTAGAGCCACAACCGACACATTTCAAACTTAATCTAACCTACAAATTATACTTCAGTACTATGCGTTTGAATGCGCACCTTTTTCTGACTCCCATTGCGGTTAAGAGTTGGCGAATGACCGGAATACCCAGGGTTCTGGATGCCCAACCCGCCTGGCTCTCCTTCTCGGGGCCTGGGTTTCTTCAGCGACGATCGGAGTGGTGACCTGGTGATGGTGCTCGCGTCTGACAAGCCTGTTAGTGTAGTCGCGGTGGTGTTGACTGAGCCGACGCTCCCGTGGCCGTTCGTGCTGTATGGTTTCCCTGACGCGTCTGTCATTGAGATTCCTGAAATATCATATTTTATATTTATGTATTATTTTTCCGGACTACTCTAAGCATTGGCCACAGCTGCCTTTACAGCTTCACCGGACGATAGGGGGCGAGAGCAGTTGGCATTACAAATCCGCGGAAGGACTTATGGAGCGGCTGAAGGCTAACTTCCGCCTGACGGATACGACTGTAGTCTGAGGGCACCGCTAGGAATTCGAACCTCGGCTCAGGACGTCGTAATTTCGATCCCCGTTTAAATTGGATAGGGGATCCATTCTGTTTATATAAGGAGCAGATTTACACTAATAGAAGATGAAGTGATATCTGCATTTTTATATAGGAATAAAAGTGAAGGTAAAAGACCCAAGGTTAGGTATAAAACTAATGAGACTGAACCACATTGAACTAGAAACATAGTGGACAATTGAAAATTTTACTAAGATGGTAGCAAACAAGCATACGGCTCGTCTGATAATAAAAATAAACGGTAACCGTCGCAATGTTTATGCAATTGCGATAAGTCATAAGTACACAGTCCTATTTCATAAAGTGGCTTTTACAGCTTAGTTTGTTCAACGCTCAACTAATTTAAATTAGTTTAAAAAAACCAGTTAGCTCATCTTTGTAAACAGTATAATCTGGATCATTTTATAAGTATTAAATGTACAGTCATACAGAGGATCATCTTTTAAACAAAGGTGATGGATGACTCGACTATTTGTATATGCTGATAGGAACTTAGGTACAGATTAAAATTTTTGCGTTAGTAAACATCATATATATTTTAGAAAACTTCATGTATACAAACATAAAATTTAAGTGTCTGTTTGTAATTTCAAATAAACAGTGCATTCAAATGTATTTGAAAGCATATATAGTACTAACATAAAAAAAGTTGTCTGTCTGTTTGGTCTTTTTAATCTCTGAAACGGACGGACTGATTTTAACGGGACATGGCAGATAGCTAATGTTATAATGAGCAACTAGGAACTGTATTGATTTTTTTATATTTCTCACCTCTTCCTTCCTTGAAACCAGGATTGTTGATGGTGGTGCCCTCTGGTGCGTCACCAGCGTTGGTTGGGTCGCCGCCGACTCGCCGCGAGAACAACGCGTCGTACAGTGACATTATGAACAGTAGTGCATTTATAACTATGCATACTATCTGTAAATATATAAATATTATGATCAATACCAATCTATCCACCACACCACAACAGTTCAAACACAGGTACAGCTATTAAAAGATTGTCCTATATTCGGACAAATAATAAAAGTCAAATTTAACACCCCATCAAAGGTTGCATACTGAAATAAATAATAATATCTCTAGATATATTTAGCCAGCGCCATTTAGTTCCAAGGTAAGCAGCTTGTGTTATAGATACAGACAACTGTTATAAACATTTTTTTTTGTAAATACATACTTATTATATAGAAAATACCCAGATAAACAATCATACTCATGAATACAAATGGTTGTATCGTGCGAGGAATCAAACCCTCGACCATCGGAAGTAAAGCGGTGTGCTACACCGCTAGACCACCGAGATAAACTGCCACATGCTCAAGGAGCGTTTAAGTTAGAGGAAGTCATGAAGAGAGAATCGACTATGAACTCTTAATGCGACGCATACAAGTAATAATTAACTAAATTACTGTACTTCTCAAATTATGTCAACTCAAACAAAGTTACATTAGGATATTTTCAATATAAATAGTTTGTTTGTTTGTAATACTTTATTGTACAATAATATTATAAATAAAAGGACACAATGGCGGACTTATACCAGAAGAGGGATTTCTTCCAGTCAACCTTTGAGTTACTGAGAGGAATTGCGGAGTGGTGGAAACAGGTACAATAAATAATACGCGTCGCAATGACATATATATACAATAATATACATACATATACATATATACATACATATACATATACACATACACACACCAGAAAGGAAAAGAAAAATGATGTAAATAAGTGGAGCATAGTAATATATTTCAAAGTAAATAATTATAAGGGATATCAATTATTTTTTTGGTGGTTTTGGGCTATTGTCAGGTGTTATACCTGTAACCGTCGCCTATATCGATTGCCATTTGCTATCAGGCGGACCGTCAGCTTATCATTCAATTACATAAAAAAATTACCTGAACATAAAAAGCTTCTCCTCTGGTAAGGTAGAATCCTCTGTCATCGCCCTGGACAGCGAACAGGCCAGCTGCCGCTATGGACAGTAGAGCTGAAAACATAAAAGCGTCATTGTTTAGTTTGGATTTTTCATACTAATTTAATCACATAACGCATTTTGAGGGTATTTAGTATTTAGTTTGAAAGAATAAATCCAAAAATACATATGGAGTTTTTTCGGGCCTGATGATAATAATGGAATGCTGGACCTTGAGCTGGCGGGGCACCAGTGAAGGATGACAGCATGAACACGATGTCAAATCAGTTTGCCATCGTGCGAATTTACCAGAAATTGACCACAATGGTTTCCAGGGGCGACGGCGTTGCTAGGAATGGGGTACTATCCTTATTAATAACACCCCCCCCCCCCCCATACATATGTATAAAACTTCAAGTTTGTTAATAAATGCATTAATTATTGAGATTATTGCGAACATAGAGACAGACATGGAGGGAGACTTTATTTTATAATATGTAAACAATATTATAATCATCAACGACATATGTATGTAGGCACGTACCATGAGGTAATACCCATACGCACCCGCGACCATAAAAATAAAAAAAACCTACCGGCTAACAACGCGAGCGCCAGCTTCATCATCACCAGGTGCGTGTACTTGAATCCAACACGCTCCTTTGACGATATCATGGCTAATTGAAGTACTGACAGTACGCAGAACACACCCAGCACTGTCACTCCTATGACGGCGACCACACCCGCTATATACACGGCCGCTGTAATAGAAACATTATTTATTAATTACATTCCATTTTTACCGAGGTAGGCTTTGTACTGAGTCGTTTACACTTGAGCCGAGATTCGAACCCATTCTTTTTTCTCTTGGAGAAAATCCTTATACCCGCCCACTCCAGGAAGGCATACGGGTACTGCCGGACTCTTAACGGCTAAAAACCCCAAGGTGTTCCTTCACTTCACCTTCTGTGAGGGTTTAGGGAATACGCGAGCAGTTTTCCGCAACGAAATCCAAACACCTAGCGGAGCCCTCAGACTAGTCGTATCCGTCAGGCAGGAGTTAGCCTTTAGCCGCACACATAAATCCTCCCGCGAGTTTAGAGTTCCAACTGCACTCGCACCCTACCCTACCCTTCAACCTCCTCCCTTTTTGGTGAAGCTGTAGAGACCAGCTAATTATGGCCATCAACAACTGAATAGTTCGAAAATCAAATTCTCCAATTCCTCGGAACGGTTAGGTAGCTCCGTGAAGCCTTTGAAGATAACAACAGAATGCTTCTGCGCTTCTGGGAAGAGTTTGACTGGCTATTTTAGTAGTCTTGGCTCCGATGGGAGGCTAAATGCTGAGAGTAGAGTCCAAATTACATTATATTCAGATTACAGTTCGAAAAACAAAGGGTAACTGTCTTCTCTATTTCAACAGACTAATAGATTACTTAGTAAGATGTGTTTAGGTTTAAGAGATGTATTCAATTACAGGATTCTGAGGCATGACATGTTGGCCTTCCGGAATGGCAATATTTGGTGCCACTTATAAAGTAATGTCCTGGTGCTTTTCTAGTGCACCGAACGATGGAAGGCTAGTGCAGATGGCACCCCAAACTCCTAGAAGGACTTATTAAGCGGCTGAAGATCAACTCCTCTGCCTGATTACAACTTTAAACTTCGAATTTCGAGGTTCGAATCTCGACTCAGGTCGTCGTAATTTCGATCCTCGTTTGAATTGGACGGGGGATCATTCGGAAGGGTACTACCGTGGTTCTGTACATGTATATAAGCAACGGTTACTTTAACCATTAACTCTTAGATGGGTCGCCAAATAGATTGCAATTTCAGTCACAAAAAATGTCGTGTAGGCAGTTCGCAAAGTAAATAACAAACACATTATTATCTATATCTATATCACATTTCTATTATAATTTCCTAGTGAATCAATCCAATAATATTTATAATTACACAAATAAGTCCACCATATTGTGAAATCCATTCATGTACATGAATAGCTAGTACGCTACGGTAACCATTTAACATCAGTTGGGCCATATGATTGTTCGCAGCCATTGTGGTGTAATAAAAAATGTTAATTGAGCATGTCATGATATGGGCCAACCGAACTAATAAATAGAGATCGTCTGATACATAAACACACGGTAGTTACATGAAATGGTTAAATATTGTAAGGTCGCATGGTCATTCATTACTCACCAAATAACACAATATTTACATATGTACATATTGACAGGTTTATGCGTTACTTTACGGCACCAGTAAAATACTTAAATACTTTAAAAGTTAATTACGATTGCATTATCAGTGATGAAAGTGAAGTAAAACTTAATAACTTCCTTTTAAATACATTTCCATTATTTGTATTTGCATATTACTTCACGGCCTCGGTGGCAATCGGTCTAGCACGTCGCTTTACTCTCGATGGTCGCTAGTTCGATTCTTTGCATGGTACAAACATTTGTATTTATGAATATGGTTGTTTGTTTCTATGTATTATTTGTTCCATTACCAACAATTTAACAAAGACAACAATTTGTGTGTAATTATCTGAATTTACTTTTCTTTTCTATAATGTGATATTTTTAACATGTGATATTTTTAATAGACGGTGTTTGTGTTTTAATTTATTTTTAAGCCGCAATTGCTATACATAAAACATCTGTAAAATGTAGGTTTTCATTAGTATCATTATTTGTAAATCCACATCTAAATATATATAATTCAAAGGTGACTGACATAGTGATCTATCAACGCACAGCCCATACCACTGAACGGATCAGGCAGAAATTTGGCAGGTAGATGTTATGACGTAGGCATCCGCTAAGAAAGGATTTTGATTAATTCTACCCCCAAGGGGATAAAATAGGGGATGAAAGTTTATATGAAACTTCGTCAATTTTAAACCAATCGGGCTACTATGATGTAGCCATCCCCTAAGAGATTTTGATAAATTCCATCCCTAAAGGGATAAATTAACGCGAGCGAAGCCGCGAGAAAAAGCTAGTTCACATATGTTTAATATTCAACTCTTAAATCGATATACACATATGTCGGTCAAAACTAATACCACGATTTAATCTTAAACCACACATGCGATGTTATTTATGTTTAACACAGGTAAGTGAACATTCAAAGCCAATTATTCTTGCTCGATATATACTACAGTAATTATGAAAGTAATATAATTATGTGTTAAAATTAGTCCAACCGTATGGGCACGTTCACACGTTACTTTTTGATTATGTCTTTAGTTATAAAGTAGTAACGCTGGCAGTGTTTTTGTTTTATACAAACTTATTCCCTTTTTCCGCATGGCTAATAACACTAAATGTAAATAATTTTTTAAAATATACTTTTACTATTAGTATATCCTTATTAAAAATAAGGACTTGAAAAATACATATTTGCTGATTTCAACTGTCGTCATCAGACGACTCCTAAGTAAAATTGACAAATGAAAAGCTAAATAGAAAAAAAGCTGTGCCAAGTCTTCCTGTATTACTCCCAAAGAAATCATAAAAATTTATTCATTTTGGAGTCAAACAAAATATTTGACTACGAGATCACTATTTATCGGCGTTTTTTTTTGGAGGTCTTCATTCCAACTGAACTGCAGTTATTCCCTTTGCTCTCGTCGGAGGAATAAGTGGCTGGAGGCAAGACATATACGAACAAAGTGATGTATTAACTGCTCTGGCAGTCAAGGCTTTCAGAATTAACACTACAAGTGTAAAATACCCATTCTTGAAATGTTCGACGCCCCCTTAAAAGCATTTAAAGCCGAAATATAAAAGACGGCTTGTAATTCACACGGTGAGTCACAATATATTTCTTTATCCACACAAATTCGAAATCAGGGGACTTAGTAAAAGTTGGCACAATGTAATCGATTTAAAAGCATTGCGGCTACACTTACTTGTGTGAAAATATATTACTACAACACTTTCTTAACAGTTGCAAAATATTTCTTGTAATTTCTATAATTTTACTGTTTGTTGTATATATATAATAGTTTGAATAATAGAATTGAGTAGTCTTATCTATGTAATTAGACAATATATTTTTAAATTAAAATATATTAATTTATGTAGGTCTAGTTAGTGCGGACACAATAAGGCAAATCTATCAGTTAATTCGGAATATACTTTGTATAGACAAAGAACAAAAAAAAGCTTTTACTCTTCAGGTGAGACTGTACATATACTATCAAAACATTAAAGCGTGATTAAGGTGATCATATCCTATTAAATAATGTCAGTCAACAAAAATAATTCAATCAGCTGCTTATTTATTAATGAACACACCAGTTTCATCAAGCAGTGTCAGTTCATGAGAATGGACGACAGAAATTATTTTATGAGGAAACCTATGTAACCGAAAACTTTATGTATACTGCGTTTACATCTGACAAGTACCATGATAAGTTAGTGCAAGTGGAGTGAGGTAATACAGGAATTACTGTCTCATGGCACCCCTACGCTGTCATTTCTGAGAACTAATGCCTTTTGCGTCATAATCTGAACCTTATACTTCAGATAATACACATCAAGTGACGTAGGTATTGCTGATTCACGGAAGAAATAGTTACATAATTTTTCTTTGTAGAATTGCAATGGATTGTAGAATTTCCTGGTGTTATTCACCAAATCAAATTACAGCAAATGATGCACTCATTTTACTTCGCTACTAACTAATCTTTTGTTATAATTTAAATCTATCTTCTTCTACAAAAATATTTACAAAAATCTGTCTACGGCTTATTATTGTTCTTTCTTCAAATCTAAATTGTGTTGTGTATGTACCTACTTAAACTATTTATGTGAACTGTGTTGAGGCTGTGAAAATTGTAATAATTATATTATTGATACCAGTGTATAATTTAAATACATGGTAGATAATTAGTACATTGGCTTACCTGATGGAACGAGGTAAGTTAGGACATTACAGAATATCGAATACTTAGTTATTATACCTGGATACTCTGTATTGCCTCTGCGCTAACAACTTTAAGCTAACCATGAAACTGTCTAAGTTTTTCCTCACAAAACTCCCACTTCACAGTTGCAGAGCGATCTCAGCAATTGTATAACACACGTGTACAAACAATGCCTTTCTAATTTCACTGCCGAAATTCACTTTTCACTGAACAAAACTTTTGTATATACTTCGCAAATTAGACATGTGAGTGACATAAAGGCGATGCCTGACTGGACTGACTCACGCCACTTTCGTTTCACAAACCGCCACATAACTCGGTAAATAGGTTCGAGTACACTAAATGTATCATCACTTGGAACAAAAAACTAACGAGTCTTCAAAATAGAAGAATTTATTTATGCAAATTGTGTACATTCATGTAATTCTTTAGTTACTATGGAGTGGAGTTGAGAGTGTAAGTGATTCTGTACTCCTTGGGCAGGTATAGATCTTTAACTAAATTTTAAATGTATAAACGAATTATAAAGTGCCGACATGTTATGAACATGGTAATGATATCTTTGTAAATAAAAATCTATTGTGGAATGTACAAGTCTCACTTTATATTGGTATCTATCTGGTTAATTCAATTTTTATTGTGGTATACATTTTAACCGGTTGTAATTGTGAGGTTAAGGTTTGTATGAAAGAAACTCGTACGGAATAAAGTCAAAAGTTAAAAGTTTACATAAACAAAAACCTCAATTGCGAATTTATGGTTAGGTGGTGTGGTAGTTCGGTTTCATTTTCATTAGTATACCTGTACGAAGTCGAGTAGAGTGCCAAAAAATCACGTAAAAATCGGTTCAGGCATTTCTGAGATTAGCCGGAACAAATAGACAGACAGACAAAAATTGTAAAAACTGTTATTTTGGTGTATGTACCATATTTATATTCATATGCATGTAGTAAAAAACGGTTATTTCAATATTACAAACAGACACTCTAATTCTGTCTGGATGTAATCTGTCTCTAAATCAGTCTGGATGTTGTATCAACAAACAAACAATCACACTCATGAATACAAGTGTTTGGCCGTGCCCGTAGGAATCGAATCCGCGACCATCGGAAGTAACGCGGTGTGTCAAACCGCTAGATCACCAAGGCAGTCATACTATAGATACTATTTACTCGACTGAATGTTATCAGTCACTAGCCCTCAAGGTTTGTTTGGTCGCGGGGTTTGGCACATTGGATTTTTTTTGGAATTGGAATGGTAAACAAAATGAAAAGCACTACGGATATCATGTCTTCATGTGACACTTCCCTTAGCTAGGGATCTTATTGGTAGGGGACCAATAAGATCCCTAGCTAAGGGAAGTAGCCCAATTAGAAATGTCTAGTGCATTTCTTTTTGCGCATAAAATTCAGTGTAATCTAATTGGGCACCTTCTCCTTTTGAAGTCGGTTTTAAATCATACAACATGACATTGTAATATGATGTATAAATATTACTAAAACTATATTTAATGTGACCATTAGTTAAGCAGACGAGCCTCAATGGATTCAAATGACCTGGCACATGTAAACGCTAGCCTTGAAATTTGACCCGAATATGTGGCTACGTAGCTATCTAAGTATTGTTCTCCTAATTACACCAACGCTGAAACTGTGAACATCATACAATGTTGAATAGTTATGTGATTGTTACACTCGTATTTATAGTCGACTATAGTTATAGCCAAACATGTGGTTTACTCTGCTGAATTCGAATTATATACTATATTTCGAAAATGATAGATATTTATTTATTCTTTTGTATACAAAATTGTACACATGGTAGACTTAATGCCTGATCGCAGTTAACCTTCGCGCTGGTCAGAGATAATTGGACGGTTCAATTTAATATTAGACATTAAGATGTAATTACAGAAAAATAAAGAATAATACAATGTCGCTTATACAATTCAATATTTATAGATATTTTTATTATTGTGGCATAGATTGGCAGAAATATATACATATAAATCTGGGTGTTTTCTATATATAATATGTATTTAAAAAAATATTTATGTATTTGTATCAGTTATCTGGTACCCATAACACAAGCTAAGCTTAACTTGTGACTAGATAACGTTATGTGAATAGTAAAAAATACTATAGTGAAAAAAGCAATTGATATTTATCCAAATAATAATAATAATAATATCTCTGTACAATTCACACAGCGCCATCTAGTACCTACCAAGCTAAGCAAAGCATGTGTTATAGGTACTAGACAACTGATATAAATACATAGATACTTTTTTTGTAAATACATACATAATATACATAGAAAACCCACCCAGACCGGTACAAACAATCATACTTATGATATGACCGGTACAAATGTTAGTACCGTGCGAGGAATCAAACCCGCGACTATCGGGAGGTAAGCGGTGTGCTAAACAACTAGACCGCCGAAGCTGTGGTGCTCGTGTTTACATATATTAGTGTTAACTGTATATTCATATTAACATTACTACACCATAAAACGCTTACCACAATACCTGTTTGATACAATAAGACAAAAGACAATGCACTACCAGCGTTACCTACAAACCCATCCATCACAATCCATGCCTCGGTCGACGAACTGAACGCCCCGTGCGAAATTTGAGAAGCAAAACATTCTGCCACTAATGAGACTCGTAGTACAGTCGAAAAAAATGAAGTCTTTATTATATTTTTTATAAGTCGCGTCTCTTGACGGCAGGGGGCGGACAAAGTTATTTGTTCCGTTTGTCAAAGTCGTGGGGAACGGTTTTTGTGAGCGAACAAGCGTTTCATTCGCCACATTTTTTTATAGAACGCTATAAACACCGTTATCCGCATAGAATGTTTAATATAGGCCTATTTAAAAATATGAAACATCCATATTAAACTCAAATGTACTGAGTGTTCCTACTTAATATTGTCAAATACAAAAAAGTCTCTGTCTGTTGGTTACGACTAAAGAGTAAAGTTTAAGTTAAGTTTCAATTTTTTTATAATTTCTTTAGCAAACGTCATATAATTTATGTATTTATATTTTTACACCCTTACAGTGGAACGGAGAGAATATTTTGACACTGCTCATTATTTTTTCTCAAAGGTTTTTGTTTTGCTTCTTTTATTCTGTCATATCATTAACATTCAGTATTATAACTCGCTTCATATAACACTGGTATTGCAGATTCCTAACTCCTCAAGCAAACAGTTCATTACATTAGCTAGTCATGACTGGTAATACAGAACTTTCCTCGCTACCTATATGGCAATATTTTAGATATTGCTTTGTCACGTACCAACAGAATAAACCTATAATATGTAAAACGTACGTTATACCTCATATCGCCTAACAGTCCACATTCTTCGGTATTATATTTCATGCCATATGTTGTGAGACTTGGGTTAACTTCACACCGGTTCTTTACAGGACAATAGGCTTGTCTTCTAGCGAACTTCTTCCGAAATAGTTCGCAAACGAACTAGTTCGGAAGAAGTTCGCTCCCAAAAACGACGCGAACTAATTTGAAGATCTTTCGCTGCTTAGTCCGTTTGATAAAATTTAAAAAAAGAAACAAACACACCATTATCTATAGGTCTAGACGAGGTCGACCAGTATTCTACCTTTCTCAACTCGAGTCGGGAGCGAACACTTCTTAAGTGAGCTGCGAACTAAATTAACGACCCCAGTCGCAAACTATTATACGCAAGACTACAGGACAATTTAATATAATACTCTCAGAATGCGGCTTTACACCGGAAGGACAGTGACATCTGTTCGAAGAAATTTGATAACATGAACTTGTTACTGTTAAATTACGTAATAAATATTAAGCAAACATTATTCTTGAAGTATTAACGAATGTAACTTCGATAGCTATTACCCGCGACGTTGTTTTCTTTTTTAGATAAAATATAGCTGATATCGTCTACGTGATCCAATCTATTTATATTTCAAGTTTCATTAGCCGTTTCATCGTAAAAAGGTAACAAAAAGACATATTTACTTTTAAATTTATAGTATTAGTATAGATATCGCAATATGAAACAGTTATTTTATAGAATATAAAAACAGAATGGAATGGCAAATACTAACGTGCCACGGGTAAGAAACGGAACATCGTCTTCTATAGGTATACCTGTCCTACCCTTAACATTTATAAGAGTCTGTAATAGACCTATACAAGAGTAAAGATATTTTGAATTTAGATTTGGAAGCATGAACATTTGATTACATGGCATTACGTACATCACAAAAAAATCGCCCCGTAATCTTCTTTCATACATAAAAATTACGTGTCACGTTGTTTGACCACGATGTACTCCCTAAACTATTGAACCGATTACAAATTTGATTTGCATATTGTGTGCAATTTGATCAAACTTGAAAGATAGGATAGCTTACATCTCAATTTATAGGCGCAATATTATTATATTTAAGAACCTTAGCCACAACAACGCGTGGCTGGGGCTGCTAGTAAGTATATAAGTGCTCATTAAAAACAAGACTACTATTGTACTTGTAGTTTAACTCATGGTTTATAACAGATTTAAAGTACCCAAGTTTTCCATCTACAATATAGCATTTTACAGAACAATACTATGATGTCATGTAACAGTCGCCACCGTGACAAACAATAATGTGACATTGAAAAGTGCATCCAATTGCTATAATAATAGACAATCATCTTAAGTGGCAACATGCATAATTTCAGGTTTCCTTTAAATGATTTTTTATGAGATGATACATAAATTTGTTTTATTCATCTTTGTCATTTCAATATTGGTTATAAGGGCAGAGGAAGGCCGAAAAAGAAATGGATGTACCTACTGTGTGAAAGATGATATAGCCAGGGAATACATAACGAGATGACTGCGAACAGAGATGAATGAGAGACTAAAACAGATTACGCCGACCCCAAATGAATGGAATAAGGAAAAAGCAAATGATGATGCTTAACATATAATATACTATACGTAGATTGAAAGTATCCTGTAAATCTAAGTGTCCTGACTAGATAAAAAACACTAATAACACTATTATTGACAACGTGATTCCAAGCCTATCAATACCAAGAAAATCTTCAAACACTAATAGGAAAAATCAATAAACATACACGTAAAGAAAATACGATGAAAAACTTCATTTTCCAAGACACTAAAACAGTTTATGCTAACAAAACGAGCTGGCTACGTATTATACAAAGCGATTGAAATAAAACTTACTGCAAATTTGCAATCTGCATATCCAACCGGTACTGTCCTGACGACATTTTTGCACGTTTGATAACTCGCCATGGTTATGACTCATGCCTGATCTCTATCTATATATCGTGTTTTATAATATTATGTTCCTTTGTTACATTATATAAGAATACAACCTTCGCAGTCAGATTTGGTAGTGAAATTACAGGATAAGATATCCACAACACAAGCATTGCTTAGCTTGGGACTAGATGGCGCTGTGCGAATTGTCCTGGTTTATTATTTATCTTAGTCTTACAAAAATTTCAATGCTTGAGTGGTAATACGAGAGTCTCATGGTTACGTAATGTCCGTAGTGCTGTTCACGTATATAGGAGACTAGCTGACCCGTCTGCATCACACATACATGACATTTATCATTATATTTCGCCCAATTTACATAATAACTTTTAAAATTATAGCCTATGTGTTCTCATGAATAAGCTATATTACTCTAAAGTTTCATCACAATCCGTTCAGTAGTTTTTGCGTGAAAGAGTAACAAACATTTATTCACAAACTTTTGCGTTCATATTTTTAAGGTTAAAATAATTACTGCAAACCATTAGTTAGTGCCGTTAACTTGTTTGACATTCGAATTACATAAAAACAGTACTATAGTTATAGAAACATATACTCGAATATATTAAGTCGTAAAAGGTATGCATGTTAGTGCATTAGTGCAGTCACATGTAAACATTTCTGAAACACTATCACATTTGAAAATAGTTTTAAAATGTTCAGTTAAAAATGTCAGAACAGTTCCAACTGTCAATGATGTTAATATAACAAAGTGCTAAAGTTCATAAATATAGAATATATACTTTAAGCACTTAAATAGCCTCAATCGTTAAGTTAATAATTGTCCGAAAGTTAATAAGTTTCTATAAATACTATTTATAGTATTTATAAAACTTATTTCACTTTTTATATTGACATATATTGTGTTTAACTGAGTTGTTATCTTCATGTATTATCATATTAACTGAGTTTTGTTCCCTGAACAATCTTCCCACACTGAGCTTGCGTATTGCTGCAGATCACACGTCATCAAACTATAATGTTAATATTATTTCAATATATGAATCCATGAATTGTAAAAATTTATATAAATATAATATTGTGTCATTTGTAAGAATTAAAGTACATGTCGTATATATTATCTATCTATGTATATTAACTTCTAAACCAGCCAAGTCATGAATTGTGTTCTAATTAACAATTGCATCTATGCATTTTGTTATATGGAATACCCATCAAGTTAGTCACATAGTCAAGCCTATTACTTTTCCTCTATCATTCTGCCAACCACAGAGTAGTTTAATTTGATTATTTACATTATTACATCCTGTCGTTGCCATAGATATCTACAAGCTATAGATGTGACGTCAAAAACTGTGGTCATGATTGGTACCTGCACATTTTTACAGATAGATGATTTTTTTATTAATTAATAACGCGCTGAAAATTAGCACTGGAAACCATATTTATAGCTGTGTATGCTAGATAGATAGTATATAAATTATATCCTATTCTATAGTTAAGTCAAAATAACTATATTTTAGTAATAATAAAGCCTAGTGTCTTTAGAATAATAAGAAATTATACATAATACTACATTGTTTTTAAAATGAGCAATATTACATATTTACAAAATCTACCAAAAATGAATAATGAAGGTAGTTGGTGTGCCTCATAGATTACTAATATTCATAACTTGGTATGTATTTAGATAAAAAATACGTGATGTTCTCATAATGCAGTCTATCTTGACGTCTATTTATATAATATCTATAATATTTTATTAAGATCCGTTCAGCTGTTTAGAAGCAAACAGGTAAAAAATGAACTAACACATAAGCACACTTTTACATTTATAATATTGTAATGTTATTATAATATTCTAATGTTAGTATAGTTTCTTCTTTCTTATACTTATTATATGCCGCATGTGAAGATAATAAAAAAAAAAATCAACAATAATACGACATATCAGATCAGAATTCTAAATGGTTTCCTTGTATGTTCCGTTGCATTACTTGCAATTATGCATGGAATTTAAAAAATGGCGCCAACACATATATAGACGTATCTGTCTAATGAGATATAATAATGAATGTATATGGTAGAAAATCTTGTTTACTACACTATTTTATTGCTAGTAATTAGCAGTTGTTAGATAGAGCAGTTTCTTTCATTCTAACGGTTATAATTTTTTTTAACCCGTTAATTTTATAATTTAAGTAAATAAATAACCTTGAACAATTAACACAGAGCCATGTAGTCCCACGGTAAGCAGAGCTTGTGTTATGGATACTAGACAACTGATATAAATACTTAGATTTCTTTTGTAAATATAATAATATATAAAACTAGCTGTCCCGGCGAACGTTGTTTTGCCATATAAATTGCTATAAAAAAATAAGGATTGTATGTATTTTTGTATGTTGTATCACAAAAAAATAGAAGCTAAAAATTTTGTCTAAAAAATAAAAATAAAAAATTTAAGGGTGGACTACCCCTAACATTTAGGGGGATGAAAAATAGATGTTGGCCGATTCTCAGACCTACTCAATAAGCTCACAAAATTTCATGAGAATCGGTCAAGTCGTTTCGGAGGACTAAGGGAACGAAAACTGTGACACGAGAATTTTATATATAATATATATACATAGAAAACACCCAGACTGATACAAACAATCATATTCCTGAATGCAAATGCTGCACCGTCCGAACCCGCGATTCCCATTCCCCACCGCTTTACTTCCGATTCCCCATCGGAAGAAAAGCGATGTGCTAGACCGAGGCTGTCAGTTTGTTAGTTCTGTCATGATTTTATATCAATATTGTTTTATAAATGCAATGAAATGTCGGTTGTCGCCACTATCGTAAGAAAGTTGATCGAGGGCGCCACTGTATTACGCATCAGTAGCGCCATTTTCTTTCCGAGACTACCTTTCTGGAATAAATGTAGTGGAGATAATGGCAGTTGGAGGACACTTCAGAAGACATTTGGTGCGGAACGCTCGTAGGGTGAACAAGCAACCTTCATCCAGTAACAACTGTTAACTAAACGACAAAATTGTTAGTGTAATTTTTTAACATTACAATTGTCATTAATATTATCCTTTCACTATTATTCTTGGCTGAAATAAATCTCTTCTATGTACATAAGTCCTCTCATCTAGGTTGTCTGTAAGAGATTGCTTTTAGCGATAATACCGCCTTTTGTTATTTCTTTACTAATCACTGTATTTTCTTATATTTTCATCTGTGTACACAATAAAGAGTTTTTTTATTATAATGTTTTTCTACCTATGTTTAAACTGAATTTAATATTGCCACTGTATATTGAGTATATATTATTATACTATATACAAAAAATAGCAACGTTATTACTAATAGTTATTATAATTATAAAGTACAGAACAACAGTGCTAATCATCTTACTATCATGGTATTTAAGAGCCTACCGTATTAATCATTGTCTATATAATTATAGTATAAAATGATTGATTCATACCGTATTAGTATTATACTACACTGTTACATTTAAGCGCCAATGGATGATTGTTTTCATTAAAGGTTAGCTACCTGCTACTCTCCGTGACTTCGTTTAGGTGATGATGATTGATCAGAACAAAAAATAGATTATGTACTTACTTCTCTATCCGATCTATCTATATCTTCACGCGAGTATCCCTTTACAGGATCTCTATTTTAAAAATATACTATTGTTATAACTGTAAAGTTATATCTGCCTGTATTTTCACGACTATACGGCTATAATAGATGGTATTGTGATGACGGATACAGACGATTTTTAATTTAAAAAAAAAAACAGATGTAGATGCGGGTAACTAGTGCAATATATGCTAAATTTCAATATGAACACTTTAGCAATTAGGAAAGATAAAAAGTAACAAACAACCAAACTAATTAATTAGTGCCTTTATAATAGTACTAGGTATTGAGGAATATATCCAAGGTTCTAAAGTTTATTTTCTTTTAAAGGATCGCCATTTGAGAAATATCCGTCTTAGGTTGGACACAATCAAAAGATTAGATAACCGATTATTATTCTTCAGACCATGTGTCCAGCTACCTACTTAATCCATAGGTAGGTGAAGTATATATATTTTTTAACGTCATTCCTAGTGCGCAATTGATTTATTAAAAATTACTAGCTGACCCGCGCATCTTCGTCTGCATCACATTTCTTGACATTTATTTCACCCAATTTACATAATATCTTTTTAAATTTGCCTATGTGTAGTAGTACATGTAGCTTATACATAAGCTACATTACTGCAAAGTTGCATCGAAATCCGTTGAGTAGTTTTCGCGTGAAAGAGAAACATCCATCCATACTCACAAACTTTGGCGCTTATAATATTAGTAAGACGTGAAACGAACTTATTTTTCAGCATACATAATTTTTATATTTTCTCACGAATACTACGTACATTTTCGTAATAAACCTACATATTTATGGCATTATCGATTAGGAAGCTATAAAATACCGTCTCACTCTAATTGCTATTTTCCATCAACACTCGCAATGCAATAATATGTTAATTATATTGTACAGGATTTCTCACAATCGGGTCGCTGGCTGGCACGACAATTCCTTATTTTTAAATATTTATATTATAAATTTACATGAACATTCGTACATAGTTTTATTACGACATATATTTAATAATATACTGCTACTCTTTCATATTGCGCCTTTAATTACTACCATGGTTAGCTGCACAGACCCCAGCGCCCTATACACAGTCATGGGACACATATTATAGTAGCAATAATAATATTCTATTCTATACATTGCAAGTATGGACTCAATAACAACTTATAAAGTAACCTGTCTTGAGCTTCATGACGAAAGTCCCTAAATTATTAAAAAGAAATCAAAAGTAAATAGTTACAAGAAATGTTATATTTCTATATATTCGTTTGTTATCTGTTAAGTAAACCTATATATTTTTCACAAGAATTCAATTGCTGCAAATGCGGGGTTCGGGGAAACAAACTAAACTTTTCCCTACTACTATTGATTACTATAGACTTTTAAAACTTGAAAGTGGTCTGCGTACCTCAGTGCCACAGACAATCAGTCGCCAAGCAGATTGCTTTATAAGCCTGTATTTCGATTAAAACGTTAATCTTTTTATGTTAATACTAACTGTTCCCGCCACTTCGTCCACGTGGAATTTAACTTTATTTTTCTAAAATAAAAGTAGCCTAAGTTACTCCTTATTACATCATCTACCTACCAAAAAAAGTACTATCAAAATCGTTCCAGCCATTCAGAGATTAGCCGGAACAAACAGTCAAAAATTGTAAAAAATGTTATTTTGGTATATGTACCGTATTTATATTCATATGTATGTAACGTGTAAAAACGGTTATTTCAATATTACAAACAGACACTCCAATTTTATTTATATGTATAGACGACAGTGAAATTACAGGGTATCTTAGTCCTATGGAATGAGCATACAACACACGAGCATAACATCATGACCACTGTTATTACATCATGAATCTATTTACGTGGCTCTGTTCATATATATAGGCGACGGTCACCACTTATCGTCAGGTGGTCTGGACAGCTTGTCTGCCATTCCATTTACATAAAAAGAACACCCGACATTGATGCACAATAAACTGAATGGATGCATTGATGATCATGAAAGATAGAGCTGTAATCACATGAGTACATTTATATAATTGAATGAGTCATTGGTTGTCGCAGGCACGGAATCTGTCGTGTCAGTTGCAAGGACAAGGAAAACGGCCAAGAGGAAAAATTATGACTCAAATTAATGTTTTATTAAAACCTGATTACACTGCAATAGTCAAAGGTAAAGAGGTAAAGGCATACTTTACGCTTTATAATCAGGTTGAAATCATCGTAGTTATTGCCAACAAAGAGGAAAATATTGTACAATAGTTTAATTTTGTCATACTACAGAAAGATACATTAAGAAAGAAAAATGTTGATTGTCACCAGCATAGTTTTTTTTCTAGATGGTGTCACGTGGGTGGCAAACTTACCGCCTAACTGATAATAAATAGTTACCGTAGTCTATGGGCGCCTGATCACCATAGGTGTCAATTGCGCGTTGTTAGGGTCGGCAAAGAGAAACTTTAATATACTCTTCTTGAAAATTATACCAATAATAAAATAAAACAAATTTTAATTAACTCTAGCGACTATAAGGAGCGAAATATATTAATACTATATATTTTTCTCCTTATCTACCCGTTTAATGTTGTTAATATTATATTATTAACAACATTAGACCAGTCAGAACAATAAATTCGTGAATAGCCCATGTAGTCAAGCATTTATAAAACGCATCATAACAAAAGATTCTATTTTGTTCCCTCACATTCATATATGGTGCGACTTGTAACGGATTTACCAATGCATTTCCATACAAATGCAGTTAATACAATAGTCTACAACAATAAACTTCTCAATATGGTTAACGGTGTACACGATGAATTCCAATACGATGAACACCTGTGTACCAAGTCGGTGCAGCTAATATGTACTGTTCATACCAATTGACTACTACATACAATAAATGGCGATAAAGGAAACCAGGGAATTGTATTATTAATATATTACAAAGAAACACTACTAACTAGACCCAGGAAGGAAAACCGATAGGAACAATAGAAAGCAGTGACAATTTAGAATAGACTTTTGGTATTCGAAATAAGAAGCTTATAAAATAGATCATAGACTAAATAAATGGCCTGTATTCCACAATATTAATAAAACATTCCTGAACAATCCAGACAACGCCATCTATCCACAAGCAGAGATTATGTTATGGATACTAAACAACTGATACTTATATATTTTTGTAAATATATACATAATATACGTACACACATCCAGACTAATCCAAAGAATCGTATTCATGAATAAGTAATATAGTCATAATAAGTCCCAAGTTAAGCATACCAACTAACAACTGATACAAATACTTACTTTTTTTTTTGTAAATAATAAACATACAAAATATACCCAGATCTATATAACAAACAATCATACTAATGAAAACAATTGTTTGTACTGTGCGAGGAATCGAAAGCGAGACCATCTAAAGCACGACGGCGTGCTAAACTGATAGACTACTGAGGTCGTTGTACATTAAATACATAAGAATAATATTTATTTGTCAAGAATTATTGAGGTATATTTTGTACTAGCTACTCGCCCTTCGCCTGGGTGTACATCTTACTCTTGAATCATTCTATATATTAAAAAAAAAACGCTTCAAAATCCGTTGCGTAGTTTTAAAGATTTAAGCATACATAGGGACGGACAGACAGCGACAGCGATTTTGTTTTATACTATGTAATGACAATACGTCTCCATACTTCTGACTAACCTATTACCACCGCCAAGGAGCTTGGTTTGTAAAATGTATTTCGCTTTAAAGTGTAAGATATTATTTATTTGATTATAAAACATGTATTGACTACATAGAGTTTGTATATAGCAACGGATGAGGAGCATCTTGATGACGTAATGTCCGTGTTGCTTTTCATGTACTACATAATCAGAAAACAACCTAATGTTAACTGCACAATGAGAACGTATTCCACAATGACAATGACTGAAATGACGATGATTCTAAACACTTAATAATACTTTTCTCGAATTAACAACATCGTTTCCACGGCCGTAAAATTTAAAAACGTTATAATTAAAGTTATATCCAATTGTCGCTTGTGACATGTCCATATTAACTTTTCCACGCTCCGTAAAATCAACAATTGATCCCGTCGAAGGATGCTTTGAAAACAATGAGTGTTGCCATAGTTATATTTTCACAATGACATTGTTTTAGCATCGCGTTGATCTAATTGGTTAACCACGTGATATTGTAAATGAAGCAGCTCATCTGTGATTTTAATTATTATCAGCAAGTATTAAAGATTAATTTTGAATGACATCAACTTGCAGACTGCATCAAAAATGTTGTTAGATAAGAATATTCTATTAAGATTAGCTTTTTTTGTTATATGAAATCAAATCAAATGAAATCAAAGATAATTTATTTATGCAGGTAATTTTAGCCACTTATGAACGTTAAGTTAAGTATACAGATTCATTGAGCATAACTGGCAAGAAACTCGAGTGAATTGCTATAAAATGCCAATATAGCATTCCGTTGTTAGACTCTAAACATGTGTCATTACATTAATGAGAAACTAATAGGAATCCATTAATTTGTTATTATTATAATTGAATTTGCATAATGGTTCACTTAATAGAATATTTAGTTACATATTACTATGATATACATGTAAAAATATTTAAATATTTCCTAATTTAATATATTGAGACTTCATATCAGAATTTAGATTACGAAAACTAACATAGTAAGAGAACAAGCCAAGATTAAATACAGCTGATTACTATTTAAAATTACGGTCGAGTACTTTTTTTTATCTATGATCTATACAAATCAATGAAATACCATAATACATACAAATGCAGTACTTGTTTGTAATTACCAGATTTTCACTGAATACATTCGATAGTACATCTAAATATACCTAATCCTAATCTAAGGTACCTAAAATACAAGTTTCTACTTAGTTTAGGTACCAGGGAACAATTCAAATTGTAAATATTGGATGTAAAATAAAAATTATTATTATTATTATATACGGAACATACATAAAAAAAATTACTAAAATCTTGTCTGTCGGTCTGTTCTTTATAATCTCTAAAACAGCTGGCCGACTTTAACTTTACTTCAATAGCAGATAGCTAATGTTATGAGTAACTTAAGAGTAATTTTGTTTATTATGTAAACGAAGTTGAGTGACCTGCTGGTTATAGTATAGCCTTTCCGTTACACCATGTATATAAATTATTTTAAACGTGACACAGATTGAAAATACAAACTTAATTCAAATCAGATCATCGTCGTCTTTTAATTTAACTGAAAAGTTGTAAAATAATTTAGACACTCCTTTATGTATTTTGAGCATTATCCCATTTTTTTAGTTAACTAAAAATAAAAAGTTGTAATTTTATAATTTATATTGAATATTGAAGACCTCGGTGGTATAGCGGTCTAGCTCACCGCTTGTGTTCGATTCTTCGCACGGCACAAATATTTGTATTCATGATTGTTTCTATCGGTCTGAGTGTTTTCTATGTATAATATACTATATATGTATTTACGAAAAAAAAATCTATGTATTTGTATCAGTTATATGTTATAGGTACTAGACCCATAACACTAGCTTTAGATAGCTTAATTTAGGTCTAGATGGCGCTGTGCGAATTGTCCTGAGATTATTATTATTATATCTTCCTTTATCTATTTGGATCTGCATTCTCACATACATGGCGCGTGTGATCGGAAGCATGCATACCAACCTCTCGACTTATTGTTGTGACCACTTTCAAAATCACACGTATTTAACAATATCTCGTACCATTTCCGTGGAACTTAGCGATTAAGTAAAAAGTTCCATTGACGCTTATTACGATCACATTCCACGACTGGTACTAAGTAACAAAGTAATTACTTAACACGTTTAGTTATCAGCACCGGGTGTTGAACTGAGGAAATTGACGGACAACGCAATGCGCTTAATGAGACCAGCCCTATTTAAGGCAGAGTGTTTTAATTCTTTTTTTATATTTATACTAGCACTGTACCATGGTTTTCGTATTAAGTTAAAAATAGTAAAAAAAAACAAACAAACCCTTTCATAATTAGCTTTCTATGGATAGTCGTCAGTGTATGGCCATGAGAATCCTGCATGTTAATATGAAAATAATCTTTCAACTCGCTATTTCACCGGTTTTCGATATATAAATCAGCTCATAAAACATGCGTGAGTTATAAACGCAAATAGTAAAGTTATATTCCACAACCGCACTATTTACTATTTTTCAAATTTCGAACTGACCGCCGCGGTGCCAGCCAGTGGGCATAGCGCTGATTTAAAAAAGCAAAATGGCGGGAAAGTATCCAAATGAACAAAATATAAAATCATGATTTTTATTCTGTTTCCTCTCAAGTGTGTTGAAAAGTGTCGTACAACAGCCGAGTTTATATTAAACACACTCGGCTCTATTACGACTGAATTTCCGCCCCGTGTGTATAACCTTTATTATATATACTATAAAATGTAAATAAAATATAAAAATAAATAAATAAATCATTTTTCTTGTCTATAAAACCCGTTTTCTGCTAGATTTATATTACATTACACCCGTTTGATGAGCATCCTTTTAACCGTGAAACCTAAGTAGTGTGAGACTAGTCATCTTGGACTTAATAAAGTTTGCTCCGTTGATTTAACTTATAGTAGATAGCGCATATATCATATCGGGAAATATATTAAAAAAATACACATTCCTTACTTACTTTATATATATAAATATACAGGAGATATTCGTATAGTAAGTGCACGAATACGTGTGCATTTTGCATACGATTTTAGGATGACGTTATAATCTAGGAATGCTATTACCACAACAAATCTCGATGTAACGGTATAAGATATTTGAATATTAACAGTTGAATTTCCAATCGAGTCTAAATACGACTATTAACTTCAGTTTAGAAACTGATATCAGAACTTTTTATTTAGGTATTAGTTATTAACTGGTAGAGTTCAGGTGGTATTTTTTCTTTCTTCATTATTTTATTCTCAGAAGAAGCTTTTTGAAGCGGTTTTTTTTAATAGATAGACTGATTCAAGAGGAAGGTTTATATATATAATACATGTACACCTGTGCGAAGCCGTGGCGAGTAGCTAGTAAAAAAATAATTGTGGGATGTGATTAACGTTGTCTTGAAAAGGGGATAATCATTAGCGGTGGTATATCGGCGCTACAGTGGCAGATTGTCGTCGCCAATGCCTGACTAGTCAGAGACAATTTATATTTATATTATTTTTTCATATGTATGTTAGTCAAGTAAAAAAAAAAACTAAGTACATGAACAGCACATAGTCAATTTTTATGTGATGCGGTGGGTGGGGTTGTTAAGAAGGAGGAATAATTACATCATTATAGTTTTTATCATTAGTATTTATCATCACTACTACTTTAAGATTTTTTTAGTATAGGGGACAAATGAGCTTGTGGCTCACCCGATGGTAAGTCATACCGCCACCTCTCATGAGCATTCGTAATACCGGGGGAAAGGCAAGTGCGTTGCCGGTCTTTTAGAATCAATAAGTTCTTTACTTGAAGGTTTCAATATCGGTTCGGAAATACCATTGCTGGAAGATTATTCCACAATGTGGTTGTGTGTGGCAAAAAAGTACGATCAGTTTAGTAATTAAGAATAACAAACAGACAGACATGTTCGTATTAATGATATTAGTATAACTTACCCTTAACACAGTCCTTAATTCAACAAACGATATACTGTTTCGTGACATGGCAAATGTCCACATTCGCACACGTTAGTGTCAAATATGTTAAGTGCTAATGAGAAATAAGGGTATGTTTTAGATTAAACAAAATTTAATTTAGTTATTATTTACATTTAATGAAATAACATATTTTTATATAAAAATTAAGTGTGACGTTGTTTGTCCGTGATGGACTCCTGAACTACTGAATCGATTGCAAATTTGATTTGCACATTGTATGCAATTTGATCCAACTTGAAAAATAGGATAGCTTACATGTCAATTTATAGTCGCAATGTTATTTTATTCAAGATACGCCAAGCTCTAAATAAAGAATTTAAAAGAAGATGAGAAATACAGAGAAATTCTAAAGATATGATAAAGGCAAGTCTATGATATTGATGATGATTATTCGGTATCTTCACTATTTGATATTTCTTTCGCATTCACAATGAAGAAATCTGTTGTACTGCAATTTCTTTGAAATTATTTATTGGTTTATGGCAAATTTTACAAACCATTAAATAAATAAAGGTACGCAATAAAATGATAGAATAATCCTACTAAAATTTTGTGAAAGTTAGTATGTTTGTAACTTAATTAAGTTTGAACGGCTAAATGGATTCAAGTGGACGCAAAAATAATATTTTATACTGCCATGGTAGCAATATGGTATTTCTATAACACCATCAATATTATACCATTACATTGTTTTTAACCTGAATATATTCCAAACCTTCAGAAATACTTATGGAGCGGCTGATGACCAACTCCTGCCTGATGAATACCACTTTAGTCTAGCAACACTGACACCGGTAAGGGTTCGAACCTCGACTCAGGCCGTCATAATTCCCGTTTGAATTGAATTGGGATCGATCGGAGGAGTTTCAAATTCAAAATATCTTTATCATGTAGGTCTATTACAGACTCTTATGATATGTCAGTTCAGAATGATTTCGAGATTTGATGTTCGTGGAGTTACGAGTATATATAACGGATGCAATTTATCCCCAATTGAACCGTTAGCTTTTTTTTGTCATTGCAGGTACATAAAAACGGCAAATCTAAACAAGGCTTTACTTTTACATTGCGTAGAATACACAGGTGTGGTTCGTTATAACAGATTAAGCCTGTCCTTTGTGCTAGTGAACGTTGCCATGCATAAGTATATTTTTTTCAGTAAAAAAACCTATTGAAAATATTGTGCATTCTAGGATGTGTTAACAGAATCTCCAGATATTAAAATTAAAGTAGTTGCTGTACATATGTAAGTTTATTATACAATATTTTTAACTATGAACAATATATTATGTATTATATTATTAAAATATTAGATATAGAATAATTATAAACATTAATTGGATTTGTTTAATCATTTTTTCTTAATAGCTGTTATTATGTATTATAATGTTTGTATTACACCTTCGAATACATTCATTTTGATAAGAAATATCTCTATTTTAATTAATCATTAAAAATCGATTCCCTGTTAGAGAAGACATTGGATATCATTAACTAAACTATATTATAGATGGCTGAAGCAGAAAATAAAAGGAATTTAAGTATCTATTTGTCAGTGTTAAGTCCGCTTCATAAAATTCTATCTTTTATAATTAAAGACATAATACCTATAATACAAAAAACTTATTAAAGTGATTTAAAAAAAAATGACACTTGTGCATCTATTATCTATGGCCCATTCTCATAACCGGAAATATGGGTTAGCAGTTGACTATCTTTTTTTATCTCCCATGCGATAATCCTAAATAAATATACGAACAGGATTTCCATTCACTATTTTATTTTATGTGTCTTCATACTGAATTGTGATAAATATTTATACAAACGTTCCTACACTAATGAATCTATGATATTATACCATTCATTTCCATGTCAATACATTATCACCCGACTATTAGACATTCTTCTCACAAAAAAAGTATTTAGTTCATTAGTACTATTGAAGGGACTAGCGTTACCAAGCGTCCGGATAAAGGTGGATATAGTTAGTCTTTTTGATGGCGTGTTCGACCTACGGCTTGCTTGTCCGGCTTCTTGCATTATTTATTTTTACACTTTATTGCACAAGATACAGAAAAAAAGAAATTGTAAAACAAAAAAATCTTTCTATTCTTTAATTTAAAGTGGAAAAGTTTTGTTGTGTATAGATTGCTTTTTTAATTTCGTTTCCTTTAAAAGTAGCAGCCAGTAAATGAGACTTACTTGCGCAATTGTCTTTCGTTAGAATTTATAAAATATATGGTAATGACCAAAAAGTTTCATTTTACATAAAAATTTTTTGTCGTACCTATTGATGCTAGACACAAAATCATCAATAATGTATGTCTTTTTTTTTTTTAAGGATGTTAATGGAATGGTCCTGCGCTAACGGTTTTGGCCCAAATGTCAGGTCGGCCCATCACAAATTCACGATGGTTTCCAGGGGGAACCGCGTGGAGGTCAACCTGACATGGTACATTGCTAGTAATGGGTTATAAAGTCCAACAATCCCCTTTCCCCCTAATGTAGGGTGTCCGGCCTTTTATCCCAAATGTCCGGTCAAAATGGCTGGTCTCTCCGGCTATTAGGTTTGGCGACCTGGCATCCGTAGTAGGGACTGGTCTGCTCTGATAACGGTGACTGATTTACTGTGCTCCTCAAGTAACTATTGTATTTATTTACTTTTTGTTAATCTTGCTATTTGGCAGTTTGTTTTCACACAAAATATTACTACAATGCCAAATAACATTTATTTAAATAAGCAACTAGCTTTCCTTTCTCAAAGTTTCTTTTCCGTTCTTCTGATGAGTCTGCTTTCCGAATGAGTGTGTATCAAAAAAATATGACTATTCAAAAGTAGTAGCGATACATTATATCCTTACTCCGCCACACGTCCACAGCGTGATACTAGGTAACGTGCGAAGAAACTAATCCGCGACCATCGGAAGTAAATCAGCTCAACCTCTAGATCGCCGAGGACGGCCTCGCTCATGTTTAGGCATACATGTTTACGGAAACATTTATGTTTGCTGAAACACCGTGAGTCTGCGGATCATATGTAAAAAATAATACTATAAATTCAGTAATTTGAGCATTCATTCTGACATACTATTCCCTTAATTTCGACATTAGAGAACTTAAATTCTGTACTGAACTTATTATTCACATTAACTAAGAAAGAAATTTACTTTTGATTATATTTAAAAAAACTACACGTTTTAAAAGGAGTTCCCAATCGATTTAACCTCACGACTTCTGAATGAGACGGAAGATTCGTATAATCTATCATTAAGAAAGAGACAGACAATGTTGTACTCATCGTGTAAATATTTTAATAAGCTTTATTGGCTACCAGAACGGATTACGTAAATTATAAAATTATATATGGATAAAACATAATATTTTTTCTGATAATAAAATTTTAAGATGCAAGGTGCCTTCGTGAATGATAGTCATAATTGTAAGTAATATAATATTTATTTTAACAATAGTATCAATTTCAACACTTGTAATAAGAATAAAGGAAAATCTTAAAGAAATATAGTTGAAAGTAACTCTAATCCTGTGACTTTGTACCAACGGTATTCGGATCAACAATAGCTGATAATATTGTTTGTAAAATGTTTACAATTAAATAAGCACTAAATAAATAATATCTCAGGACAATTCACGACTTAAAATTTAAATTAATTATGGTCGAATTTCGATCATTGGGCGAACACTAGTATATATAAATGTAACAAGAACGTGTAGTTATTTAATAACAAAAATCTATACATATGTATATGCTCAACACAAAGGACTCACAAACCAAATAGAAATCTGTTATGTTTGGAGAAAATATCATATAGCATACATACATTAAAAATCGTAACGACAACCTCTTTTCGGCAATCGGTTAAAAAGCGTCTACTGCATAAGCTACATTACGTATTCGTTTGTAATTTAGAGTTGTTTACCAAGAATTTTACAACGTGTAACACAAGTCTTGGCAAAAGGCGAAATCGATACTATGAAGAAGTTATGTTAATGCACTTGCTTCGTATCCACTTCCTGGGGGGAGGTCGGTGTCGCTATCCGATCCCACAAAATATAAATATAGAACTTGCTACTTAAGGCGAAGTATTAAAGACTATTTTATATTACACAAAAAATATCTTTAACCGATTTCAAAAAGATGATTCAATTAGACTCAACTTTTTTATTAATTCTGAATTGACTAATATTAACAATGCAATGTGTCTGTCTGTCTATCCGCGTGTTAGTTTTTCAAGATTAAATGGCTATTATATCTAAAAGGAGCTGATGCAACAGCTATTTATTATTATTATACATTACACTAATATTTTTACTTCAATAAAGTTGATAATTTTATAATAATGATAAAATAATACATTGTTATGTACTTGACGTAGGCACATAGCAAGAATACCGATAAAAGTCAAGGAGAAAAATAATAATAATAATTTATTTGTGACTGATTTTGCGTACTTTATATGATGTTATGGAAAAATTGGTCCTTAAAAACCTGCTTAAAAGCAAGATGGCTTGTAATAAAAGAACCTTAACGAAAACAATGGAAAGTTAGGGCGTCACCCATGGAAATAGGTCACCGGTAACATTTTGTGAGTGGTAGCAACAAACAAAACGCAACCTGGAACGGCGGGGAACCACGAAATGTATTACAATATCAGTAATGGGACTAAACAGATAGTGTTGTAGATTATTTTTTAAATACGGAATTATATAAAATAAATACTATAATAAAGACTTAAAAAAAACGCATGCAGACTAAAAGGCACTGAAAAAATACCCCTGAAAGAAAAGGTGATGTATTAAAAATATTTATATACCTAATTGATTATATAAATATTTATAATACAGCACTTACAAATTTATTAATAAACTAATTGTCAACCGCGACTTCGTCTGCGTGGAATAAAATAACCATAATTATTAAAATAAAAGTAGTTCAAGTTACTCCTTACAACGTTAGCTATCTGTGAGACAAAGTCCTGACATATTTGGTTCAGCCGACTTACTATACCGAATAGTTATTATGAAACGAGAATAACTAACCCGATCAGAATAATAAATAAAAACTCAATTCATTCATTCACATTAGTTCTAATTTTATTTTTAAATACCCAATATACTATACTAATATATATAATGGTTTTTTCTATACACCCAGACCAAAAAAACAATTCACATGGCATGCGAGAATCAAATCCGCCACCCTCGAAAGTAATGCAGTAGCCTAAACCATTTTATCACCGGGAGCCTCAAAATGAATATACAACGTAATACCAAATGGTATACATTGGTGTTACATTCCACGACATGAAACATACATCTGAAGCATTCTGTAGTTATTTAGTTCAAGGGCTACCGTAATATTTGTTTACTGCCTCCTACCCACTGTACTACAGTATTTTGCAATCGAGTTGATTGATTTCATTCGTATTTAAATATATACGTTGTTTTTAAACGAATTTGGTGGTCTTGGGAGAATCCATTAAAAATATTTTTTCCTTGTAATGATAGACAGATTAATTCGTTCATAATATCCCATTAGTATTAGTACTATCCTTACTTGTATGCTCTGTGCTCTTATGCCCGCAATGTGCCAGGATTTTTATAAACAAAATTGGCTACTTAAGCCTACGTCAACATCAAAACCGTAGTTGTAAACAGTTGCCGTGGCCGAAATCGGTCGGGATTATATCAACATCATCATCCTTACTTGAGTCACTATTACTTCTCCATACAATCTTTCATAATATTTATAAGTATGTTGTATTAATCCACAATTTATAGATCGAAACAGTTAACCCAAGACAGACTGTAAAAAAACTCGTCTGGATGAGTAGGTACCTCAGTCTCACTTATTTCAGCCGCCAAGTAGCTTGTTTTATAGGCTGTATTTCGATCGAGTTCGGCATAACATCTTAGTTCTCTGGAATGGCAACGAATGGGTGGTATCACGAAGGAAACGACAACGTAATGTTCATAGTGCTATTCATGTACAGGAATATATGTAGATATACGGCAATATGATATTTATGATGGTTCATTATAACTCAAATTTTAATTAAATATACACAAAGATGTAGAACTTATAAATGAATAGCAAAATATTACCAATAACCATTATGATGAAGTCAATTCAAATACATTACGACGTTGCACAACGGACAAGAGGTACCACAAAAAGGAACCATAAATAACAGTGCAATACCGTCCTGTTTCTAATACTACTAGCACGTTCTACTTTCACACTAGTTTTTTGTACTCACTGGATGGTCGGAACTTGGAGACGTCTGCGCCACATTTCTCCCTGTTGTATGACATTTTCTTGCACATGTTCCATGGTCCGAAGTAGCCTTGCTCGTAGCTAGGGTTTACCACTGCGAACAAAGGAAAAATAACGTTAATACAATTTGTTAAGATCTAAAGTAACATTATGAAATTTGCAGAATCAAAAAGTATAAAAATTACGTAGTAGCAATGATTGATAGTAAAAATATTTATTACTAGCTGACCCGTGCAACTTCGTCTGTATTACACATACTTAACATTTATCATTATATTTGGCCCAATTTACATACTGTCTTATTAAATTGTAGCCTATTTGTTATTCTGATCTAAAAGCTATATTCTTGTAATATTTCATCAAAATTAGTTTAGTAGGTTTTACGTGAAAGAGCAACAAACACAAACTTTCGCGTTTATGATTAAGATGTAACATCACGTTACAGCGTTGTGACATAGTGATTTACTATAGGAATCTGGCCGACACCAAAAAAAAACAATTTCTAATGACTGTATATGAGATGACGGTGTATGAGACACCTATAATGTCACCCTACAAATTGAAACATAGCTTATAAAGCAAGCTACTTTGGGGCTGAAATATGTACAGTCGTCTGTACATACAGTACCCCACGGACATGACTTAGTAAGTACAAATTGCGTCTTTAAAACTTGTTTTTCGAGTATGAAAATAACAATGGAAATTATGTTAGATACATAAATACACCCGCCCTCCCTTCCCCCGTACTTCAGATGTTGCGTATAAATACATAATACATACATTGACACAATATTTGAATTGGATGAGCAACACAAGTGTGACCTTAGAGTAACTTGTGACACACTTATTTGGGCATGACAATATGATAGTAAACTTGTTTGACTATAGGTGCTGTAACACTTGTACCTCCGACTATTTGTGTTGTTACAACCTAAATTTTACAATTCAAGTATTTAATAATCGACTAAGATTACGTATTAGTTAATTTAAGTTATTCGTTAGTGAACCGATTTGATTTGGGCCGAATATGTCGGCCCATAAAAGATTTATTTACCATCTATCCACTACTTTTCAGTTTACCCGTGATCATGGCGGTTGAAACACTGCCGAAATATCGGGAACTCAATAAAAATAAAACGTGGTAAAATCCCGTGATTTACTAATTATACTTATTAGTGAAAACCGCACCCAAATCGGTTAAGTCACTTCTATCATTAACGCGCATAAAAGGACAAAAATTTTAAAATCCTTGTTATAGGTTTTATTATGTTGATAAAGTTACTCAATATATGTACTCATAGAAAATTAGTATAGTTATTAGAAGTCGCGGACTTCGTCTCCATGGAATTTACCTTACTATTTATTAAAATAAATAAAATTTCTAAATAGAAGTAGTCTAAGTTACTCCTTTAGCTATCTATTATCTATCTTCAAGTGATAGCCCCTTCAAATTGCATTGCAGTTGCAATTACAAACAGACACTTTAATTTCGTTTATTTGAATATATATATATAATTAAAGTTCAAAGGGGACCTTCGCCTTTTCAACTTACAAAAGGGTCGTACTAAATTAACTGTTATTAATTAAATAATGAATTTATCCTCGCTTCCTCCTAAATATAGACTGTTGGTAATGAGTTGATATAAGTTTGAATTAATCATTTGATTACACTGTAAAGAGAGAGCTAAACTGCATAATCTCGGACACTCCATTCAATGTATGTAGGGCAACGTTAATAGACTTTTATTGTTGGCCATACAAATCCGTCGCACTCATGAATACTGGATATTTTTCAATATACGTAACTCAGAGCGGCCATTGTCTAAATAAATGTATACAATACTCGAACCATTACATTAAAAAGTTTATATTCCCTGCAATTATTAAAAAAATGCACTTTCACGACTATAATAATATGTAAGGCTGATCAGTGATATTGTCAAATGTAGATATTGTATGGAATGCATCAAAGTTCTAATGCAAACTGAGATGGAGAGACCTACCGGCGTTCTAGGATTTGGTATTTCTATTACCGAAGTATTAGTTAGAAATATATTTTAAGTAAACCATTTTTGTTTTAAATTTATTTTGATCCAAGTTTACAGCGCCGCCCATGAGCAGGTGTAATACCAGGGGAATTGCAAGTGACTTGCCGGCCATTTAAGCTCTAGGGAGTTTAAAGACCTTAGCGATTGCTGGGAGGTGATTATATGAGTAGCACCAATCTCATCCAATACCACATGTGCCCTAGAAACTAGTCCAAATTTAGTCCATGACACCAGTACAGGATGACAAAATGGACATGAGGCCAGGTCAGTTAGTCCATCGTAACAAATTCACCATGAATTTATCATGATGGTCTCCAGGAGGGAACCGCCTGGAGGTTAACCTGTCAAGGGGTCATCAGTCCACTTTAATAACAATCCCCTTTCCTCCCCATAATCCCCATTGTTATTCAAGGCTTTCGGCACTTGGAAGTCGTGGCTTAAGTTGACCTCAACGCCCTGCAAACCAATGCAAATATGGGAAAACTCGGGTTAGTGGTATGCAGTTTATAAGAAGTATATTAAGCACCAAGGTTTCACTATAGGTACAGGAAGGTCGTGGAAGCGTTAAGAGAAGAGAGGGCTCGGTCACGACTTCCTGACGTTCTAATTGAATTCGTAATGTATTGCGAATTGGTCGCTAATTGCAACACAGCAAATCGCCGGTTTAAAATATTTAGCGGCAGATTTAGTAACTCAATGTACATATTGTTACGAATTCATGTTTAGATATTTAATATTTTCAAAAACATGCTCACTCTAATTTAAATGTAAGTACAGGATAAAGAATATAAAGAACCTCTCATATTTCTCTTTCTCTCAACCATGCTCGTTTGTATTCTAAGTACATATAGTTTGTTCACTTATAGAATAATATTAACACATTCATTAAAATAAAAAAAAAAACCAAAAAAGCTATTTAAAATATTACTGTGTTGTCACTATTTCCCAATTACGAAAATAGTTCGAAAAGGACCAAACTTAAATTGTTTTTTTATGAAACGCAAAAAGGAAGAAAGCCGATTTGATGGTTAATGGTAACTGTCATCTATATAGATGAAAAGTTTTGCCATTTCGGAAGGCTAAGATGTCATGCCTGCGTACCCTGTTTTTTTAATACTTTATAAGGATAAACCTTCAATGGGAACTCATCTAGCAGCCTACTTTACTATAAGTAAAGTAAGCTGCTTGGCGGCTGAAATAGATACGACAGAAGAAAGAGAAACCCACGCAGACAATTTTGTACAAAGTCTAATTAAGTCAAAATAAGTTTATTACAAATTTATTTTGATGTTTTTTTAATAAACGTTTGAGTTTATATATTTTTATGTTTTTATTAATAAGGTTTCGTCTATAAGAATATGCAGTTAAAATATTAGTAGGTAACTCCCACAGTCCTGTCCATGTGCATTTAATTCCCGTTGTCACTGCATTGCAAAAGTGGGAAATTTCGTAATTAATTAGTCATCCACATTAAGAAGTAAATGAAATGATGATAGATCAATGGAACTTTAAGTAGTTGTCGTTGACCGAGATTTAACACGAATATCTGTTCATCGTGTTCCAACTAATCATATGATTAAATATGTAAAGATGTTTGACGTGGGAGTAATGTATGGTAAGACGTGTTTGTATATCAATATATTCAGGTGCAAAGGTAATAAGTATCGTTAACAAGTAATTATACAACTTAAGGTGTAGTAATTAGAACATATTTTGCGGAATCTATAAATACTAATGACTAAATATATGGTTGTCTCATAACCGTAAATAGAGGACTAAACTGAACGGCATTTATTAATTTATTTTCATATATTGGATAATTTTAATACATTTTTATACTTTATAAAGACATAGTTGATAGAAAACAGACAGACCAATAAAAATAATCATCATCCATACAAATGTTTGTATCGTTGAACGCTCAACGGTTGGAAGTAAGGCTTTGAAGGTAGGTACGTTTAACATATTATTTAATAGCATAATTTGGAAGCCTAGTGTCGACTGTTCGGCGGCCAAATTATTAGGCATCCAAACTATATACGTGCTTTATTCATTACCTGACGATGCCGCATTCAAGAGCGTAACACGTGTCGCAAATAGTCACAATATAGTTGTAGATGCTGAATATTTGCAGTTTTACAAATGCTAGTGTTAGGGGAATTAAACAAAATAATATAAATCCGTTAAATGCTGAAATTGACTCCCACAAAATAACAACTAATTTGAAAAAACATGTACAAGATCTTAGTCCACGGGGCATATGGTGAAGTGTTGTCGAGGTGCTGTTCATGTATACAGGCAATAGCTGCCATTTCTGTCAATCAAATGAGACATATTCGTCATTGCCATTTTAGTAAAAAAAATAGATTATTAAGGCGGTTAATGTTTAAAACAGGTCTCGTTTTAAACATTTGGTTACTTCGATTGCCATTTTCTGAGAACAAAACTAGCAGATGCGTTATTCCAAACCATTGGATTTCCCATATACAATTTTAATTAAATCCACTGGCCATTCCTTTTGCATGACTGAGCAGTATACATTCAATCGTTCATTTAGTTATCTTAGGTTCGACAGACCCTTTCATTTACTGAGGTGAACATGACTTCAAGTTTACACGAGTCTATCTATGTTAGAAGTACAATATTTTCTCCAAGGAAAACTGTATGTTATGTGTTGTCTGTTTTCTCATACAATAGGAGCACGATGATAATATTGTTTGAGATGGTATTTCATGTGAGATGGTATTTTAGTTTCTGGCGCGTAGTAGATGGTGAAGTTCGTGCTGAATTTCAAAAATTCCTCAGAAAATTAGCATACGCTAGAACTCTTTTGATATATATTATTTTTAATGTAATCTAAACTATGAGTTTAATATTAAACACTCAACATTTATTGCATTCCATAATGTTTACCTGTTACAGTGTTTGTCTTAACAAGTTTTATTAGGTAACATTATCACAAAAGTAGGGAAAGTGTGAATTTTTTAATACACATAACTACATAGAAATTTCCAAAGAAAACTGGCTTGTAGCTAGTCTATCGAGAAACTAATGAACATAAATTATGGCACAGACTAAAGAAAGTTCTAATCTGCACGACGGGCCGAGGTGTGACATATGCATGCACCTCATTAGTGACCAAATGAGTCACATATGAGTCAATTGACTGCATTGTGACCGACATTCACCTAGTCTCAATTACATGCTATTGGTAATAAGGACAGAGGTTAAACGTTGTAATTTTGACCTTACGTTAAAACAAACTGTACAGGATGTCGGGGAGGTTAAAAACAACTCAATATGACTCATTAGAGGATATATTTCGATTTTATCACCGCCTCGGTGGTCTAGCGGTTTAGCACACCGACTTACTTCCGAAGGTCGCGGATTCGATTCCTCGGACGGCACAAACATTTGTATTCATGAGTATAATTGTTTGTAGCAGTCTCGGTGTTTTCTATGTATATTATGTATGTATTTGTATGAGTTGTCTAGTATCCAATTACAAACTCTTAGCTTGGAATTAGATGGCGATGTGTGAAATTGTCCTGAGATATTATTATTATTTCGTATGAACGGTCAGCTTCCTTACTATTTTAGTTGTATCATAAAAAAAAACATTAAAAATTTATTCATTATTAAAGGTATAGTTTTTGAAAAGTGCAGATTAGTATAGAATTTTCTACTAAGTCTCAATCAACTAACAACTTGTTTGCAACTTAGTATAAAATTTACATATCAAAGTTAATAGCGAGGGCGCAAGGATGTAATATTAAAGTTACATTGGAGGGTTACACGATGTGAATCCTATTACGATTCGCATAAGGTCGAACGAAGGGCATTAGTGAGCAATTTAACTCCCCAGGGCAATTGGATCGATGACATAGAAATGATAACGTGAATTTAAAATGAAATAGAGCTAGAATATAGAACTTGTTAAACGTTTATCGAATATAGTTAATTGTCAAATATTCAGATTATTAATTACAAATTTCCTTGTATTATTCTATAAAATTAATATCCAGATAGTCGATATACGTGTAGTTACATATAATGTTATGTATGAGTAAAATAAGTGGGATACCTATATATATAGAATAGGAAGAATTAAGTTCTCTATGACCTGCATTTAAAAATATCGTCTTCCTTTGATCACTATCTTAAATACAAACCACTGTGTTTGCTGTGAAAAGATAAATTCACATAGCACCAAATTTGAAGACGACATGTTCACACAAGCTGCTTAACATTCTGTGCTATGTGAATTTGTCTTTTCACAGATTTCACAGATTATACAAAACTATAGACAATGAGTTTTTGGATATCCTTTCGCAGCTTAGCGATGCAATTCCGGGTCAGTGTTCCAACTGAATTTTAGGTTTTTGAGCACTATCGATTTGTTTAAAATAATTATCAAAATATTGTCTGAATGTAACATGCCTGCTTAATTCTCTATTTAAGTAGTTTACTACAAAATAAAATACAGCATTAGACTAAAGAAATAATATCGAAACTAGAATTTTCTTAAACTCTTAACAGATTTTCATTTTCGGTTTGGTAACAATAAAACTTAAACTCTTAACAGATTTTCATTTTCGGTTAAGTAACAAATTAAACATACACGGTAGGTACTAGACGAATAAAAAATAACTTAATCAAATCCAAAATATTTTAAAGCTTAATACAAACTAGGAGCTATATTAGCTTGCTAGCTAATATATGGTACGAGTATATTAGCTAGTCAGGTCGACTTACAAGTGATCCCCTAACTTGCTAACCATCCTAATTCTTGGAGATTTCGTAGCGGTGGTCTAACTGACCAGAGTTCATAAACATCTTATCAATTTACAATGACGTCCAAGCGCACCATTCCATCACCTTACTAAAGGTAGACTATTCCTCAGTCTCACCAATTTAAGCCGCCATGCGCTTGCTTTGTAAGATGTGTTTCAGTTGAAATGTGCAGATTAGGCAGTGAAATTAGAGAATAAGAGGCATGACTAAGTACTCTGGAATAACAACGCATGAGTGCTATCACAGGAGTATCACAGGAGGAGGAGAGGATATGATTAAAGTAATGCCGGTGGTGCTATTCATGCGTATAGACGACGCTTATCATCAGGTGGGTCAATTTGTTTGCCATTCCAATTACAAGAAATAAATCTCCAATAAAAAAAACTAAAGGGCGAACTTAGTAACACCGTTTCAGGACCGTAACTGTTAATCGTTAAAGAACACTGAACAATAACTCGTAAAGTGTAGCGATAAATTTTACGATTGCAGCCGGTTGAAGTAAACTGATAGCTCAGATGTGGGGCACTGTTTCTGTAGGATCTACTCCATTGTAATGTATTGTATGATTATTGTTGTATTGAAAGAAATAAGTAGGTATTGAAAGCAAGCTTTACGAATCGCTAGTTATTGCTTCTTATGCATTAACAAAGAAAATCAAATTAGAATGTTATTGGCGAAGATTTTTGTATACGGATTATTACTCTATAGACGAATCAAAGAAAAGAAATTTGAAATCAAACTACTCCAGTAGTTTAGATATATAAAATAGATGGTTACATGAGGACAAGAAATATATATAATACTAATAATTTGTTAGTAAAAGAAATAAAATATATTTTCTATTAGTTGTTCACAGAAAAAACAGACAGATCTCAACGACTGCCATTTATAATACATAAGTTTGCGAGTTTGTATATTCGTGGTTTGACTCTCCGGTACTACTGATTCGATTATGAGAATTCTTTTAGTGTTGCATAGTTAATTATGCGAAAGACTTTATAACATATGCTATGACCAATAGGAGCGAAGTTGTTATGAAAAATATTGCAATAGCGGGGAAAATATGATGTAGACGGAATGATGTGGGCTGACCCACGTCATTCAGTCAGAAAATAATAATCAAATAAAACCTTTACGGAAACAATTTCCCTAATATGAGATAAATTTTCTCAAACTTGATTTGCATGTTGTTTATGTCGTTGGTAGACATGCAATCGCTTCAAATACAGCCATATTTTCTAAAGTGAAAACTAATTGGCTACTACTTCTATGGTTTATTCATATCTTTAATATATCTTGTTTAATAAATCAAGCAGAAGAATCAAAGAAGTAAAAGTTTTTTATATAATATAAATACTTGTAATCTTTGCCAATATGTGATGCTATTCATACTTTGCCACTCCAAAGGGCTAAGATGTCATGCCTTTTGTCGTGAAACATACAAGCGAAACACAGCTTACTAACTAACACACTTCTTTCCGAACATTGAAAGGTTATCATTCCATCTTGTCATTTTCATGCAAAATATTTCTAAGGTCTTCCGATCATTGACGATTTTGGAATCAATTCAGAAACTAATGGTAGAATAATACAGGTAATAACTAATGATTACCCTCTAGAGCTGCGTAGAGAGACTGTCCAACGCTCCAAAATGAAAGGATTTATTAACGAAACGTAAGTAAGAAACAACGTTAACTATTATTGTCTTCATGTAAACTTTCAAAATCGTCTTTAGTGACTATTAATAGACAGAGGAAAACAGCAATTTGTAACATAGATTTATTTTCATAAAAAAGATTAATAGTAAGAAAGCATGTAAATCTTTTAAACGAGAACCACACAACATTGGCTTATTGTATTCCAGTACTAACACAGTTAGAAGACTCATGTGTAACCAATTCTTTAATGGTACATAGCTATGCTTTATATGTATAAGATTATGTCTGTTGATGAATCATTGATTACTTATAGGTGTAATATTATATTTTCTTATATATCTTAACATTGTAACGTTTATTACTTCGAATATGATCGTGAGCAATATTTATTTAGTAATACTATTGGTGAAGATTATTAATTGGTATAGGATAATTCAAGATGATTAGTAACCTATAAAATTACACCGTTAGTCTTTCTAAAATAAATAAGAAGTCAGAATAACAATAAAGAAGATCAATTTAACAAAAACCATGCGTGCATATAGTCATTACTGGTCATAGTCAGTACACTGTAGTACAGTGGATAAAAAATGCAGAATAGCGTTAAAAAACTAACAGTTAACGATTTATAAGTAACAACACTTCATTAAGCATCAATGTCATGGGCATTGATGATGTTTAGATGAGTTGTACAAAAACAACGGATTAGAAAAAAAGCTTTTTCTTGAGACCTTCCGAAATAGCACGGCATGTAGACGAGGTCGTTGGTTGTCAGTCGGAAAACGGCACTGTCACGGTGACCATTGATGGCAGTGGATAGGTGTAGGCAAACCTCAATAACAGTTACTCTATTGTGATGTCGACATGAATTTGCTGCATCTGATTGTTAATGTATTGGATTTGGTACTACAAGTATTGTAACTATATCTACAAATTGAATATTAATCTATTGTGCTTTGTTTATTTCAAAATAGTACAAAGCAAAATTAGTTTTCGTGTATCTGTTTCTCCGCTTACTTTTTTTTGCTTTATATTCTGTTTGTATTTTTGTTCTAACAATTCTATTATTACTTCAAGAATATCTTCATACAAGTAATCGAAGAAGTACATGTACATGAAATAGTATATTTTATATATAGTATATACATATATTAAATTGTTATATTACGCTTAGTAAAATTTTATATAGTTATAAATTTTGTTTCACACAAATATAATAAATATAAAAATTATATGATATTATGTAGAGTACAGAGGTCATCGATATTGAGTTCAAATATATTTGTATCTATAGTATCTAGTTGCTATAGTTGATCAGAAGTTAATGGGAAGCGCCATTTATTATAAATCTAGATGATTCCGTTAGTCGCGTGGGAGCGAGTACGAAAGTACCTTCCTCGTCCGGGTAGAGGCTAATTACATCATTATATAGGAGGTTAATTGAGAATACGAACGTTTATTAGCAGTGTTAGCATAGGCACTTCATAAAGAAAAAATCTGTACATTTTTTTATGTCAGTGGTATGGCAAACAAACTGGTACGACTAAGATCCATCACGACATCATACTCTATCATCATTTTTAGCGACGTACTTGATGGCCGAAAAAGGTGTGACAGGTGCAAGGGTAATAACTGAATGAATGAACTATTGCTATCAAGTAGCGTAATATTGCAAGCAAGTAACATTTTACCATGTCAAGTTGACCTCCACGCAGATCCCCCTGGAATTTATTATGATGGTATAATAAATTCCTGGTGAATTTGTCACAATACATGACCTCATGTTCATCTTATCATTCTCGACAGCGTAAAACATTAGCGAAGGCGACTACTTCCACCATTCCATTGTCGTCCAAAAAAAACACTCTGTACCAGAGGTCTAAGTCATCATAGCGTCATATTATATTGCAACTGAAACACATCTTACGACTTAGCAAAGTACTTGACGGCTAAAATAGGTGAGACACAGGGACCTACGCAGACGAATACTTGAAAAATTTACCTCGACTATGTTTATGGACAAACTGCATTGCGGCCCAAATTATACAAATGCGGTTAATAGTTAATAGTATGATAGTAATAAATTCGGGTATAAGTATGTCCATATTTATTATCATATTAGTTTTCTAGTGTAGTTAATAGTTTATAAATCTGCTTCTTCTTTATCCCATTTATTTGGGGACGGCGTATATAACTCTATAAATAATTATTGCGAAAAATGACAACATATAAGTCATTAAATTAATGTACAGTAATATTAAAATTAATTCTACAGTAAAGTAAAAACTGACGCTAAACAGTGATAATTTGTTCAACGGTGATGTTAATATAGTACAGTACATTCATTACATTTACAAGTATTTATGTTGTTAACAGTTCAAAAATTCTTTTTTTATTTTAATAATTGACTGGAGCTGAAGCTGTTTTCCTACAATGACTTAATAAAAATGTTTTATAATCGTAATTGTAATAAATTTGTATTTCTCAAAAGGGCTCAAAGAGAAGTCCAAAAATGACGTAAAATCATATATCAAAGTAATATAAATTTATAAAAAGAATAATGGTGGACAAGATGGCAGCAACAGCATTTTTTATTCAAATACCGATAATTTATTGGTACGTAAAATGACATTCAAAACATGCTATTTTGTGAACGAATGTTGAATATTGATCAGAATTCAATGTTTAGAACATCATAGACGTGATAAAATTAAAAAATATATTGTATATTTTAGCAAAAGTTGAATGCACTGTGGTCTGCATGAATTAATAAAAACTCCATAAAGCGCGACTACAGACATCTCCCACAAATTTTGTCACAAAGGTCCCGGGGTCGATGACCCGTTTGGCGGGCGTGCCACATTTTTAAATGCATCAGAGACGAGCAAAAGCAAGCCTCTATACAGCCTAAACAGGCGTTATAAAATATTGCAACAATTTGTATTATAAAGAACTTGAACTAATATTGAAATTACTAATAATAATATAGTCACGTATCTGTCGAACGTGACTTTTATGACGTGCGACATAAAATATGTTAAGTATTCAAAGTGTTCACAAACTTCGACAATACAGTTAAATACAACATTATATGTGTTTAAATATGTAATCAGGTCATTTCATTAGCTTTTATCTATACTAATATAATAAATGATTAGATTTTTCATACATATGTAATGAATAAACTATATGTGTGTGTAATGCAAACTGTCAGTTGCAAAAATTTATGGGCTATACAATGGTACATAATATAATATACATTTATACAGTATTACATACTACTGATAGAGTAGGGTATAGAAAACATAATATTAAATTTATCTTAAAACCTACTGGTAACGCTGAATGTGACTCCCACTGAGCCTATCTACTCTATATACTAATATAACTTAGATCACAGCGCTGATTTTCATTGGACCCGCTAAACACAAGACAGCATCAAATAAATATAAATAAATTAAATACGTTACGAAAAGACCGTTTCTTTATTTATGAACTCTTTATTACACCAAATATTTACAAAATTTATACTGGCAAAAGAAATTGATCAACAAAATGCGTTCTTATCACAAGCAAGCAATCTTTTGCAGATAACCTTTGAAAAGAGGCAAGTGACAAAAAATGGTAGGTGGTATGAATAGCATAGTAGAATATAATATATACATATGTATAATATATATATATATATATATGTATAGACGACTTTGTACAAAACACAACGTGAGCCAATGGTGATATTGTAGAAAAATGTTCAGACTACGCAGCCTTTGACAAAATTCAGAGTGAAAGCTTATAAATCAGATTCCCAGACGAGAAGGTTCTTAAATTTAAAGCCCATGAAATATACATTGACCGAGATAAATTTTGTATAAAATTGTCTGAGTCTTTTAGGACAGCTATTTCAGCCATGAAGCCTCTTGCTTTGTTAAGAAGCATGACATATTAATCCTCGGCAATGTGATACTATTGGTAACATATGACGATAACAATAGTGATTACATGATAACATGATTTTGATCGTGCTCTCCATGTATATAGTTGGCAGTTGCCATTCAGACCGTCAGCTTTGCCATTCAAATTACATAAAAAAAGGCTAAGTCAGTTCAGTTAACAATAAGTGCGAGGTAATTGTCTGCGTATCTGTTGGTCTATTTAAAACGGAAACCGTTGGACGGAATATAATAGATTGGACTGAACTGGATGAGTCGATTGTTATCGTAAATCTCGAGAAATCTGATTACTATCAAACAAGTTGCTCCCTTAGTACCTTGCTAGATGAGAAAGGTAAAGGTAACAGTATACGAAGTGTGATTGCGCGATATGTCCCACTTCGAGTAGATACACAAGACTACTCGAAGATTTGTGTAGTTCGTGAACGATTTAGATCGCAAGAGCGAAAAATAGTTCGTATTTGAGTACTCAAAGACGAACATAGCGAACGACTTTTTGCTCTTACAAAAACGATATATCTTCGCTCAACGAACTACGTTTAATAAAATGCAAAGTCATGATAAAAAAAAATAAGAACATTTATTTGCAGGAAAAAATATTTAAAGGCGTGGGCTGAACTTTTCTCTGACTAGAGTCGGGAGCAAACGAACTGGTTCACAAGAGAACTACTAAACTAAATTGGGCGGATCCTACTACCTACTATACGCAAGAGTAATATAGAGTGCGCTCAGTACTTCCGTCGAGGTAAGATCCAATTATTTTTCTGTATAGCTTCACTAATTTGACGACCTCGTTGGTGCAATGGGTCACGTGACCTATCTACTAATTAGGCTCCGGATTTGATTCTCGGCGGGTATAATTTGGGAATCAGACTTCCATCATTAAAATAAACTTTGTACAAAATCATCTGCCTACCCCCATGTCATTTAATACAGGTGCCTGTCTGGTTGCTTTATAAAATCTGTTATTGATTTGTAGAATGAAAGTACAGGTTATGGAGACATGATACTATAGTCCTTTGGAATGGTAACCCTTTAGACGTTTGTTTAATAGGGCATAAGGATAAGGCGCTAACAATATTCGCTTGCTAAGCATTAGTTAAGGTTGATATGCTGAACATGACAGTGAACCCATTGCGGTAAATTCACCAGGAATTAACCACATTCGCATGCAGGGGAAACTGCGTGTAGGCAAACATGATATGAATACGACCATTCCTAGCAATGTAGCAATGAGGAATAACGTCCTCATTACTAGCAATCGCCGCTTAAGAGTTAGTGTTTTTACCAAAATTTTACTTTTTATCTGAATTTATTTTGAGGTTTTTGTTTCCAAAAATCTCAACTCCATATACCAAATCTAATCATAACGAACTTTAAAAATACTAAACAAAAATTACCCACTGAGTATTTAAACACGTTGACTTTCAGACAAAAAGAGGTTTATTTTTTTTTTTTAATTACAACCAATCATACAAAGATGGCACATTGCGTTTTGTTACATTAGAAACTTAAATCTAACACCCCCACTTAACAAAACAAATCTAAATATAGCTTATTTTAACTTACTAATGCTCAACTAACCAACACTTAATAAATAAACAAGCAAGCTATCAAAACAATATAAAAGTCTACTCCTAAGATGTAACCCCTAACATTTTCATAAATTTATAATGTTTAGTTGGTAACAAACCCTTGGTCAACAAGTCAGCAGGCATTTCTTGAGTTGGAATGTATTCAATTTCTATACTTTTATTCTTGGTTGCATCTCTAACATAGTGATATCTAACATCTATATGTTTTGACCTATTATGTGACTGATGACTTGTTGCCAATTTTAATGCACTTTGATTGTCACAATATAGTTTAATAGTTAATTGTTTACCACTAATTTCAAATAATAAATTTCTTAAATAAGTAGCTTCTCTGGATGCTTCTGATAGAGCAACATACTCAGCCTCGGTACTCGATAAAGAGACAGTCTTTTGTTTTCTGCTCTGCCATGAAATCACAGAACCATTCATGGTAAAACAGAAGCCAGTATAAGACTTTCTGTCTATAGTATTACTTGCCCAATCTGCATCAACGAAACCCTTCAAGTCCTCTGTATTATTTTTACTAAATTTTAAACAATAACTTTTAGTTTTTTGTAAATATTTTAACACTCTTTTAGCATAATTGAAGTGATTTTCATTGTAACATGTATTAAACTGGCTAAGATAACTCAATGAATAAGCTATATCAGGCCTAGTTAGTATAGCTAAATACATAAGACTTCCGATTAAATTTTGATACGGAATATTTTTTGTACATGTTTCAGACTTATCAAGATCCAGTTTACATTCGATAGGTGTGGCCACAGCCCTACAATCTGACATATTAAATCTTTTCAACAGTTCATCTATGTATTCCTGTTGGTGAATTGTTATTGTATTACATTTTTCATCCACATTTATGTGCATACCTAAGTATCTTTTAACAGTACCCAAATCCTTTAATTTAAACTCAGAACTCAACACAGTTATCAGTTGTTTTGTTTCTTTTACACAATTTGAGAATATTAAGAAATCATCTACATAGACAGTTATAATAATTTTAACATTGTCATTAATTTTAGTGAATAAACAAGGTTCAATTTTACTTGTTTTAAAGCCTAAATTACATAAACAATTTTTTACTCTTTCATACCAAACTAGTGAGGATTGTTTTAATCCATAAATAGCCCTTTTAAGCTTTAACACCTTTCCCTTACTTTCACCTGAAAAACCTTCAGGGATTGACATATAAATGTTTTCTTTTAAATGTCCATTTAAAAAGGCTGTTACAACATCTAGGTGTGTAATGTTCATATCCCATTGCACACCAAGTGCAAATAACATCCTTAGTGTGGAATGTTTAACAACAGGAGAATAAGTGTCCTCATAGTCAATACCTTCTCGTTGTGTAAAGCCTTTTGCCACAAGTCTGGCACGATAGCGCACTTCACTATTCACATCAAGTTTTTTATTTAACACCCACTTACACGGCACAATTGATCCATTTTGAGGAATATCAACAAGTTCCCATGCTTTATTGTCTTCAAACGACTGTAACTCCTCTTGGACAGCTCGTCTCCAGTATTCTGCCTCTGGTCCATGTAATGCTTCAGAAAAAATAATTTCAGCTGTATATAAGTTACGGGTACACATGTTACTCATGCCATATCTGTCAGGAGCTCTCCTAATCCTTTTATTTTCCTTTACTGAAACTTCTTGAATCTCACAATCTGAAGTGTCTGTCTCAAGATTTGAGATTATGGTATCATCCTCAGTATCATTATCTGGGTTTGTGTATACAGATGTAGATGTACTTGAGCTTAAATCATGCAGAGATTCATTAACTGAAATCTCCCCCACTGAATCTATGCCTTCTCCATTTATTTCTTCATTATTTTCTTTTATATCATTTTGTACCCAAATCATATTTTCTTCATTATTTATTTTTGCTTTTATCTTCTCTTCCATCACTGTAATATCTCTCTTTACAGTAACCATATCCTTTTCTGGATTATATAAGCGATAACCTTTCACTGTTTCTGAAAAACCAACAAGAATATATTGTTCTGCTTTTTTGTCCCATTTTAACCTTTTTTCTTTGGGAATATGTCCCATTACTGTACTGCCAAAGAGACGGATATGACTTAGGTTTGGTTTTTTATTATGCCATACTTCATAGGGAGTTTTATTTTCCAAACTTGAAGTTACAGATCGGTTTTTAAGGTACACCGCTGTATTTGCCGCTTCAGCCCAGAATCTTTTATCCAGCTTAGCATCAAAAAGTAAGCATCTTGCTTTTTCAACTACTGTTCTATTAGCTCTCTCACAGACACCATTCTGTTCTGGCGTATATGCATTTGTTTTTTGGTGTATAATTCCTTCATTGATCAAGTAATTTTCCATTTCTCTATTGCAAAATTCACCGCCATTGTCTGTTCGTAGTATTTTTATTCTTTTATTCTGTTGATTTTCAACCATGAACTTGAACTCCTTGAATTTTTTAAACACTTGACTTTTAAATTTCAGAAAATATATAAAAGTCATACGACTAAAGTCGTCCACAAATAGTAAAAAATATTGAGAACTGGCAATGGATTTAGTTTCCATAGGACCACATACATCCGCATGTATTATCTCTAGTGTTTTCATACTCCTCTGACCCACATGTGAAAATGGCAACCTCATCTGTTTACCTTCGCAACAGGTCACACATTTATCTTTCATGTCACTGGTAGAAGGATAGCAAATTCCATCAACAATGCCATCTCTCATTTTTTTTAAATCATTACAATTAATATGTGCCAGCCGCCTGTGCCACAGCTCTGCACTTGATACTACAGGAGCCGCCAGAATACAATCATTCACTTTTATGTTGAGTTTGTATACTCCATTACATGATGTAGCTGTTGCCACCAATTCATTCCTTTTGTTATAAATGTAGCACTGACTTTCTTCAAAAACTACATTGTTGCCGTTTTTGATTAATTCACTTACAGATAACAAATTAGTTGTCAAGCTTGGCACGCATAACACATTTTTTACGGTTATGTCGTATTCACAATTGGTCGATATCCTCACATCTCCGGAACACAAAACTGGCACCTTCATGTTATTTGCGACAGTGATCTCCATTAAACTTGGTGTAAAGTTTGCATTGTTTATCCAAGATTTATTCGCTGTCATGTGTGCACTTGCACCGGAATCTATGTACCACTCACTTTTACTATATTCACCATTTAAGAATACCACGCTAAAAGCATTAGATTGTTTATTTTTGTGCATTAATGGACACTGGTTTTTATAATGACCGGCTTGTTTACATCTATAACAAATCACAGTTTTCCCGGTTGTCACTTTTGACGTTGACAGATAGTTATTTTTGCTTTTTGATTTTTGATGCGTTTTGTTAGCAGCGAATGCAGCGCCACTGGAATCCTTGTCAATACTTGAAACCTCCATATCGATTAATTTCGATTTTATAGCGTCTGTGGTAATCTTAATACCAGAGTGTTCTATTGCCATAATCATGGGTGAAAATTTTTCTGGCAAACCTGCTAATAACAATGAGCCGATCCATTCTTCGGTAATTGAAAATCCTGTGCCCTTCAATTTCTGAGCCGTTTCGACAACTTGTGTCACATATGTAGTCATATTATCACAGTTCTCTTGTCGCAATGAGATTAAATGCCGTAATAAGGTTATTTTTCTTGAAAAACCTGAATCATCGAACATGTTTTTTAGTTTCTCCCACAACTCAGAAGATGTTTTGGTTTCTTTAATATGCACATACAATCCCGGATCTATTGTTAACACTAGCTTCGCCTTAGTTTTAGCATCTTCTGTTGGTTTTATGTCGATTCCTGACTCTGGTTTAATATAATTAACCATGCCTTCGAGTACCAACAAATTTTCAGCTGCATAACTCCATTCATCATAATTTTCTCTCCCCTTAAGTTTCGGAACACTTTGAATATAGTTCGTAGTCATATTTATACGAAAGTTCAACTATTTCAAACTGTAATAATCACTTGTTTTTAAATTATTATTACTGAAATACGGATTATTGCCCATAACCTATTTAAACACGTTGACTTTCAGACAAAAAAAGGTTTATTTTTTTTTTTTAATTACAACCAATCATACAAAGATGGCACATTACGTTTTGTTACATCATTTACATATGCGCTTATATTGCGTTTTGTTACATTAGAAACTTAAATCTAACACTGAGAGGGATCATTTATCAAATTGCTTTAATCACTGCACACAAACGCAGCGCAATCTCAGAAGATGTTTAATTTTCTATGTGAAATTTTCATAAAACCACCACCAACATACAGTGCAAATTTTACAAAATATTATGATTTTAGTACTTAATATTAAAGGGATACTCACAATAATAAGATGACAGCATCGACAGTTGAAGATCATTGTCATCTGAAAGAATGTGTGTATTACACTACGTACTTGTGCATGAACTAGCCAATTATTGTGTATAATATACAACGGTTTATTTAAAGTAAAACATACATAAAAAATAATCATCAAGAGCGGATGCTTTCATATTTACATACACTTGGTAATAATAAATAATTACTTTTAAATTTTCATACACAAATTACTTAAATGTAGGAAATGTATATTTTAACAAGGACAATACTCATTATTTATTCAATTCTAATTATATATGTAATTATTATAATAATATATGTTATATAAAATTAATTTCATCCATACAAATATTACAAAAAAAAAATTATTGTGCGTTTGTAGAAAGACTGCTCAAACTCAAAGGCTGCTTCACTGAGGTACATATAAAGGTAATAAATAAATAAAAGACCTATTTATTTATTACCTTTATATATACCTCGGTGAAGCAGTCTTTGAGTTCACTCATTACAAACGCACAATAAAAACTTTATTATAATATTTGTATAGATGAAATTATATTTATATAATAACATTGGAATTATATTAATTATCTGATGTAAAATAATTGCTACAAAGATAGTCATCTATGGTGTTAATAAAACAAGTATTATCCTTGTAAAATATATTATGTAATAAAAGTAAATGGAAGTTAATTAGGGGATTGTAAAGTGTAATATGTTGCTCTATTTAGTGAGACTATATTTTTACTACTACATCTAATAAAACTATATGTTTTTGTGGTAATAGTACCAATATTAGTGCCAATTCTGTAACTAAAATTTTGGTGTGTGCAATGACAGTTAGTTGCAATACATTGAAACTAAACTTTATGTCAGAGGCTTAAAGATTAGTTTCATAAACCTGCATACCTGTATATGCAGTTCCATCAGGATTTCAGGCCCATAACCTATCTGTAGTAATACTACTAAAATAAATTGTGTTATTGCGTTTAAAAGCAGGAAGGAATTAAAACTATATTACAAGGATTACATACACAACACAACCCATCAGCTTTATAGTACAGCAGAATTAACACTAATATTATAAAAGGTAAAACATAACAAAGGGAAACACAACTTAAGTGTGGCAAATGGTATAGGGTAGGACAGTACCGCTTCACTTTATTCCGTTTATATATATATACTATATATATATCATTAGAATGGAAAACAGGATGGCAGTCCACATTATAAGTGGTAAACTCAATCTAAGTTCTCTATCTAAATCTAAGTAACTTTCACATGAACAGCACCACAGATATCAAATTATCATGTGATATGGTTCCATACATGCATTGCCATCTAGAGGACTAAAATATACCCTGTAATTTCACTGCCATATATCACCCTTCAATCGAAATTCATCACATTAAACATGTGTTTGAGGACTGATTGATGAGCAATTATCACCTAAACTTTGAGTAATTGTACCAACTATTGTGGAAGGAAATACCAACAACACAGGGACTTTTTAGCACAGATATTAGGGTGTATAAATGAAGATTATTGTATAAAATTGAATAAATGTTATTATAATATACTTACAACTGTAAAAATATCCCCAATTTGGCAGTCCAACGGCTATAGCACCCACTATGAAGCAGATGAAGCCGAGTATGACCACTGCTATAGAATACAGTGCCTTTTTGTTGGCCATGACTGCATGACTCAGCCAACCTCGTGGGCCCGGCTACACGACATCAGGAAAGGTTGACTGATGCCCGATGCCTTCTTAACCTCATCTGGTACATCTGTTGATATGATATGACATATTAATATTCTTATATCGATTTTAATATAGATTATTATTTATTGGAATATTAAAATAGATTAATATTTTCACATACCACGTAACTAGTAACCATGATAAACTCAATTTTATTTTTTTAAATATATATATTGTAAAGTTGAAATTTACAGTGGGGTTTTCTACTTATTTAATTTATTTAAGTACTAGTGTGTAATATGTTGTCTTATGTATTCTTCTTTTCATTTTCTTTTAAGTCTTTTATTATTTCTTTCACAAACAATTTTTGTAATTGCATCATAGGTTCACAGTATATTTTGTAGAACCTGAGTGTTCATACTCATGTAATATTTTTGTTGTTAAACCAATTTAAATTTAACATGCACAAAATTTTAAGTGATGTTTATATATAAGATTCACTAGTGCACACAAACAGCTAACAAATATTTGCTATTTTATTATGTTGATAAAGCCCTCCTATAAAAGTTTTTCTTCTATTTCATGTACAGACTGTGCTTAGTTGCATTTTTATTATGTGTATTATTTATTAATCAATTCCACTTAGTAATATTTTAATTTATAGTCTTTGAACTATTGAAAACTATCTACTTGGTATGTGGTAATGTTTATTTTGGATAAAATATTTTTTCATGTCTATCTTCATATATCTTACTTCATATAATTATGAAGTAAGATACCTTACTTACGTAATAAGGCAAAAGATTTACATTACAATATCTATTGAAATGAGAAGGTTCTCTATTTTACTAAGTACCTTGTCAGCATATAAATTTATTCTCATTGCATTACATTCTAAGCTATTCAGTATATTTATAAATTAGGAAAGCCTAAATATTTTTAATATGTCCCCAAAATCATTTCACATTAGCTATAATCTTATTGAATTATATTTTAGGCATTAGAAATTAAGGCACAGTAGAATGCCATATAATGTTATTAAAAACTAAAAATAAAAGATATTTCTCCAACTAGAAATTATTTTGTAATTTTTTTGTGAACTTTGTATAAAAAATATTTTCATTTGCCACATATCATTCACCCTGGCTTTGTGTAATGATATTTTATACCCATGATTATTTGAGAATTGTTGATGAGTAAATAATAATATTAAAAAGAAACTTGGATGGAAACTACACCAATAAGGTGAACTGTTAATTTAAAACTGATACATTTAACACTTATCTTTAAATATGAAGACATATCATTTACTAAATTTTAAGGAAATATTTAACGCATCTTCTTAATAAAACCCGATATCGCAAATTGATGATGGGTTGCAAAACCCTAGTCATTAAACCTGCACAATGCTGTCATTGAAAACCGGTCTCAGGCTCAAAGTAAGCGGGGGCTTAGGAATGTTAAATCAAAACACAACGAACGCTGTTGTCAAAATTTTCTTATTGGAAACTACGATATTCCAATAAAAATCTCACTAGAAAACTTCGACGAAACATTTTTTAGCGTGGTAATTGAAGCACAAAGCGTACAATGGACAGGAACAGTTATTCTGATGTTACTTTTACTCACGTCTATCTCGTAATGTCGTCTTGTAGAAATCACACGAAAATCACTCAAATATTGCGCTAGTTAAACAATTACAATTTTACACTAGGTAAATAGCATTATAAAAAAATAAAACGAAACCAATCACTTGTTTTTATTTGAATGGACGCAGTTAATTCGAAATTTAAACACGACACACCTATAGTTTATGTAGATAGAATACAAAAGGTTAATGAAACACTAGAATTTGGACGTATTTTTATAATAATAATACGTCACGGAGAAGTAACTGTACCGTAAAGTTCATAGATTACAATCTCCGTGAGAAAACACGAGCAAAGCAACAAAACTGCAAACGGAATCACCAAAAGCACTACACGATTACGCTAGCGAATTGCCGCGCGCGATGTGTACAATAGTAGATGTGTTCGGTAAATAAACTGGTTTTTTGATTTCAACTTTGACTGGACTACACAATGCGGCGAATGAAGAAATATATCGAAGTATATCGTGCTCATTCTAACCGTATGCATTTTAGAAATGTAGACAAAGACATAGATAGTGTAGTTTACAGAGTAGTAGGCAATGAAAACATTTCTTGACGATACTGAAACAAATATCTAAAACAATACTATTTTAATAATAAAAACCATAGTGCTACAATATTATTTTATGATATTTTGTTAAATATATAAGTAAATATTACTGCTTAATATATAAATGTTAATTTCTGAACAGAAACAAGTAAAATGTCAAACAAGAGTCAACGTTCCTATCTACGCAACTAATATTTTATATTCATGATTAGAATTGAATGAAACGGTTATATGTTTAATAAAGTTTGTCTTACTTTATTTTAATGTACCAAAAGCGTAAATACATTGGTACTGAATTAATATTTATTATATTTTAAATATGTATTTTTAGACTGAATGTTTAATGAAAGACTTTTGTTGTTCTTCTTGCTAAGTTAGTAAGCACTTGCCTACATATTATAGCTAGATGTGATGAAACCGTAAAAATGTGGAAATAATAAAAATATCATAGGTGGCATAAATTACTGATGTTTTAAATTTTTCTTACAAGCTCTTAATTTCATAATATGTACATTGCATGATATGCAACGAAACCCTGTTGCAAAGGTATAGAGGCAAAGTTTTTACAAGTTTAATGCCACGTTTGTTTTCCTAAACTATATTTAATGATACATTGATGAGAAGTACGTTGAGAATTCTTGATGATGGGCACTAAAAGCCCCATTGCCAGCTATCACTGTACATACCAGGTCGACCTCCACGCGGTTCTCCTGAGAAGCATCGTCATTGATCGATGGTAAATTAGTCACGGCAAACTAACCTGTCTTCATCGTCATATTAATCATGGTACCTTGATAGAATATACCGTTAGTACAGGTGCAGGCGGGCGTAGGGGAAAGTGGGGCAGATTGGGACAAGGGGCACATTGATACACGTGTATTATTTATTAGTAAACGATTAAATGTATTCGAGTAGTGACAACTCTGAAACACGTCTTTAAACTTCTGAACGCGACCGTTGTGATTACGCTAACAGCCAGTCAACCGGTGGCTTTTAGCAGGAGAGAAAATGTTTCGAGCGCGGGTAACTAAAAAAATACGTGAGATTTAAAAGTGTTTTTACGATCTGCTGAGCCATCTTGTGATGATCAATGTATCCCAAAGGTAAGTTAGGGCATCAAATATTAAGGACTTTGCACGTGTTTTACAATAATTAACTTAGTATCTTTAGTGAAACCTGCTTTTTATAAAAAATATTTTTGGGGAAGTTTGATACAGAAAAGTACGGGGCACAATGATACGTATCAATGTTCCCCGTGACTTCAATAAAGTGTTAATTTTGTAAAAAAATTGTATTGTATTTTCAGAAAATGGTGCGAACATATAAACCAAATACTGAAAGACGTAGTACAGGTGAAGACTCGATCAAGTGGGCCGTATCTAAAGTTATTTCAACGAGATTATCCGTACGGAAAGCAGATGACAAATATCTAACTGGAACTCTACAAAATCGTGTTGAAAAGTTTAGTTTTAGAATTTATGTTAACCTATTAGATTATTATATTTATTTTTTAATAAACGAGTCAAGTATAATTTGTTTTTGTTTAGCGATCCTGTTTTGAATAATGGTGATATTCTGAAGTATTAGTTTTGTTAAGAAACAAGTGTTTTTTTTTTGTTAAAATGTAAAACTGATTGTAAATTAATTATTTCACAATAAATGTATTATTTTACATGATAGTGTTATTATTTAAACCAGATTCATACAATTTCCACTCTGTATCAAAGTGCCTCAATGCGTGTATCAAAGTGCCCCGTAGGTGGGGCAGAATGATGCAAAACTGTTTTTTTACTGAAATCAATATATCGTTATATCTAATATAATTAAGCGGGTATTTCGTACCAAAACATAAACCTGAATTGTTGACCAATGCACACGGCAAAAAAAAAGTTAAAATGTGATGTTTTTAGTATATTAAAAAAGGCTTTGAATTTTTGTGCATCAATCTGCCCCACTTCCCCCTACCATTCCATTATCATCCACGAAAATAATCCCGTTATATTTTCTGTGCCGTTTATTTATGTGCCTATCAACATTTATGCCTAACGTCTACGCAATTAACTTAATTAAAAAATAGATACTTTCATCTGAAGAAATTATAAGTATACAAATTACCGTCAGTAATATTCAGGGTTGAGTTAAAAAAACACAATCATACATTTTAATACGCATCTGTATATTCGTGTTACTTACAGAAATTGTGTGATTGAAATACATAGGTATATCAGTTATTTCGGAGACTGTGAGGCCGATCTATTTTCAGTATAGCGTTTCAGTAGAGGCGTCTGGTTAAATCATAACAATTGCTAATAAATTTCATGTGGTGTACTAAAAAAACGTATTAGTTATTATAAATTCAATTCAATGGTTTAAATTATATGGTCTATTTTAATCTGGGCCAATTGAATTTCAGAACAAGTAGCGCTATTTTTGTGACTTGCTGTTTTTTCTACTCGAGAACGTTTTTTTAGGGCTTGAGAAGAACTGCAAATACAATTACCGAGGAATTTTATTTTATTTCGTCTGTTGGAAGTACAAATTAAATATTGCAAATGTTTTCTCGATTGAAGCTTGTACAAATCATTGTTTTAGGATTGTCTTCAATTGTTCGTAAGTATGATATTTTAATTCAATTAGTGTAATAATTGTTAGTTTATATAATAGTTTTATACATATATCACCACTTTTTTACAGTTACTATAGTGGATGCTACTGGCAATGATGTAAGTTTATAACCGTTATATTTTTTTTTTAATATATAGTTTTTGTTTAATAGTTTGTCTTTTATTCTGTACATTTATTATATTCTTAGATAAATTTTTAATTCTCATTCTAGCGCAATAATAATGTAACAGATCTGTATTCTGTTCGCTAACTTAATTGTTTTTTTTTAGTATTTGGAGCTTTGATTGTGAATTATGTATTAGTCATAGTAATTTATTTAAAATGTACCATTGTATACTTAACGTGACCATACCATTCCCATTTTTTGACATAGGCAATTATAATATATAAAAAAATACATATAAGAAGCGTAGGTACCAAACTAAAATAGTAAGAAAGAGTTCAAACACAAATAGCGAGACTTTTTGTTTTTGGACTCTTTCTATTTAAGATATATTATATATATTTAATAAAATATAAGTTACTGTGTATTATTATATTAAAAACAAATATATTTATAATGTTACAGGGATGTGGCGTAGATGGTGACTGCTTATCTACTCCCATAGACTGTGGCGAAAAATGCGGTTGTGATAGGTTTGTATCTATTACAGAATAAATAAATAAAGTATACATATACAGAGATAAATAACGTCGAATTAGGTTAAAACTAAGCGTTTTAGCGCTATATACTTATCAATATACGAAAGTTGTTTAGCAGTGTTTTTCACGCTGTTGTTTTATTATACTCCCTAAACTTTTCTGGTAAAAGTTTATAATTTAGGCACTAAAACACCCAATTTTAATATTCATTTTCAGAGCATATTATTACAACAGTACAAGCAAACAATGCGTTCTAGACGTAAAATATCTGATGCAAACCATAATAACAAAATATGATTCAAAAGGTAAGATTCTTTATGTGCTTATAAAGAGTAGATTTTATTTTTATCGGAATTTAATTTTCAAGAAGATATCATTCTGTTTTTATAAGCATAGGAACTATAATAGGTCAGAATTTCATTTACTAATTTTCACTAAATAAAAGAACAATACTAATTAAGCACGGTGTTTAGAATTTAATATGGATAATTCTTTAACTATGTAACTAGTATGTTTTAGGAAGCCCGCCTCTGAATATATAAATTCTAAATTTATATACTTAAAGTTACAGTTTTATGTAGAACTTTTGTTATCATATTTTTGTGAAAATTGTGTCAATAGCGTAATAAAATTACGAACAGAATATGATGACCCTATGCAATTTTGTATTTGAGTTTCATTCAACTCTCCAGTTTAATTATTTATGAAGAAATTTAATTATAAAAATGTATAGTAGATTACCTACCCGCTCCGGCTTCGCACAGGTGTACATATGTATTAAACATCTAAAACATTGTCTTGAATTACTCTATGTATTACTAAAAACTGCATTAAAATCCGTTGCGTAGTTTAAAAGATCTAAGCCAAAAGACGGAAGACGGAAAAGCGGACGCGACTTCATTTTATACTATGTAAAGTTTTTCTATAAAAAGGTACCATTTCTATGTTACAGCTTAACATAGAAATATATGCTTATTATGTACTATACTTACTTATGCATAATATAATTAATATAGTGTTGCGCAATTTTACAGAACAGGATAGCACCATCGATAATGGAATGACAAGTAAGTTGTTCTGAAACTAAACTTAATTGTACATTTTTTAATACTGCCTATTCTAATATTCTGTTCTTTAATGTTGACGGCTTGGCAGTATATCGTATACATCTTATTATAGAAAATGTAAAGGATATAAAAAAAAAAAAATTATGAAATTGAACAACTTTTTGAATCAGAATTTATGATTCAAAAAGTTCTTCAATTTCATAGACATTTTTCATTGCAAACTAGGTGTATATAGATATACTATGTATCAATTACTTATATACAGTTTCAATACACAAGAATATGTAAGAATATACCAATAACTTGAAAAATGGTACAAAAACCATTTTATATCGAATCCATAAACTGGATTTTATAATTATTTCACTTAATACTTACGCTTCCTCCGTAATAAGAACTTTGATTATTTTTCAGGAAATATAAAAGTCGAAGCCGAAAGAGTTTTCAAAGGAATTATTGTGTCGGCATTAATTTTTATATCATGTGCATCTGTATGTGTAGTTACAGCGTGCTTTTACTGTGTTCGTATAAATTACACGTAAGTAATGGTTTTACTGTTTATTAAAAAAATCATTCTAAGACAAGCTACTTATGTAATTATAAATTATTAATAATTTATTAGTAACATACTTAATTGTTAGAACGGCGTAAAATGAAACAAGGATATAATGAGTCACTCACTTCTTTTCATGTCCAGGATAAAGTAATAGCTAAATAGTATAATGAATTAGAAAGTAAACTTTGAAATAAAATGTTATAACGAATTCCGCTATTTCGCGTTCTAGTAGTAGGTACCTATATCTTTTTACGAATAGAAATCTATAGGTATCTAGCAATGTTACTACATTATACTCAATATTTCTATCATTTCAGAGATCGCAAGTTAAAAAGCGATGTTAAAGCTTTAGCTAAGAAGTTGAACAGAAATAAAAAAAGCAAAAAGTCAATAGTGAAGCCTCCACAGTCACCCGAATCACAAAGTTGTAATGTTATAGTGGAAAGTGCCGGTGTTTATGTAGTTTAACATGAATGTGATAATGTAAATAAATAAATTTATTTAAAATATCTTGTTTAGTATTGGGAATTAAATAATAAAAGAAAACAATAAACTAAAATATTTACATTTACCTCTCATCATGGTTACCATACACAAAAATAATATTATTTTTTAATAACTAGACTGCGAATAATGTTGCTTAATATTTTAGTGAGTTATGGTCGATATTCTGTTATATTATATAGAAGCCTTTCCTTTTTAAAATGAAATTGTTTAAATTACTACAAGTATTGAAGTGATTGTGAGAATGAATTTCAGATGGTTTGGTTTCTAAACGCAGCACGAAGAAAAAGGTTTGATGTTTCCAATATAACCAATAACGATTGAGAATGTATGACCTACTTTATTTTCATTGGTTCCTGGTCGCCAATTTTCTCTATTCTCATTTGTAGAATTTCTAACATATTTAAGTCATTATTATTGGTATAAGCAATATTTATTAAATTAATTTAGAATAAGAAATCTTTTCAAGTAAATATTATCTTATCAATAACAAGTTTTCTTAAGTGCGTACTACAATTCAAAAGGTACAACATTTTAAATTAGCATTCTTCTACATTTTGTTTATAATTTACTTGCAGAATTTAAATAACGCAATCCAACTTTTCTATATTTCAGTAAACTTTTTAAGTATTCTATTGGTGCCTATTTGCTGAAAATCATAAAAATGATTGAAGTCAGTCTCTTGGATATGGTGATTGTGACCATGGGAGTGTTAGTTACCATGGCACTATTGTGTTGCCTATGTTGTTTGTGTATGAAGTTCAGGTGAGTTCGATGAATATTTATGTGTCTTCATCTTTAGAATGTAAGTCCAACAATTGTTAGCTAAATAGAAATTTCCAAAGCTAAGATGTAATTCTAAAGGTTTTGATGTCAAAGTAGGAAAATGTAATATCATATTATAAACACTAAGTTCATCATTTGCATAACACATCGTCGCGGGTTCAATTCTCAAATTGGTGTAAACATTTATAGTTATATGTCATTTTGTTTTCTTTGATACATCAAATTTTTATATTATAATATATATATCCCTAATATTTAATTTAGTTTCTAATTGAGAAGAACTTTCTAGAAACACAATTGATTTTTTTAAAGTGTAAAATATGTAATAAAAAATAAAAATAAGTCTTTATAAATTACAGTGATCTCCGCTTGAAGTGTTACATAATAGAAACAGCAAAGAAGAAAGGCATAAAAGTAGACCTTGACAAGCTGAATCCCAAGCATGAGTGTCAGTCACCACAAGCCAATGAACACTGCACCATCATGGTTCCCGATGTTGGTATAATACTATAGCTTGTAAGAGGTAATCTTTATTTTTGAGCTATTTTGCTCTATGGTTATTATAAAAGAGATTTAGTATGTTCTACAATTTGAACTACTACTGTATTGTCAAAAATTGCTTTCATTGATAAAGTATTATTGGTGAGGTAAAAGGATTTTATGCTTAAGAAAAATCTTGTATGCAAACTTGTTGTGCTATATTTTTTCTACTCATTGTAATATTGATGGGGTGTTGCATACCACTTATTGCATGCTTGATAAACTGTCTTAACTAAAAAAAAACATCATAATAAATTTAAAGTTGGTTTTTCAATGTAATTTATTATTGAGCATGCAATATGGTTTTAATTACAATGATACGCGTCAGATGCGCGCTGACTGAGACAACGCACAAATAAGCTTAAAGCATTTTTTTATAGGAGCAACTTTTCTGTATGCTGCTTAGAGCAGTTGATAAAACTTAGCAGAGTCCAAGTACCTGTTGTCTTGACTTAAGTAGAGTAAAAAAATTACATGCTTAGTAGAATCTGTGTCCATTGGCATAAAAGATACTCTGTAGCAATAAATTAACAAAATAGACGCTATTGCCACAGAAGTGGTATTGTATAAAACCACTATTATGTAGATCAGTACTAGGAATGAATATTTGAAAATAGAATTAGATCTTTAATGTAAAATCAGAAAATGTATTGTTTTTTAGAATTCTGTGTTTGATTTAAAATCAGAATATACTTTTTTAATACTAAACAGTATTAAAAAAACATATTCTGATTTTAAAAAAAGAATGGGTTAAACTGTAGTAAAGTATGTAATCACATTGAGGTGACCTATTTACTCGTAATAACGTTTAGACTTTTCAAATTTCTAAATTAGATTTTAAAATTAGTATAAATAGAGTATATATTAATATTACATAGCAAGTTGTTGTCATCTTACTTAAGGAATTTAAAGAAAATTATGAATTCTGTAGTCTGTTCTTCTGGCATAAAAGATTGGTTTAGCCAATGTTAACAAAATAACGCTATTCCACAGAAATGGTATTCTATAATTGTATATTATTAATACATTCTCTGGGGTAATGAATATTTGAAAATAGACAATTATTCATCTTTAACTAAATTAAAAATGTATAAGTTTTCCTATGTTTGATTTAAAATCGGAATATCTTCTTTTAAACTATGTATTAAAAAAACATATTCTGATTTTAAAAAAGATAAATAAACTGTAAAAAGCAATAATACATTATAAAGCTTTTGCTCCTAAGAATATCCTTCAATTTTCAAAGGTCTAAATTAGATTTTAAAATTAGTATAAATAGAGTATATATTAATATTACATAGCATTTGTTGTCGTGCTAGTATTCTGGAATTTAAAGAACTGTTGTAAAAAAATACTATGATACTTTTCAAATCATTAACATAGATCATAGTTTAAACCCTAGGCTAAACCTACTTACACGCCTGTTAGAACTTTTACATACAAAAGGGTAGCTTATTCAAATAGTTTAAAACCAACAAACATGATTTGATTAATTAGGACATGAACAGAGAATCAAAATAAGCACATAGAATGTGCAAGATACATATTTAATTGCTCTAATCCATGCCTTGTATCTTCATGGGATTTGATAATTCTTTCTTAGTTAGAAACATGTAGTAAAATGTAGATGTTATTTATATTATACTCAATTGAAGTTCCTATCTATTAGAATTATAATATATACTTAGTCGTATTATTCATAAACTTAGTATCTTATTTACAATATTTATATTAAAATAATAATCAGGTTTACTTATATTTATTAAGTAATACAATTACTAAAAAATCCAATTTTCAATAGATAAATTGTACGGTTTTGAGGTTATGTATATACCATTTTCAATTACGAATTGTTTAACATAGCTTGTAAATGCAATTGGGAACTCTCAAATACTTCATATAAAAATGCAAATCTATGGATTTAAATCTGTTACATAATCAGAATAATTAATTTGCAACAAATATGGTTTCGAATAACAATTGTTAGCAACAGGGTTACATAATTCTTCTTTCTTCTTTGTCGATTCCTCAAGGCTGAGGGACGTGATCACTAAGATTCTTTTTAAACTTTTAACCAAATCTCTCCATTATCTGTCATAATCAGAATTTACTTGTATGTATGCAAGAATCCATATAGGATTTTTCTCAAAAATACTCATTTCTAAGATCTCAGAAATAGTTATTAAGAGAAATTTAGCTGTTCTTAGGTATGTATTATGTCTTGCGAATATTACAAAGACGGTAAAATAATTATTAAATGATAAGCTTTTACTACTATTATATACTAAGCCGAAACACAGGTTGAATACTCATGAAATTGAACTATATTCACCAAGAAATAAAGTGTATTTTTGAAAATCACTTGAACTAGAAGCCGTCTGTGTAGGTACACACCTCAAATAATTCAGCCGCCAAGCATTTTCTTTGTAAAACGTGTTTCGGTTATAATACAAATAATTATTACGGCAGTAATGCAATTAGGCAGTGAAATCACAGTATAAGAGGCATGATATCTTAGTACTCTGGAATGGCAACGAATGCTTCAGGTGTAACAGGTGTCACATGATAATGCGATGACCGCGGTGCTGTATATCTTCTAAATTTCCGTATCTTCTAAAATTCTTCTAAATGGCCGTGCTTTTTGAACGTAGATTTAAAAAAAATATTTTCTATATTCCACTTTATTTCTTGGGATAAGTTGTTATAATGAGTTATCATTGTCTTTCGGCTTAGCATATATATATATATATATTTATATACAGTAGAGCAATTACTATTTTATTAGTACTGATTTTATACACTTACATTAAAAAAGTAATTTAGAATGTATTCTATAGAGAGAATCTTGAAAACAGGTATTCTATAAGTAAGCAATTGTCGCCTTACTGTCGTCTCGTCTGTATTAACTAAAGTTTTTTATTGTTTAGTAGAATACTTGTAAAAGATTCTGATATTGTACCCAAAGCTGTATGGTGACACTGTCTATGACTGGTGTCATGTTACGAAAAATTAAAAGTACTGGTAGTCTTGTGCATAGTTTGCGACTGGGATCGCTCAATGTAGTTCGTTCTCCTGCGTTCATTTTTTTAGTTCGTTCGCTCGATACTTAAATAAAATAAACGCAGTAGGCTTGTCAATATTTACGCACATAAATATTTTTCCCGACTACTTGTGAGATTTTTTGCGTTTTATCTTACGAACTAAAGAGTAAAAGATTTACTAACTAGTTCGCTTAGGACGTCTTTGGGAGCATTGTTACGCGAACTACACAAGTCTAAGTACTATTAAAAGTGTTCAATGGATAAAATATATTTTGTAAATTCCATATTTAACGTTTAACGTGTATAACTTTTAGAGATAATTCAATATGCTGATCTCATTTTGTGCATTTATTTAAGCACAGTTTATTGTATGTACTTTTAAGTCAATTTTTGTAGAATTTCGACTATTTATTAGATACAATAGAAGTAATTGTGATGGTAGTGTCGTAGCATGTGTCTAATGTAGTAATGTTGGCAATATTTTCTACCAAATTTGGTGAGAGCCTTTAAGAAAAATAATGATGTAATAAGAGGTTAGGTTAATATGTTTTAGTTTCGTTTTTTTTACTTATATTACGTTTATTCGACATAAATGCAATGTTTTGTAGAATATGGAATCAATAATATAAATAAAGGTTTTATTTAAATGCTCAGCATATATAAACTTGTGTAAGTCTATACATGAGGATTGTTAAAAATGGCGCGAAATTATTTACTGTTATTTATGGTAATAAATTTGTATATTTTTTGTATAGATTAGTTATTTACTTTACAACTTTTTGTGTATTTTTACAATTTATCTAGTATTTTTTACTTCTTTCTAGTTTTCATTTGTAACCTTTTTATTTTATGGGAAACTTGTAATATTTTTACTATAAGATATTTTATTATTCTCATTCTTTATTGTTAAAATACTTTCTTGTATGAAATCTCATATTTTTTACTGAATTTTAAGATTTATATAAAAATATGACCCTATTGTCTCAGATAGTCTTGGAAGGTTTTATATATAAACGACTTTGTACCTTGGTTAATCGAAACGAAATCCTCGTATGTATAACCACGTGTTACACGTGTAATTACATAATTCGTAGAAAGTTTTCTACGAAATAATCCGATTTTAAGATTTTTTAGGTATAATGATGATTTCGATTAATAATTTGAAATTTAATTTATTAAACGTGTAGTTGTACTATACAATAAATTGATGAATGAATAATAATTTAATATTCATCTGTAAAGTTACATTATTGTCAGACGTAGGGGAGATGGAGGTAAGATGGGGTAGTGGGTTACCCACCAAAATTTACAGTTCAAATTGATCAATCTCGCTTTTTCAATCATCGTGCGACGCGCCACCATGAGACTTATCAGTCGCCGTGTGTTTAGTGGTTTACAAGTGCACAGTGTCGAAAAAAATGCAAAATAAGTGTTTTATTGCAAGTTGTTTATCACATTTTCTTTTGGCTTAACACGTGACTGTGGTTTGTTAAATAACGTTAGCTGTTGAGGTGTTGTTGTGATTGATGCTTAAACTAATAAAAAAGTAGGCATTGTGTTCTTTAAATATTATTGACTGTTTTGTTTTTATTTATTTTTTTTATATAAAAGGGCTCTGCAGGCAAGATGGGGTAACAGATGAGAATAATTCGGTTCTAGTTTGTTTTCCGAAAAATGAGTTCGTTTTTGTGAGTTTGTCTTTTTAGAATGATTCTACGACTAACGTCGTCGGTCGTGGTCCGAAGAATCCATGCGGGAAGCGAAGAGTTCAAGCGGTTTTGGATGAAAAAATGGGTTATAGAGAGAAAAGTTAAGGCTTCCTAAGGAAATCCTCTCGTGTTGCTAAAAAGCATGGACACACACAGCAATTATCACGTCACCTCCTATAAAAAAGAATTAGAAGTCATCGCCCACAAAAAAAACAGAGCTGAACAGAAAAACTATAGAAAATAGAAACAAAAAAAAGAAAATATGAATATAAAAAAAAACTGAAGAAAACTACTACAAAAGATCAAAATAAAAAATTAAAGAAGAATAGCCGATCACTGAAAACAGCAAAACAATGAAGAGTTTCAATATCTGAAGATGAAAGTGAAGATGGGGGAACACACCATGTATGTATTATGATGAAGTTTGTTCCGTTTCCATTGGAGGGTGGATATTATGCTCATTAAGTGGAAGATGGACTCATAATAGCTGCGTAGAAATAAGATGATGATGATGATGATGATGAAGTCATCCATGTCTACGTGTTCTGCCAGCTCGAATAATCATCGTTCTACAGAGATCATAGGATGATTCTCATCACCCCATCTTACCAGCACCATGGGGCAAGACGGGGCAAAACATCTTTTTTTGTATTTTATTTTTTTTCTCTCAAATATGTTACCTAAAGTTCCTAATGACACCAAATATAAGAATAATAATAATTAGTTGTTATTTAAAAAATAAATATGATTGTTTCACTATGTAATTTTTTATATTACAGACCTTTAAAGCTTAAGTACCCCATCTTGCCACCACCTCCCCTATATGTATTTGTAACTGCAACAGTCAAATATTTCATATGTAATTGCAAAATCGTCAATTTCCTAGTATTTCTAATGAGGTTGTTACATTATGACTGGGCAGTCACGGTTCACTGTAAACACCTAAGATAAAAAGTCAATATTTATAATATTATTCCTACCTAAAATAAATCGTCCAAATGTTATGGCTGATTAGTAAGACGACGTTTGCATATTGATACAAAATAAAAGTTAGTTGTCTTTTTCCATATATTATTATGTATTTATTTATTATTTTCTTGTATACAACGAGACCAAAGATGTATTAAGACAGCATGCATTTTGCATTGGGTTAAAATGCAGCGCACAAAATATTATATGTTAAGACGTTTACACACGATCGATATATGAAATCAATTATTCAATTGATCAATATTTATATAACTTTAATATTAATGAATAAGAACAAGGGTCATTGCAGTACATTCGCGAACAAGCTACGGAAATGTCATTGCCAAAATCTTATAACAATTGCATTATTTTCTTCTTTAAAAAAAATTGTACAGTGTAATTAGTCGTTATAAATGACGCAACCGAGATATAATTAATGTATTTGGATGACTTTGTTTATTTGTTATACCTTAAACCAGTTTACATTTCAAATTACTGCAACTTTCAGTCTTGGACATTCAGTCACAAGGAGTCACCGCTTAGATTAGGGGAGATTGGAGTCAGATGTAGATTTTACCCTTTTCCTTATTATTGAAGCCTTTTCCAAATTATTTTCCGTATACTTTTTACAATTAACTCTTTACAGGTAAGTCTAATCGCTTACCTCGTGTTGCACTCGCGGTGTTATTTCGTGAAAAAAATGTAGACCACATAATGTGCCAAAACTGACCTTATAAATAACGACATAAAAATTTACATTATTAAAAATTATGTCTGGATTTTTTACAATAAGTATAGATTATATAAATGGGATGTTTATAATGATACTATTAGTTATGAGTTCATGATATTTCAACGCTATTTCAAGCGTTCTGACCACGATTCGACACATAATCAGGACGGTCACTATTATTATTATAATATATACATAAAAAACAATTAAAATAAATATATACAAATTTGCATTATTTTTATAATTCACGAGGGTCACTATTATCATTATATACTTTTCAACACACTTGCCCGTAAAGTGGATATAATTCCACCGGTTTTCTATATATAAAGTAGCTCATAAAACATGCGTGAGTTATAAAAGCAAATAGTGAAGAGATATTCCACAACTGCACTATTTGCTATTTTTCAAATTTCGAACTGAAGCAGTGCGCTATTTTAAAAAAGCAAAATGGCGGGAAAGCAACAGCGTGCATCACAATTTTATTGTTGAGTTTATTTAAAATCAAGTGTGTTGAAAAACGTCGTATGATAGACGTGCGAATTTAACACACTCTTCTATTACGCCTCGTGTTTTGTAACCATTGTAACGAACCAATATCGTAATATACTATAACTAACATTATTGTTGTAAATAACCCGTTTCTATAATGTGTTAAATTAATACTATTTTCACAATTATCGATGTTTCGTGTGTAAACAATGTATTATAATAGGTAGCAACTGCCAATATGCCAACTGTGTGACTGAAGTTTTAATCTATTGATATATTAATCTATTTATTAAATATTTTATAGAGATCTTTGAAACTAGTGACTAGTCAAAATAAATTATTAAGTATAATTAATCTTTTTTTTATTATTTCAGTATTGAAATTTACTCCCATCTATTCCTATTCCTACATGTACCTACTATTAATAAAAAAACACCACTTCTCTTATTCCAGTGGGGTGGTCAGAGCCATAGTCAACTGTCGAGGTCGAGCTCAACATTTGACATGTCTACATTTTGCTGGGTAGGTATATATATCTAACAAGGTAGGGGCCGAACCTACCGCGCCGTCTCGAGATTTTTGGTTTTCTATCGGTGTTTTGGTGTTTACTTCTGAACCGATACGACATTGAAACCTTCAAGAAAAGAGCTTATTCCTTCTGAAAAGGTGTTGCGGTTGATCATGGTGGGCAGTAATCACATTCGCAAAGCGCGTTTGTTACCTATGCTATAAAAAATATATAGGTATAAATTGTCAAGTATCACCAAAATGTCCGTCAAATATACTGTACAAATATATTTTGTATTGTGTGCATAGAAGTTAAATAAATAAATTGTGGTAAATATTGAAAATAAGGTACTTAGTCAGTTTGCGTATTACAAATTATTTTATTAGTAACAAAGAAATCAATTAACATAATTAAGTGCAACATAGTAAGCGATAACGCAACTTCCTTTTCCAGATTAACTGATTCTGCTATCTCATCATTCATTACATTTCAGATAATTAACTGGATCGGTTACCTTCTTTTCAAAACGCTCAATTATCATTCTACTAGCGGAAACATAGTCCATTTAATCAGACATAAATTACGTAGAGAGGTCGACACATAGAGTCAAAGAGATATTACTGTGATAAAGTTATCTGGAGGCGTGATGCGAATAATCCTTTGAGATTTTGGCAGACGTGATACCAATATCAACGGATTCACGCCTCGCGAAACTACGCTAGCTATATATACTGCGATACCTAACTAGGTAACGCTTCTGTAACATTGCCTCGGCCTCGGTGGTCTAGCGGTTTTTTTTTTTTTATATTTAAATACATTTTTCCACAGACATATTCGTTCGTGCCTTTTTTAATTTACTTTAATATTATAATATTTATTTAATTTCCATTTTTGTACAACTCCAGCCGAGATGATTTGCCTAACAGTCGAGGCAGACCTTATCCGTCTGGCCCAGAACCACCGCTGGCCGGCCGGGTGAGTTGACAACATGCAGTGTCACCCATCTTTATTTGGAAGATTAGATTTATCAATATGCATATACAATTATATAAAGGTATAAGGTCTAGCGGTTTATATCGCTTTACGTAGGACTGTTCGATTCTACGGTACAAATATTTTTGCATAAAAAACTGTTTTTCATGTATTTATAATTTAAATCAGTTGTCTAGTACCCATAACAGGCTCTGCTTGCCAAGGACTAGATGACGTATGAATTGTCCAGGTGAAATATTTTTACATAGTATATAACAAAGTCACTGTCGCTGTCAGTTCGCTTATAAGTATCTTTTAAACTACGCAACGGATTTTAATGCAGTTTTCAACAATAAATAGAGTGATTCAAGAGCATTCAAGGTTTATGTATATAATATGTATGTGTTAATAGTATAGAACAAGCCGAGAATTTCAAAGATTTGTAATGCATCCGTGAGAAGCCCGGACGTGTCGCTAGTTATCATTATAAATCCTTTTATTTGATATCCTATTACTACTTTCTTAAGGTTCTGTGGGTGAATAGCTGCTTCGGTGTATTTTAACATTAACCTATACGAGAGGGTCAATAAGATTCTCCAAAACTACACATCTAAAAACTCTACACGGATCGTAACAGGATTTGCTTTGTGTGTCGTCGACGAAATGTACTAGTCCATTCCGTTAATACGACGCTCTCAATAAGAGTGGACTTTTAAACTCGGCGGGTTATACAAAGCAAATCTTATTACAGCGCCTTCGTTGAACTCTGTATGGAACCCGATAGGTTGGTCCGTTTTGTCGTGTTACGATAAATTGGCACGTAAGGAGGTTAGTTGAGTTAGTCGGGTTAACATGTTGGTGTTTTGACGGCACAGTTAACCCTACTTCTTTGTTCTATGGTTGTATCAGACGTAGAGTTCTTTGGTACGTGATTTTTTTTATGAATTGTAAAATATGTGATACATACAGGCGGCTTCGGTGGTCTGTGTCTACTGGATGATAACGGAATGGTGCATCCGCCTGCAGTAACAATTTACGCTGGCCGGGCACCAGTGGAGGATGATGAGATGAGTATGAGGCCAGATCATCGTGGTAAATTATTGAATTTATCACGATAGTTTCCAGGGGTAACCACGTGGAGATTAACCTGATATGGTAATGTACTACGCTAGCAATGGCTAGCAATGGGATTATGAGTCATTACATTACTAACAATCCTCATTCCTCTCTATGTTTTTATCAGACGAAGAGTTCTTTGCTAAGTGGATTTTTTATTAGTTGAAAAATATAAATTATTTATATTTTTCAACTAATAAAAAAATCACAGCGCTTTACATCCGATAGACGCAGGTTCGATTCGTCGAAGTATAATAATTTGTATTTATAAGTATGATTGCTTGTAATAGTCTGGATGTTTCCTGTGTAGAATAGTATTATTATAAGTAGTTATTTCAGTCATTTAGTACACATAACACAAGTTCTGCTTAGCTTGAGACTAGATGGCGCTGTGTGATTTGCCCTACGTTATTATTATTATTTTTAGTGATTTTATAATATTCATAACATGCTATTTGTACTTATCTGTTCTATCTTCTGTGGATCAATCCAACCCAGAATATGACCTAATATTACTATATCATTATTATAATTTCCGCCCGGAAGACGTACACTTCTGAACAAAGGCCACCAAAAAAAAAAACATTATTTATCGACTATTAAAGCAACTAAACTAAATAGACTATGTAAAAAGTCGTCTGCGTGGATACATAAGTTTACCTACCTATTTCAGCCGCCAAGCAGCTTGCATTGTTATTTAGTGTTTCTAAATGTGACATGAGGCAGTAAAACTATAGAATAGGAGGCATTACATCTTTAGTCCTCTGGAATTGGCACTCATGAGCGGTATCACGAGTATCACATAATAACGTGAACGTGTACATATAGACAGATTTAGGCGACGGTCTTTTTGGAATTCCATTTACATAAAAAAAAAAGGTATTGCCACAAGCCGATCTGAAATTAGGTAGGCGGTTGGATACAATGTTTGCGAAAATCGTAAGATCGGAGAGACTACTGTTCAGGCAAAATCGTATAGTCCATACACTATTATATTGGTTGTATAGACATAAGGATAATCTAAAAATTGATCACAAGACGGTACACAATTGAAAATAAAGAAAACAATGGGCCTTTGATTCATAGTTGGATTTCGGTACATTCATAATGAAAAGGTACATAAATATATAATACAAAAAGGTTCTTTTACAATACATTTAAAAAAAGAACTTGTTAAATTTCTTTCTTTTATGTATTTTGACAATAGATAAAAGAACATTCTTAATCTATAGCGTGTAATACATTTTCGCACCATTTTTGTACACTGCCGGTCACTGGCAAATAGAATATTTAATTTCAATTATAGAAGAATATTATTAAATACTACCATATTACCGTTTACCACAGATAATATAAGATTACCATACCGTTTACCTATATCTGTAACTAGTAATATTTCATCGTGGTAGTAAAATATTACTGTGTAAACGGGACTACCTTAACGATAAATTACGCTACGTAATTTATCGTTAAGGTACTCCCTGCATATCCTGAGTTGCTCCTAAATTTTACGGTTCGCCGGTTCTAAACCACGGGTGTGCCACAGCTTGGTGTAAAATTTAAACATAACAAATAAAAGTTTCCAACAACTTTTCTACTGAGATACCGTGTGTTTGCATAAAGTTCTATGCATAAATGAAATATACATATTAAGTAATTAAGCATCAAAGCTTTCTATTCAAACGTGTAAAGTCTGTCTCGGGGTCAAGGGCTGTAATTAAAAACTAGATACACTTTTAATATGTCGCCAATTGTGTAATATATTTATGGCCAGCATGGCCACTAGTTTCTGGACACACATCAGCGTACGTCCGGGAACTTTTAATAGACAACTCGATCTAGCCCTGCTGTATTGGCGCAGAACGTGTGGCGCCAATGTGGCAGAGCTAGAATTGCCATCATTTTTATATTTTACTCATAAAAAACTGTTTCTTTTTCCATCATGAATGATAACAGAATTATACACGTTTGTGTTAACGGTATACGCTGGCGGGCCGCTAGCAATTAAGTAAATATAAGTAATTAATAAGCATGTATTCTGATACTACAAGCTACAATCATCATTAAGTTGTTATAATGATGTTTAATAACCACTACTTATATTATAATATTATTTATAGAGAATCTTCATACAATTAAACTTAATACCAACTAGTATATTACCTAAGCTTTTTTTAGTAGATCTTATTTATTATTCTACCATCTCATTCATAATACAGATTCAGCTAAAAGGAATTCAGCTGTGACTGTTTCAAGTACAATTTTACAAGATTTATATGATATAATATAATAATAATACCAAGTGATAATTCAATTACCTTTAGTTAATGGTAGTATTCATTAATTTGTTATTTAACTTATTTTTGTCGAAATGTGGTATACATTAGCTCTGGAGATGGTGCAAATAACTGCAACACAGTTTTTTATAATATCTTTAAATATAAGTTGTTAACGATCCAAAAAAGTGTTATTTTGAAATCTATTTAGGTTAGATTAAAAAAAAAACCTTTTTGTTTTCCATGCACAATAACGTATTCCTACTTAGGACTGCGTCATTATGAACAAAACAAAATGAAACAATAAATACTTTTTTTAGCATGGTAATTATTTGCATAAATACATTTTGAAGTTTTTGCTCGTATGGCAAGTATACCTCACTAGATATTTCTTTTTGTTTGAATCTGTGGAATCACTTAGTTTTTACAGCCTTCACAGGTGGTTGCATCATATCAACTTTTGTTCTCATCTAGTGAAAGCGGCGTCAACTCCTATAAAATGTGGTGTTAATTGCTCTGTGATTCCCGCCATAATTAAAGCTTTGCTTCAATTATGGCGCCATCTTGCTAGATAGTAATAACAAATATATTGAGCAATTAAGAAGGGATTATTAGTAATGGATAATAATGACCATATTATTAGTAATATATTAGATCGATTTCCACTTCAACTACCAAGGTTTCCAAGAGAGAGGCTCTTGTAAACCTTGGCAGTTGAGGAAGGGTAGGTCCTAGTGAGTTCGCCAAGCTGGACTGACTGTCCTGACTTTAACATATACCATTAGTGGAGGCGAGTGCATAATTCCATTTACCACTCCTATAAACTTGTATTCAGCAAAATAAAGTGATTGGTTGATCCATTCTCATTCATCAAAAAATATATATTGTAAGTATTCAATATCGATCGACAGGGAGGTGATTGTTAGTAATTGGTACTAATAACTTCATTGCCATGTACCATATTCGGTTCACCTTCACGATGTTCCTGGAAAAGATCGTGATATATTCCTGGTACATTTACCACGATGGGCTGACTGACCAGCCTCTTGCTCATCTTACTCTTCTGGTCTCCCGCCAGCGCAAACCGAAAGCGCAGGCGGGTGCACCATTCCATTATCAACCATAAAAAATATCGATAAATATTAGATACAACAAATAAAGCGTACCTACACGTAGATTGCTTAGACATTTTTATACTTACCTACCTACCATCAATCACGGTTCGCGACAACAAAAAGGGGTGTGGCAGTCTGCGAAAGAATATTTGTATGTGCACTGGTTTTCTTGCGTAATGCTTTTGTGAAGATTAATGACGTCAAGCACTACATACATTTTGTACGGTAGCAGAGAGCAGATAGGTGTGTCAGGATGGAAATAAATGGAGTTTTATGATTGTTCCTGAGTTTAAAGAAAAAAATGGGAAGAGTATCTATATTCATACATAACATATGTATAGTATTTGTCTGCCTGTTTGTTATTTTGTCACTACTATATCTGAACGGGTCTTAATGGTATTTGACGTGAAGATAGACTGTGTCAGAAGGACGGTTATATAATATAAAAATATAGCTGAATTGAAATCCTCATCCTTTTCTGGAGTCGGTTAAAAAGAAGATGAATTTGCGTTTAACAGATAGTATATAATAAAGTAAAGACAAAGTTTTTTCGTCTGTTTATCCGCTGTAATTTGATACGGTTTTTAGTATCATTTCGAGAAATTCTATTTGGAAATTTATACAGTTACAGATTATCTTATCTGCGGTTAATAACAGAAAGAAAGAAAGAAAAATATTTTATTCAGTACAATGTAAAAAATACAATATAAACAACAAACAGCAATTATTAAAAAAAGGTACATTGAAAACTGCTTATTCATTTACATAAACAGGTATAGCTGTTGTATGTTACTTTAAACAATTTATGAAACATGAACATCGAATGATAACCTCTCACTACAAACTTGGTGACTGAGCAACTTAGTCCAACTTCTGTTAACAAGGATGAGATGCATCAGTATGGAACTATTCAAATTCCAAGATTGTTTCGTGTAAGTTTGTCCGGACTTTAATATGTAAATACCTTAGCACACGTTTACCTACTAATGTTAGTCTTGTGTGACGTTCAAAGTGAATATGAGCGGATTGTTTCTTAGGACTTAGATTGTAGGACGATTTAACAAAGACATTTCCGCAGTCGCTGACATTATTCTATTTGCAACTGCGGAATTGTCTTTGTCAAATCGTCCTTAATATATTTAAGTAGTATATAATAATAACTACTAACTACTCTACTGTAATAAAGTACTCTGAGCTCTTTTTCTCTATGTCATCACATAAATAAGTGAATTGAATTTGATCATTTTTTGCTAATAATGTGATAATTATGACTGTTCAAAAGTGCTTAAATTTAAGTTTACTTTAGTACAGAATTGTCTATTTGGTTCAATGTATACTTAACACTGACTGTTAAGTATACATTGAACCAAATAGAAAATTCTGCACTGAAGTTCTGTACGCAGTTATGTATTTATGGAACAAAATCTATTTACTTCAATATTGCACAGATATCCAATAGTGGTTTAATCAAAACATTTAATCATTCCAAACTGTAGGTAGATAGGTATAAAATGTATGCATACAGGCAGAATAGTGAGTTTTCTATTACACGGTGAAATTTCCAATTTCCGCCCTCCCGTCCGCCATTTTCATTAGTTCCCCAATCAACCAGTGAACAAGATATCGAGAAGCCGTAATTCAACACGTATATCGAATATATTGGTATATATAATATGTATGTCAATACATATTATATATAGCTACATATATATATGTCTGAGTAAAATTACATTTGTATTGATGAGTATGATTGTTTGTATCGGTCTGTGTATTATGTATGTATTAAAAAAAACAAAATATCTAACATTTATATCAGTTGTCTAGTACTCATAACACAAGTTCTACTTACTGTGGGACTAGATGGCGCTGCGTTAAATGTCCAGTGTTATTTATTTATTAATTTAATTTATACATATTATATATACACATATATGTCTAAGTATAAATCAATGAAGAGCAATTTGTTTCTGCTTTAATGTACTACATATACGAGTGCTACTAACTGGTAGATTATTGCCTCATATGAATCAGGATTAAATCATTTTGCCATCATATTTAATAAATACAAGGTTTATTAACGACGGAAAGACAAAAAGCGGAGACCAGAGTCAAAATTACATTATATTACATACAGTGATAGCAGATTTTTTATGACATTGTAAATTCTTTTCCCTATTTGTGCTGTCCAATAGTGCATCTGCATAGTTGTGCCGTTGTGAAGGGTGAGTAATATTTTTTTTTTTTATTTGGTCAATCCACATAATGCCATCTTGTTCTACGATAAGCAGAATTTGTGTTGCGGGTATAAGATAAGTGATAGAAATACTTACATTACATAATATACATAGAAAACACCCAGATTCATGAATGTTTGCACCGAGTGTGGAATCGAACCCAAGACTATCGAACGTAAAGCGGTTTGCTAAAGCGCTACACCATCGAGAACGTCACATGGCATTGAAATAAAGGTTACACAAGTCAAGTGATATCCATGGTGCTATTTATTTATATAGGCGATGCTTACCACTCATGGGGAGTTGAGCCGTCAATTTGTTTGTCACTCTATTAAAAGTAGTCTCACACTATTTGGTTAAGACCCGACGGCTGGCGCAGACATAGCTGTTCAATTGGCACATTGCCCAACTAATACACCAATCGAATTGAATCATCGCATTGGGAAGTATCAGAAACGATACGTCGATGTATTTTTATTTCTCTTTCAAATTACACTTCACATAAATTGTGTAGCTATATTCCACGTCTTACCTACCTTTTACCTTTTTTGTCGGACTACTCTAATGATGTTGGCCGCAGTTAGCCTTTACAGCTTTACCGAACGATAGGGGGCGAGTGCAGATGCCACTCCAAACCCTTGGAAGGACTTATGAAGCGGCTGAAGGCCAACTCCCGCATAACGGTAAGACTGAGGGCACCGCTAGGGATTCGAACGTCGGTTCAGAACATCATAATTTCGATCCCTCTTGATTTGGACGGGAGATCAATCGGCCTTTCTCCTTCCCATTTAAATACCCTATGCGTATAACGGCACGACGGTGGCGCCACCGACAATTCGTAACATTACAAATTACATAAATGATTACTCTAAATTTATAACTATATATACACAATTGAAGATAACATCCGGTATAGGCCGTTCAGTCTGAACCGACGATGTGAGCCCTCCCTAATATATTGTTTTCAGCACGTTTATGCCTACTTATGAAATGAAGCGTCGTCAATTATCAGAATATACTATGTCTATTGTAAGAGGTGGCGCGTGCCGGTATTTGAGAAGTTTGACGGCATAACGTTTCTCCTGGAAGGTCGTACGTGACGTAGTAAGTAGGTACTATTATTAGATACTTAGTTATTCTGAGATAGATTCCGTGTAGGTACAAGGATGAAGCCTGTATTTAATTCATAGGAAATGGGGGAGAGTAATGAAAATGACGGCTGTATTATGTGACTAAATTAATTATTTATTTATTTATTGACATCAAACTAAGCTAGCCTTAAAGCTTCCCAAAGTCTAAGGTACACTTACACCCTACCAACCTACACTTTATTAAAGTGTACCTCGTGTATTAAAGTGTACCTTACTCTTTTAATATATTTCCTATATTTGAATGTATATATATTCAACTGAAAGGTCAAGTGTAGTTTTAATTCTAAACATATGCAATATAAAATAAAATCTTTCCCTTTCAAAATAAATATTTATTTAACTGCAACTGACAAATGTCGACACAAACGCTCGTATGTGCAATTTCAATCTGTTTTAAAGGAGATTTGTTACATAATACAGCTGCAGTTGGCAGATAACAACGCTACAAAAACGTTTAAATGAAAAAAAATATTTAGCGGAAAAGCGGCCGACACCGAAATTAAGAGTATAAATTTTATGACGAATAAAAACTTTTTATTACTATTTAGTGTAATTTTATAAAGCGGATCTGACAGACGGTGTCGTAGCGGGCATACTTAGAGTGTGTAGGTCACACTTATCGAGTCCAATTATAAATCTAAACCATAGGGAAACCCATTCCCACAGAAAAAAACAATAAATAAAATGTTCTAGCGCTTTACAATAATATCCCTGGACAATTCACACAGCATATATAACTGATATAAATACATAATCACTTTTTTTTGTAAATAACAAACAATCATACTGATGAATGCAAATGCTAAGCCAAACACACATAGAACAAAAATATATTCTTAGATCGCTGATATACAGTCCGTTAGTTGTTACGTTCTCAGAATGCCACTAATGTATTTCCGAAAAGGGAAGGACGAAACCAAATGTGCCAATCAGACGACTCACATTCCTACAACCTGATGATTAACCGACTTTATATCAGCGGCCTTACAAAAAAATAAATTCAACTATGTATAGAATTTTTTATTTCGATTCGGTTATTAGTGCGTGATCGAGTACTCTGTGAGTTTTAGTCTATTAAGGCTTTGTTGACAGTCGTATTTTTTTTAGTAAAAAAATATTCTTTTGAACCTAAAATAGGCTTCGTTTCGCGGTATTTTATTTAGTTGGCGTATTTTAATAAAGAATTTTTCTATTTAACTTTATCTTCAATGAATATATTAGAATTTCAGTAGACATCCATTATTATTCGTCATCCATCTGTATCATTAAACTTTCAGAAATCACTAAGTAGACTCTGTATGATGTCTACGTAGCTAAAAATGCAATAACATATGCTAGTGGTCATTACATGCTCCGTAATTGATTTTAACAGTGAATCTGTATTTTTTAAGCACGAGCACATTCCAATTGAATTAGAGCTGACATTCTCGTCAGGTCTTCTTAGCTCGAAAGCACTCCGAATGGACGGTATTTTTGACAAATCATGAGAACCTGTAATAGACCTACATGAACAAATATAATAAAATTGTAAAATCGTAAAGAGAGTAACTTTTTTAATTATAATTAGAAAAATAGGAGCTGTGTTCTTGTCAGTTCTTAGCATGAAAGTACTCCGAACTGACGGTGGATTTGGCAAATCATGAGAGTCTGTAATAAATCTACAGGAATAAAGATATTTTGATATTTGATATTTATTCCAATGACCAAGCAATGGCAGGATAAGACATAGATAGACATCTTAGTTCAAAGGAATGGCAACTTAAGAGTGTTTCATGGGCGTCACGTGATAATGCAAAGTCCATAGTGCTGTAACCGACGGCCCACGGATCAGGTGGGCCGTCGGTTTCTTTATCATTCCAACTACATAAAGAAACTTCAATATACGTAAATAGTTGATTTTACAAACAATTTAATTCAGCGGATATTAACTATTGATCTTGTTCATAACTTTCATATTTGCAATCAAAAGGACTAATAATTTGTTAAAAACATTTTGACAGATATAGAATGTGAGCGACTCAATATAATTTTAGAAAAAATATTGTTTTAAAAATAATATGTAATTTCAATTTTAAGTAGTAACAATAGGTACGTGTTCTTATTCTAGATAAAAACTGTAGAATCGTAACGGTACATAGTAGGATTTTTTTAATTTTAATACACATGTGTGATAATACACATTGTCATGGTCCTATTACGTTTATATTTTCCGCACTCATTCGATATACAAAATTTAATTGTATCGAATCTGCTCACAAATAAACATTGCTAGAAATATTTCTACCTTGTCGAAGAAAGCTTAAGAGTTTCGAATAAAAACGACTCCACCGAACTTCGGCAGTTTCAAATATATGAATTTATCTGTTTACACTCAAGTGCTTTCTAACAAAGGAAAATTAATTTCGCATTTACCTATAAAACTTTTACAAATAAGTAAATGGGAAAAGCTTTGTGTAATTAATTCAATTTATTTACAGCGATATTTTATTGAAGACTATTTATTCAGGTATCAAATAAATATATAGCGGGACAGTCAGAGTCATTTTTAACTGCCTACATCGTTAATGTACAGACAGTTAAAAATTACTCTGACAGTCGCAAAACTTCATTTAGCCAGATTTTGCTGTGAATATTTGAATGAAGAAACCAACATGGTAGATGGCAAGTCTACCGCTGTCTCATGTAGGTACATGATTTGGTTTATTATCTGTGTTTTTGGGTATTACTGGTGTAAATATAGATATGCCTATAAATATAATAATTTATTTCTCCTCACAAACATGGATGACAACAAATACCCATAATATATTTCTATAATATAGTGCTTTACTATTTTGGTATATCAATTGTGTAGGGTTTTAATCCGCAGTGTAAATAAATAAATTGAATTTTAAAAGTAAAATCCTTACTAATATTATAAATCCAAAAGTAGCTCTGTCTGTCTGTCTGTCTAGCTTTCACGACGAAACCACTGAACCCATTTAAATGAAATTAAATACGTTCAGTGAAATTAAATAAATAAAAATAGTACGCAGATAGTCTAGACCCTAGACAAAGAACATAGGCTATTTTTTAATGCAAAAAAGGGTTGTAAGGGGTTGATAGGGGAGATGAAAGGTCAGTAGTTAGTTATTTATTTATTTATTCATTTATTTCAGGCAACTAGGCCCATATTATAAATACCTTATAGACTAACATACATATAATATAATATTTAAAAACTAATACAATAATATTGTCTGTGTGTGAAGACGGCAATCTGCCACGGTATCGATACATACCTTTCGGCCAGTAGTACAAACGCTTTGAAACTCGCGTTGTGACTCGACTCCAGCGTCACCCTCAATGTCAGGTTACTCTTGGTACGAATATAATCGACAATGTCCTGCTCCTTAGTAGCGTAATGTAGACGGGACAGGTACATTGTCGTGGTCGGTGTAGCAGCAGTTATGTAAGTATCGTCATTTTACGCGGATGAAATCGCGGGCGCAGCTAGTATAGTATAAAACAAAGTCGCTGTCGCTGTCTGTCCGTCCCTATGTATGCTTAAATCTTTAAAACTACGCAACGGATATTGAAGCGGGATTTTTAATAGATAGAGTGATTCAAGAGAAAGGTATATATAATACATGTACAACTGAGCGAAGCCGGGGCATGTAGCTAGTATATATATATTTGGTAAAATACTAAGACAAGTCAATAAAATCAACGAAACAGAAGGTGCAAGTTATACTACATATCTTTGTAAACATAAAATTCTAATTGTAATGTCTTCTAATAGAATACATTGTACAAGGATCAAATATAAATTAAATATGTAATAAAATTTCTATAAATTACTGTTGTCATCGATATTTGGATGTTTGATTATTAATATGACTACTCCACCTAAGATAACAGTCGTTAGATATTTTTTTAGACGATTGACTACAGACAGATTACCTAACTATTTCTGCGAATATACTTTTCTTGTTTATATTTAAATGTTTGTTTTAATATACCTCTGTGCCATTGGGATTGTTACAGAAAATTTGAAGCTAATATTCTAATATGCTTTTGTTGGAGTACCTTTGCGCCGTCGGGATACAACTGGTTATTTACTGGCAATCGTCTACGGAACTCTGAAATGCCAGTTTTATTAGCACTTGTTATTATATTTATTTCTTAGTCGCGCCATCTTCAGTATTTCAGTTGACGGGAGATGACGTTAACATAAATTGGCCATTAGTAAGTACGACGGATCTTTCAATTTGTAAGCTTCATATTATATTTACCGATTAACAGAGCTACGCAAGTAAATAAATTTAAATATGAAAAAATATGTCAAGATGGATGGAAAATTCGCATTAGAGATACGATATTTTGACATTTATTAAGTGTTATGGCTGCTTTCGGATGGGGTTATCTTCAAAAAAGAACCTTAGATATGTGATTGAATGACTAGTTGAACCGCGCAACTTCATTTGCAAATTTTGCCTGTTTTGGTAATTTTTTTTCATTATTCTTATTGGTGTAGCTTGATGTTATGTAGAATGTAGCCTTCTTCGTTGAATAATTTGGATGAAAACTTGACATTGGCTGTACTCAGAAAGAATTATCTTCAAAAATTAAACTTGAAATTGAGCGTTAAGAAGTTTGGAGTAATAGTTCTAGCCAGTAACTAAAAATTCTACCAAAATAGGAAAAATGTGCAACATTCCTATTGGTCATTCATTATCCTTATTGGTTGTAGTTTGAAGTTATATATATATCACACCCTTCTTCTTAGAAGAGGTATATTGATATGACTATAAGAATATCAAAATCGGATCAATAGTACTGGAAATTACTGAAAATTTCTTAACTTCTAAACTACATCAGTACATCTTTATAATGTCGTAATAACACCTCAGGATAATTCAAATAGCGTTATCTAATGCGTGGCAGACAACAGATATAAATACTTATGCAGTTTTTACTAATACTGACTCCCATAAACCTTTTTTACTATATTATATTCGTCTTCAGACCTGGTTAACAATATAATGCATACTGATAAATAAAAATGTTTGTACCGTGCGAGAAATAGAACTCGCACCCATCGGAAATAAAGTGGCTTTCTAAACACCAATGAGGTCAATATTCAGGAGATAAACTTAATTTTATATAAATAATTATTGACTTTGTTACTACCTATACATATATATGTAGAATAGAATAGAATAATTCAGTATTATTTAATTTATTTTATGTTTAGAAGAACGAACATACTAAGGGCCGTCAGCTGGTCCTGTCATTCGAGTTAAGTCCATAAAAAAATCGGTAAAGTTAACTAACATTTTATAGAAAAATTCGCTTGTGACTGAATTTAACGATTTGCATATTTATATGTTATTTCAAAGTTGGGTTGTGAAGCAGTCGTAAACCTTCAATATGGAATATTTATTTTCCCCGTTCAAAGGAAATTATTTATCTTTTAAAACTCGCCGATGCATTGCTCTGCTGTGGAATCCTTTGATGAATATTTTCAATTTAACGCTCCATTTTAATATAGTCTGTGCTTATTAATATTTTTTATTATATGAGACGGACTTAGCATTCCATGGATTCACCGTCCAGGTACCGGCAGAGAGGTCAACACTGAGCAGTTCCCGGGACTTATAACCTGGATGTTTACCTGGTTTAAGGGACCTTTGCTGGTGGACGTCAACACCTAACTTTCACCGCTCGTGTTTCTCTCCCTGCCTAGCCAAACCTAGGAGCCTGCTTGTGCAGCTTTATTTGACAGTTCTAGACAGGTCAGGAACTTATATAAACATAATATTTATTGTCAATAAAGCACATTTATTATATTACGGAGAACCACAAACTAGATATGCAAGTCATGTGATTCAAAAGAAACCTTTAGATAGTAGTGATTTGTTAGTTGCTTGGTTGACTTTAAGGTAAATAACTTATATATTTTTTTATTCATATGTTTTACGGCTCTGGGTGGAAGTCGTTTTTAGCCCAACTTAATAAGTATACTAACTCGAAGATTTACAATACAGCAAAATTGAAAGTCAATGTCCAACATAATATATGTCCATTGCAACTGTTTCTTCTTATATTTCTTATATTAAGTGTTGCATGATATAATTAAGTCATTATCTTTAATTGGGCAATGCGCACGTACAATAACGTACCTTACATCGTCATGACTCCCTACCCTGTCTCATCTTTTAAATGAAAACACAGTTTAGAAAGTGCTTGTCGGATGAAATACGTTAAACAAAGGTCTCTGCCCACGCAGATGACTTAGTACAAAGTTTACCACGGTTATTTATATAATGGCATCAACATAAAGGTAGTCTCGCAATCGGGGTTGCCAGCCGTATAAGAATCTTCGTACAGGTACCAGATTTTTGCACTTGGATACGAGATATTCACTTACAAATCGCTTAGAATTGGTAAGTGACGATATTGTACAACGTTGCAGAGCCACGTTGAATCATTGACGGTCTTGTTGGTCTAGCGGTTTAGCACACCGATTTATTTTCAAAGGTCGCGTGTTCTATTCCTCGCACGGCACAAACTTTTGTATTCATGAATCATATTGGTCTGGGTGTTTTCTATACATATTGTGTATCTATTTAATAAATACAAAAATATCTATGTACTTGTATCAGTTGTGGTTTTTTTTATTAATTTTGTTTCTCTGTTGTGTTTAATTTCTCATTACTTTCTTTTTTGGATGAATTTACTACTTCAGTCACGATTTGATATGACTAATTAATTGTTTAATGTGTTCCTTTGGAGGGGATTCTAAATTAAATCAGTTGTGCTTAGCTTGGGGTTAGATGGCGCTGTGTGAAATTGTGTTGAGATATTATTATTTTTTGCCGGCTTCGGTGGTCTAGCGGTCTAGCACACCGCTTTACGTCCGATGGTCGCGGGTTCAATTCCTCGCACGGCACAAACATTTGTATTCATGAGTATGATTGTTTGTATCGGTCTGGGTATTTTCTATGTAAAATATGTATTTACGAAAAAAAAACTGTGTATTTGTATCAGTTATCGAGTACCCATAACACAAGCTTTAGCTAGCTTAACTTGGGTCTAGATGGCGCTGTGTGAATTGTCCTGAGATTATTATTATTATTATTATTATATAATAAGCTGTAATATTAAACACTTGTAGAATAGTCCGCAAATTTTTGTCTTCCACTTAAAAATTATTCATTCATAATTTACTGTCATTGTTTGGTGGAATAATGGAGATATATAATTTATATATATATATAAACAATAATCTCATAATATTATTATTATTATATCATTTTTGATTTCTTCATACGTGGAATAATGGGTTAGGTTGGCAACTCTGTTTACAGCTATGTACGTGTATGGTTAGTTTATTTATAGCATGGTGGTCACTCTTGGTTTTTTTTTCGAATTTTCTCTTTTGTGCATGTATAATTAGTACAAACAAAGTATTATATTATTGTACACACTACTTGTACGTAACAGATGAGTTTCTTGCAAACACTTCTCTGTTGAAAATGAATTGAGATTAGATAGAGTCATCAATATTTTAAGTTCGTAACTATGGTTGTTTAGATGGATGTTTGTTACTTCTTCACGCAAAAAGTATTAAACGTATTTTAATGAAACTTCATAGTCATAGAGCTTATACACCAGACTAACACATAGGCTATAAATTTCACGCAGGTGGATGAGGATATCAGTAATTTTGCGCTTCGTTCAATAAACTTAATTTTCCATTATAGAAACAGGAAAAACTGTTGTTCAGAAAAATCGTTTTATTTTCCCTGTAATTTATACATATAAGCATCTTTACCACCTGTAATTATACCTGACTTTCGCGTTAAATAAAAAATAAATCAGAGTTGAGGGAATAATATTTTATTTTTCATCTTTAAATTTCTGAATAGAAATTTATTTACAAAATTGTGCAAATTAGTCACGCTCAGATAAACCAAACTGTCGTGAATTAAACGGGCCAGTCAATTAAAGAGTAATTACCATAATGTATTCATGGCTTTGAACGCTTATTGGGGTACAGATTACCATTATTTTAGGCAAAAAAAAAAACAACGAGCCTATATTAATCAGCCAATTAATATGGTCTAGTCTTAGTACCTTATTTTCTCTTGAATATTCAATTTCTATGAGAAGTAATGAGAATATTAATACATTTATAGAATAATTTCAATAAACTACATAGTACGATAGCGTATAATACATATATACATTGTACACTGAAATTTCACCTGTATTCTGTATAATTTGTAAAAGAATTGCTGACCACGGTACCGTCCAACCATAATTCCATGGCACTCTTATGTGCTTTTTTGCTTAGCATACATTCTACTTCTTTGGTCCGCTTCTTAAGGTTGTAGTGTGATATTAAATAGTTACAAATTAGTGAATAGCATTTGGAATACAAAATTAAATATAGAGACATGTGACTCGAGTGGTAAGTTTAAGAGGCCCCTTGATGACGTACGCAACTTTAATGCTCGTGTTTTCTTCCTACGCAGGTAAACCTAGTGGGAGCTTGATAGTGCAACTTTAGACACATGTTCTAATATAGAACCTAGTGCAGTTGTAGACAAGCCAAGATCTTTTATAAGATTGTAGAAAAGAATTCGCTGGTGTACCTCTCGCTCTTACTTCGACTGCATATAAATTAACCACGTAGTTATTTTAAGTTAATTTGTTTATTAGTTCGTAATATTTGTTTTTATTGCATGGCATATAGAAATTTCTGTTTTCCATGGTCTCTTATATATAGTTGGTCTATAGCTCTAACAGTATTACAGTCTTAAGTTTTTTTAAGAGGAATATATCTATCTGGTTTGAATTATGAAACATCTACATTCTCTGGAATTTTATAATACTTTTCATACGTTTTTATCAAAATAGTCCAGTCAGGTGCAATACCTGTAATTGAGAAGGCTAGTTTCTGAAGTTTCGTGTACACCTTACTTATAAAGTAAATGGAATACCTACAATTGAGAAGTATTGTTGCAGTTTCAATTTGAACTTCTTTAATAAATTTACTTTTTAATTAAATATATAAAAGAAAGCTTCAATATATATATATATCATAAATATCCGAAATAAATACTTTTATAGTGTTATTGTTGACTATGAATTGTCTATTTGTATTAAAACACGTAGAGTAATAGAATGCGTCTGGGTAAGTTAGATAAGATACTTTATATATATGTATAACCATGTATATAAAGTAACTATATATATGGTTATAAATAGTACATGAAATAACGTACTTATATATAGTTTTTCTTAATAATCCGCATAAATTCACATGATGGAGCATCCACTTTGACACGGAGTATTGGTTATGAAACTCACTGAAATAGAAGATATATCTTCGGGAATTGAGGAAATATTTAAGTGTGAAGAGAAAATGGTTATATTTTATATGATAAATGTTAACCCTAAACCATATGTCTATATTTTAACGCTAAATGGCGTAGACTATGTATTTTTGTCTAATCTGTGCGTAGAGTTATCCTTATACCCTTTTAATGTGGGGGGAAAGGGGATTGTTAGTAATGTGGACTGATGATCTCATTGCTAGCAATGTATCATGTCAGATTGGCCTGCACGCGGTTCCCCCTGGAAACCATCGTGATAAATTCCTAGTGAATTTGTCACGATGGGCAAACTGACCTGACCTCATATTAATCTAATCATCCTCCACTGGTGCTCCGCCAGCATAAACCGTTAGCGCAGGCGGGTGCACCATTCCATTATCATCCATAAAAAAAACCTTTTAATGTAATTTAACTGTTATGGCAAATAAGCTGACAGCCCACCCGATGTTAAGTGGTAGCTATTACCTGTACACTGGAACAGTACCAAGGAAGTCACATCATCATTAAGTATACATAGTATCCTTCATGTGTGGGGGGAGAAAGGGATTGTTAGTAATGTGGACTAATAACTCCATTGCCAGTAATCATGTCAGGTTGAACTCTACGCAGTTCTCCCTGAAAATCATCAAGATAAATAAGTTGATGAGTCTGCCATGATAGGCTAACTGACCTGACTTCAGGCTCATCCTATCATCCACTGGTTCCCCGCCATAAACCTACCGTTAGCGCAGACGAGTGCACAATTATCATTTGTTTAAAAAACCCTCATGTGTGGCTATTCTGAAGGACTAGTGTATATATCTCAAATATTTAGTTATTATCATACATATAATACACTATCATGTACATAATATAGATAATATAATCCATATTAGTTCAGTGCAGTATCTCACCCTGCAACTGAAACATAGCTTACAAAGCAAGTTGCTGGATGACTGAAACAAGTGAGCCAGAGGTTATGCTTTCAAGAATGAGGGGTCACTGTATCGTCGGCATTATACACTAAATTATATGATTAGTGAAAATAAAAACGGTGTTTTGTACAGTAAATCTTTGTATTATCTATCGGTAGAGGACTGTTCTTGAGTCTTAATTCATTAGATTCTTAGACAGATCTACACGTTTTAGTAGTTTCTACAAATGCCGGATACTATTAGTCATGTATCAGATTATTCTGTCTGATTGTAGCACACTAGTTTGCAGCCTTTATGAATAATCTACGAACTGTATTTATAGCTAACTAACTTGTTTCTTTGACTTCGTTTACTTGTTCGTATTACATTTATTAGCTACTATAGAATACGCAAATATGTATTAAAACAAAACTTTTATATTTACTTAAAATAATATAAACAATCTTCATTTAAATAAAGTTATATTTAAGCACCTTTCAATAGTATTTTTTTTTAATCTGCGATTCATTCGGAATGTATTTTCAAACAAGAAGGAGACAAAAACTTGCACGTTGTTCTTTTAAACAGTTTGCAGAACGTTGTAAAAAAACTGGCTATCAATATTGAAGTAAGTCTTTTCGATTAAAAAATATTTACTTAGTGGATATCACATGAAATGAAAAGAAAACCGACTTATTAGAAGTTGGTTGATAAATGATTGTTGACAGTTTTTTTTTACCTGTTTTTTTGTGTTCCACTTATAGATTCGTTATTATCTATACCATAATAAGATATCTTACCAAATAAAAGTTCTGTATAGCATATTTCTGTTTAGTGTCAGGGATTCGAGGATTCAAGCGGAATGTAATAGTAAATCTTTTCTTATATTCAACATAGATTTATGAGGGCTATATTTTATTTTCGTATAAGTAGACTTTTTATATATACTTTTCGTGAACGTATCCGTACGCTATCCATTAAAACTTGTATTGAAGATTTATGGGATTTAGTTTATTCATGTACAGAAAGGTATAGTTAAGTATCGGTTTAATGTTGAGTAAGTAATAAATAAATGAAATAAGGTAGCAGGATGTCTTCCTTAATAAAATGTTCGTAAATGTAGCTTTAATGATATATTGACATTGTAAATGAATAAATTAATTATCAGTCTTCATTGTAATGTATAAATCTTTATTAATGGTTTTTTTATATTACGGCTAATGGCGACTTCCAAACTGCTATTAATACTTTTACCTATAGATAGTTGCCTGTTTATATTTTAAATTACAATAAATAAGATTCAACAGAATTGGGCTGTAAAAAGCCGTCTGCTTGAGTCTTACCTAGTTCTTGCAAAATAGCTTGCTCCGTAAGCTGTGTTTCGGTTGTAGATTTAGCAGATTAGGTAGAAAAATTATCTATACTTATATACATATAAATAAAATTGGAGTGTTTGTAAGTGTTTGTAATATTGAAATAAACTTTTCAAAACAGAAGAAAACAGAAGAAACACAAATCATGATATAATATATAAAATACTAGCTACTCGCCCCGACTTCGTCCGGGTGTACATGTATTATACATATATGTACATGTATATATAAACCTTCCTTTAGAATCACTCTATTTATTAAAAAAAACCGCTTCAAAATCCGTTTCGTAGTTTTAAAGATTTAAGCATACATAGGGACGGACAGACAGCGACAGTGACTTTATTTCATACTATGTAAAGATAATGATAATATATACAAATAACAAATTATGTAATGTATAATATTTTGTTCATTATCAATAATTGAAACAGTTTTTTTTATTTTAAATAAACTCAACTGTAATACTGTTGCTTTCCCGCCGTTTTACTTTTTTAAATCTGAACCCTGCCTACTGGCTAGTGCCGCGCAGCGGTCAGTTCGAAATTTGAAAAAAAAAAGTAGTAAATAGTGCAGTTATGGAATATAAACTTCACTATTTGCGTATGTAACTCACGCCTGTTGTATGAGCTGCTTTATATATCGAAAACTTGTAAATTTAGATGTACTTTACAAGTTTGTTGATTACAATATTACCGTACTATTATTACCATATACGTATTGAGTAGTCATGCTCACTAAAATGTCCAGTCATGTGGCGGCGTGGTGGGCCGGGTCATTGGGCTCCCTAAAATATGGTCGAGCGCAGTGATGGCTGGCTCATCCGTCATATTCGTGAACGAGTGCTGCTTGGTCTGCTCTTATCACTACGACTGATTTAATCTTATTGTGTGCTCATATTTAATCCTAATAAATTAGTGCTGGTTGGTAGTTTGTGTTCAGACGTTTCGAATTGTATAACGTGAACTTACAAGGATTGTTTAAAAGAGCAACACACAAGTTTATTGTTCGCTCTTCTTGTGATGAGACAGCTTTCTGAATGAGCGGTAGATTAAAAAAAACATTGTCACGTCCATTCACAAGTGCTTAAATTAAGTTTATTTGAATAAATGATTTTCTATTCCATTCTATTATACTCTCATCAGTGCTAGTGTAATGATAAATTGCAATATTGGCTGCTAAATGTCGCCTGCTTATATAAATTTAACGGTCCAGGGATCTCGACGTAATGCGTGACGTTACTTCAGTGAAGTAAATTTTCACGGTTTGTGAACTTTCCTTTTACACAATCTTGCTTTATAGTGACGATTTAAGATTTCCATGAGCAGCGACCCGCAGCAACAGCTATATATAAATCAGAGAAGACCGTAAACTCTTATATGAGCATGATAAGTTTTGTTTATATTTTTGTGTAAGCTTTCCGAATGAGCGGAAGTTTATTTGAATAAATAATTTTCTATTCTATTATACCTTTCTATATATGTAACCATCTTCTAATATAATGTACTACCTACATAATACAACCCTATAATAATAAGTAATATATAATATAATATACATCACTACATAGATTAAAACAAATTCGCTGTCGCTGTCTGTCCGTACCTATGTATGCTTAAATCTTTACAACTACGCAACGGATTTTGAAGCGGTTTTTTTAATAGATAGAGTGATTCAAGAGGAAGGTTTATATATATAATACATGTACACCCGTGCGAAGCCGGGGCGAGCATATAATATAATATAAATTAATTAATACTGCCCATACTAATAGACTGTATTTTTTAAACAAGTATATATATCCAGAGATTAATTATAGAGATGGCTAGCCGTTACTTGTGACGTTTGCTTATTTTTATAATAATTTAATAATAATAATTATCTCAGGATGATTCACACAACGCCATCTAGACCCAAGTTAACCTAGCTAAAGCTTGTGTTATGGGTGCTAGATAAATGATACAAATATACAGATATTGTTTTTCGTAAATACATGCATATTATACATAGAAAACACCTAGACCGATACAAACAATGAATTCAAATGTTTGTGCCGTGCGAGGAATCAAACCCGCAACCATCGGAAGTAAGGTGGCGTGCTAATCCGCTAGAGCACTGAAGCCGTCAAAAGGATTTAACAAATAGCTTTTTAAATCCTTTTTAAAAGCGACAATCAAGCACAGTCTAAAAATAAAACGTGAAACATACATCGTAAGTAGCTGCTTTCAGATGTCACCTCTTAAGAACAGTCTGACGTTCAATTAGTTAAGTAGCGACACATTCTTTTAATCTCTACGTCTATATGTCTTAACGGAAATGAAAAGCGTGTGGTGTAGTGATGTGACAATCTGTATAAAAAGTAGGATTTTTTAATTAATAGATAGCTTTTTTGTCATAATCTAAATATTGCAACATAATCTATGTTTTATTAAGTAACTAGGTGTGTGTGAATATAATATAATTTATGGGGAGAAGGGGATTGTTAGTAATGTGGACTAATGATCTCATTGCTAGCAATGTACTATATCAGATCGACCTCCACGCGGTTCCCCCTGGAGACCATCGTGATATATTCCCGGTGAATTTGTCACGTTGGGCTAACTGATCTGACTTCATGTTCATATTATCATCCTCCACTGGTGCCCCGCCAGCGTACACCGTTAGCGCAGGCGAGTGTACCATTCCATTATCATCCTTTAAAAAAATATAATCTATGTTTTATTTAATAACTAGCTGCATGTGAAATTTATAGCCTGTGTACTATTCTAATGTATAAGCTATTACTGTATATTCATTAAAATTTGTGCAGGAGTTTTTGCGTGAAAGAGTAACAAATATCCATTCATCCATACTCACAAACTTCCGAGTTTATAATATTACATTATGTTATCTGTGGTATTAGTAAGAGGTTAGATAATAACAGTAATAATAATAATGTGCCTTCACGACTGTTATCGCAAATGGAATAGTCAGTATTGCCGTGGTGAATGCAAAACTTGACATAACAACATGATTGTTTGTAATAGATTAACTCATAAACTACGGGCTGAACCTGAGTCTACTTTTGGATAGTTACTTTTAAAATTTGAAATCAAGCGAAATAATAAAAACTGGTTCTTTTTTAGTCGTACACTCTTGACAGAATGGTCGTGATAATGATCCTGTCATGATGATATCTCTTCGTTGTCCTTTTTGGCAACAGAGCTCCTCGCTTTGCCTCCATCTGGTCCGGTGCTTGGCTGTACGAGAACATTGTACAATGGACTGCCATATAGCCATGACGTTGGTGATCGACCCCGAGAACGTTTGCCCTCAACTGAACCTTCGAAAATTAACTCCTACTTAGGTTCGAAAATTAACTGCTAATTGGTTTATACCTAGGTATCGGTTTCTGTACATTTCTATACATTCATTATAATTAATGATGAGTTAGTGAACCCTGATCTGATTGTAGGGTTGCAACATTATTTTTTTGCTACTTACGAAAGTAAAAAAAGGTTAAGGGACAGGAGTTGTTGAGGAGGGTTGCCGTGGTCGTGGTTTTTGCTGTAATTAAATAAGCTAATCCAAAATATCATAAAAATGTATATTTCCACTGAAATTTCTAAGGTTAAAATGTCATTGTTGGAAACTGTTTTATAAATCTTTTTTATTTTTTATATATTTTATAAACACTATATTGTTTTTACAAATGTGACATAACTGGTGCCGTTTTCTTTTGCTCGCCTAGTCTTGATCTCCTTCCTTCACAGTCATACAAAATTAGAGGAGTATAGGTAAAGAACAGGTATTTTTAATGATTACCAAATATCTCGTATTTGTTACTAGAATCTTATGTTCACGGAAGTGAAAAAATGAAAACTTTCCCAAGGTCATAATCTTATTGATAATACTCACAATAGTATTAACATAGCCATATACGGCTCGTCATTCTACATCTGTGATGCAATATTCTGCATCTGTGGCGCATCACGTTTGCACGGGAAAATGAAAAAAAAACAACAAAATGGCCTCTTCTGCAGATATACTAATTAATTGTTGTACTCTTCATTATTAATTATTGTATGTTGTTATACATAATTAAATGCCTGCAATTTATTTTTATTAAAATAAAAAACCTATACACAACACACATACAAACTCAGATGAATATAAGTACATAGGTATAGACGACCTCTCAACGAATATAAAAATGTATTTGTATGAGAATCATCTGACGGTTGGCATCCCTGTCCGATTGTCTTGTTTATAGGCAAGGCCGAGCACGGGAGGCTACCCGTGTCATGGTAAGTTTCGATTTCCTGAAATATTGCTTGAGGCTTAACTAGAGTTCAGTAAGTGTTAATGTTGTTTACATTGTGGGAGAAACGATGAAATTCGAGAGCAATTACTTGTACAATAATGTGAAGAGTCTTCAGATTGACAGGTTCGATTCCGATTATGTAATTTTGTATTTAAAATACCGGATTGATGATGATGAGTGCTAAAATTTGACGGTCTCGATGGTTTAGCGGTTCAGCACAACGTCTAGCTTCCGATGGTTGTGGGTTCGATCCGCACGATAAAAACCTTTGTATTCTTGAGTTTTTTTTTGTATCGATCTGGATGTTTTCTATGTTTATTATGTAAGTATTTAAAAACATGTAATTATGTATTTATATCACTTGTCCACAACTTATAACACAAGCTTTGCTTAGCTTGGGACTAGATGGCGCAGTGTGAATTATCCTGAGATATAATTATTATTATGATAATTTGTCTATACTCAATTTTACTGTTTTTATGTAATTGATTAAGACGAGTTGCAGACTTAAGATTAGTCAAAAAGGAGTCAAAAGTTGTTGAATTCTGCGCCACTTCTAACTAAACCTTGGTCTAGTTAGAAATAGCGCAGAAAATATTATAACTAGACTAACTCGCAAAGAAGAAGTTAGAAGAATATTTGCAATCTTAACAAAGCAGCACATAATAAGTGTAGCGGTAGCGAGCGCTTACATCAAGCGTCAAAAGAGATTGAATAATATCTTTAATGAAATCTACAAAGTTGTAAGTTCTGTAAGTCAATAAGCGAAAGTAAAATAAAATTTAAATTCCTCTACCGTCGTGGCCGCTGTAATAAAACCACGGAGACGCTGAATAAAAATGCTAACTACTTAATTAGAATGAATTTGTCTAAACTGTTCGGCTTACTGGGCATTTAATTAGAAACCGTTTGTGTGAAATTGTTTGTCATTACATAGTATAAAACAAAGTCGCTGTCACTGTCTGTCCGTCCCTATGTATGCTTAAATCTTTAAAACTACGCAACCAATTTAGAAGCGGGTTTTTAATAGATAGAGTGATTCAAGAGGAAGGTTTATATATATAATAATAAATGGACACCTGTGCGAAGTCGGGGCGAGTAGCTAGTAAAGAATAAAAACAAACTCGTTTAATGCAGTTATGTTTTCTAAATAAGAATTATTGTGCTATGATTGTTTTCTCTACATTCTCTATACTTTATCTTCGTCTCAATCGACTGCGAAATATCCTGCCACTGGATACCAAGACTACAATCGCACATACATTTTACTCCGAATTCTAGACTATACTGATTTCTGCTATGTCAATCTCACTAAAGAATAGCTTAAGCAACTTCAAAATAAGTGTATGTTGTTTGTTTCCGCAAATATGACAATGTTTCTTAGTCTCGCAATAAACTGTAGTGGCTTTCTAACCATCTTCGCAAAAACTGACACATTCACTATACAATTATTATATTGAAGTAAGTTTGTGAGTTTGAATGTTCTCTAAGAAGGCTATAGGCTATATAATATCACACTACGACCAATAGGAGCGCAGCTGTAATGAAAAATGTTACAAAAACAGAAGAATACGTGATGCGACGAAATTGCGTGAGTCAGCTAGTTAGGTTATAAAAAATGTAATTGTGTACCTACTACAAGGCATTGGTCCTTTTAATGTATAACAAAGAAAAGCTGAATTTTTTTGTCAGAAAGAAAAATGTAAGAGCTGAGTTTCTTGTTCATTTCGATCTGACTGTAGATTTGACAAATCATAAGAGTCTGTAAGAGACCTACATGAATAAAGATATTTCGATTATATTTGATTTGAAATGTAGTAGTTTTGTAATACTTAATATTTTCTCTGATTACCCCATCTACAAATACATTCGTAATATATTTCGTCAGAGTTTAATGCAACATTATATCTGTCCCATACAACACGTTATACTCTAGGTATAACGTTTCAGAATAGCAATTTAACCTGATTCAAAGTTGTTGAAGACGTGAAACTGTAAGCTAGTTTGTTGTTTCAGCCAGATTAGTTCTGTTACAACATAAGGGAATTATTGTCTTAGTTGGTACAATACGTCTTCTCTTGTAGATCACAGATCAGGGATGCCAACTGTATGGGAATAATGATTTTTAGTCTTTTATCCAAGGTACAAGTTTATCTTTACCTCCATATTCTGACGGCCTTGGTGATTTGACGGTTTAGCGCAAACAGCGTTTTTATTAATATGATTTTTAGTCTTTTATACATGGTTATCTTTACCCTCGTACAATTTTGACGGCCCCACTGGAGTAGCGGTTTAGAACGGCGCTTTATTTCCGATGGTCGCGGGTTCCATTCCACGCACGGTACAAACATTAGTATTCATGAGTATCATTTTTTATATTGGTGGGTGTCTATAATAATAATAATAATCTTTTTTTAAGATAGCTATGCTATGTAATATTATATTATCTGTGGCTATACAGTACAAATCAATACATTCAGCCCTGTCTTTCGAAATGGGTAAACTTGTGCCATGAAAGCCAAAATCTATGTATAGTAAATGTATCTAAGTAAGTCTATCAGTTGTCTAGTAGCCATAACAGAGGAGCAGCTTAGCTTGGGACTACATGGCGCTGTGTGAATTGTCCATGGTTATTATTATTATTTTGTACGAGATTTTGACCTACAGTGTATGAGTAAAATTTATATGTATTATTTTTAAGTGTATTGTGTATCGTTTCGCATCATCACTCTAATCAGGTAAGAGGTTGGAGAACAAATGTTTAAAGATTCTTGTCTTCTTATGAGGCAAAAACTTTCAAGGGTGCCAATTCTAGCAAACCACAGATATCCTAATTATATACTAATTTTGTTTACCCTGAAAATAGACTTTTAGGTATGCAGTTACGCTACAAGCGTTATGTCGCTGAAAACCATTGTGACAATTTTTTTGTGAACTTGGGCAATGTGCAAACTGACCTGATCTCATGCTCATCTTATCATCCTCCAACTCTCCAATCCTAAACTTTTAACGCGCACGGGAACACCATTCCATTACCATACACTAAAAAAAAGAAACACTATCAGGTAAGTCGCAAGTTTGTTTACACCTATGGTATCAAAAAAGTAGAGTACCATAATATTTTTTTAGAAACTTCAAATAAAAAATACAACATATTTATTCTTTGCAACGAAATAAAACAATTTGCACAGTTCCGTGTAAGCTAAGCTAATAAAGCCTTCTGCGGTCATGAAATCAAAATTACAACTGAATTCTACTATTTGTTCTTGGTAAATATGGGGAGCTTAAAAGGGTCTTTTAATGTCTTTGTCCGTTTAACAGACTTTTGTACCATTGATAAAGCACAAAGCTGAAATTGCGTCCGCAAAATAAACAAACCTCGCCCGGCTGGAGTATGCTATTCTGAGACGGTATTGTTTCAAGGGGACGCCTTGTGACGGGCTCTGCCTGACGTGTAATTATTGTGACCCACATTAATAAAAACAAAGACTCTTCTTTGGTTTCACTAGGTTTGATAAAAACGCTGTCTGAGACGCTGCGCTGAAGGACTCGGGTAAAATTACATTGAAACTAGTGGAACTACTTCTATCCTACTTATATATCTTTTCTTTTTAATGTCTATCTTTCAGGAATAAAAATAACTTTCTAAAAATTTGTTAATACAACACACACAGCGCCACCTAGTTCCAAATTAAGCAGAGCTTGTATTAATATGAATTTTTTTATAGATACACATTTTATTTATGTTCTTCATTGCACCAGATACAGTACCTTTGAATTACCTTTGACTACTATGTATGTCAGTTGTCTAGTATCCACAACACAAGCTATGCTTAGCCTATTGCTTTATTTTTTTTAAGGGTGGTAATGGAATAACATCCTCGTCTACACTAACGGTTTACTCTGGCGGGGCACCAGTGGAAGATAATAAGATGAATGAGGTTAGGTCAGTTAGCCCATCGTCAAAAATTCACTAAGAATTTATCACGATGGTTTCCAACGAGAACCGCGTGTGTCTGGTTGCCCTAGATATATTGCTAGCAATGGGGTCATCAGTCCACATTACTAACAATCCTTCCCCCTATTGAATCAATTGATGTAGTAGTAACATAACTTGAATCTCTACCAAATTTTCTTCCTCTGTATAAACTTCACGTCGCTGTTTTGGTATAGGTATTTCGTTTATAGTTACAGAAATCGTCTCGCTGGGATTTACTGTAATTTCTACGTTCCACGCAGAGAAAATGAAAGGACGCGGAATAATTGTTCGGATGTCATTTAACTTTTGCTAGATAAGAGTTGGCGTGTCTCCAGAAAGAATTAAATGGAAGGGTATGTTGCGATGTGTGAGGTATATACATTAACTTGTATTTAAGTTATCAAATGTTGGCAAGAAGTACTTAGTTGTAAGACAAAAGGTTGGAGTTTGAACGTAGAGATAGCAATGAACAATACACTACGACTCTGACGTATATCGTTCTGAGTGGAACGAGTTACTTTCTTTTCATACAATTAACGTTGGGAGAAGCATTAGTGTTGTATCCAATAACATTGAAAGAGTAAATGATATCTTATCAATGTAAGTCATTTTCGATTTCTTTTTATTTCACTATTAATTTGAATCGAAATGAAATTTATTGATCCAAGAGAGGCTACTGTAATTATTTTATTATACAATTGGTTTTCAAAATGATTAGTTAATACCAGCTGTATCTGCGGTTTCAAAATATAGCTTATATGTTATTCTGACGAATAAGCTACATTACTGTAACGTTTATATCATAATCCGTTCAGTAGTTTTTGCGTGAAAGAGTAAGAAACATACATTCTTACAAACTTTCACATTTTTTATATTATTAGGATTAACTATTGGTTACCGGCGATTTCGTCTGCGTGGATTTATATTAAAACTACATGGAAAATAGCCTAAGTCACATTTATTATTTTAACATAACCGTTATATTTTTAATTTCACATGAAACAAATTTTAAGAAATAATTACACAATAAAAAAAGAATCTTCAAACTCGGATACGTAAAATCTAGTCGTTATGACACTGGACGTCATACTGAATACATAGTGAACTCTAGGCTATACGATACAAATCAGGCTTTATCTTATGAGACATGTTTCCCATTTAAGTAGGGAAATGTCGATATGTAAAGTAGGTAGGTATAGAGCAACATGAAAGCCTTTGTCGAGATATTTACCTCACTACACATAGGGCAAGTCACTTTACACGGAGTTGACTTTGACTACACAAGCAGACATTGTCTACACGTTATTGCTTTTTAGGTACCCACTCACTATGTATGGGGAACTCATTTACATAAATATTGATGATGTCTCGTGGTGTTTACTCAAATATTATTAGCATACCGAAACGTGTTTGTATTGATAAATGAAGCTTCGCGGCGAAGTAAACAAACTCCTTTTGCACATTATTCATATTTATATTCACAACAATATTATAAAATGACTAAAAATCCTTATAAATTTCTATAGAAACAACACTGGAATAAACTGATCATACTCGGGAACGAGTGCTGCCTGTAGGGACTGGTCTACTTTAAAACTATTTAAAAAACATTTAATTCTAGTTTTATTAAATAAAAGTTTTTTTTACAAGAGTAAAATTTACAAAGTTATGAGAATCTAGACTAAGTTATTGAGCCCTCCTAGTATTCTAGAGGAAAAGAAGAAAATTAACGAACTAATTCCGGTTTTACAACAAATTACGCATCATGACTGTGTAGGTAGCGAATTCACAGTCATGGATAAAATTAACACAATTTTAGACTGAAACAAGGATAATCTTAACAATATAGTGTCTAATATAAATTCCTTAGACATCGCATTTCGGACATCGGTATCTTTTGCACTGTAACGGTATTTTGTAGACATTTAAATTGGTTTTACTGAGGCCATTTTAAAACAATAATGTACCCTTCCTTTGCTTTTAAATATTTCAATCACTCATGCTTGTGTGTAATTGCAAATAGCCATTACATATTTCTTAAAAATAAAATTACTCGTTTTGAATATGGGACGTCAAACACAGCGGCGAGATTCTTTGTTTTTATATACCCGAGGTAGTAGTTTATCTACCTCGGGTAGGTAACGTTGACAATAACACTATGTTATTTAAGAAACCTGGACTTATAACGAGTATATCCAGCGAAATGTGGGTGTTTCAAGTCTACTTCTGACCACCCCATCTGAAATAGCAATTGTGTAGATATTGTATTTATATTATATTTGTTTTCTCTATCTTCTTTGTCGATTCCTCAAGGTTCAGGATCGTGACCATCAGGAATGCTTCTCCCAACCAATGTTCTTCAGTCACCTCTATCCAAGTGGATCGCCAAACGACGTATATGTTTCCAAATCTCTCCAGGCATCTCTATCCTGTGCCAAGTGCATCGACCACAGCATATTTATGGTTATTTTTTTATAGTGACGCCCTTATGGCAGTAAGGGCGTCACTATACTGATGATCCATGCCCTTTTTCCATTATTTTCATTAATTGTTTTTTTTCTCGCTTTTATTGCTCCGCGCATAATATGTATTATGGCTTCCCGCAGTTTATCTTATGTTCATATTAGATATATTTTTAAATTTTATATTTATATTTAGAAATGAGTTTAATATAAAAAATCCTATTTTAAAATCGTGTACAAATACATTTTGTATAATCCAATAACAACATGATACCGCTTCCACTCACAACGTCGTAAATCGCAGCGGGATCTAGTGATTTAGTTAAACGCTGCTTTATCTCTCCCACGAGAGTTTCAGCCGAAATAGCTGCAACGTTTCGCCTATTATGTTCCAGTTGAATGTTTAATATTGTTCTTATAACTATGCACTGTATTTAAAATGACGATAACTGATGTTAGATATTTAATCTATATATATATGTATACAAAATTTTCGTATCACAGTGTTAGTTAAGTAATGAATGAAAATAAGAGAGATGCTTGTAGAGACGTTTATTATAGCAGAGCGCAGTGACAGAAGTGATATAAAACAAAATGCAAATAAAGACAAACATAATATTTTGAATATGGATAAACGAATATATAAAAACTACAAGTGATTCTCATTGGTCTAACACTCCCCCGCAATGAGAACACTTTCTATAAATAAAATGATATCAAAACTAAACATGATACACTAAAGCCTAACACCTAATATATACATAGATCACTAACAAATACCTATATACAATACCTAACCTAAGACAATATATGGATAGCTAACCTAAACGTAATGAATGGGTACATTTACATGGGTGTTTTAATTTCATTAAAGGTTTCGAACTTCTATTCTGTACTCTAAGTGGCTTACCTTAAAAACATTTTTTTGGACAAAATTATATATATATATACCCCTAGTGATACGGGTGGCCCAGCTCAAATAATCTTGTTTTTTTTAACAAAATGTTTTACCTTATTTTTTTATGATTCGACATTAAGAATGTATTTTTAATGCCGAATCATTGATTTTATTTCGTTCTGAAAGAAAAGAACCGATCTTTCAAGCTGAGTTTAAAATTGTCAAAGGTATATGAAAACATATTGAATAAGAAAAATACAATTCACTGAAATTCTATTTTTATCGAGTTCACAACGAAGCAGTTGACTTTACAAATTGTTGCTTATTATTGAGAATTGTTTTTTATGACTTCTCGTCGTGAAGACGTAGAAATAATCGTGTTTTAAAGCTATTTCCTCAGAAGAGTGTGCTAAATAAAAAATTATATATAAAGAATGAAAATGTAGTCATCTAGAGCACAGAATAACCATTCAAAAAGTGACAACATCAATAAAATTTATAGAACTATAATACGAGTATGAATATTAACAAATTAAATTGTTAGATACATTATTCAAAAGGGTTCCCACTCAGCATACCAAGTATGAAGTTATATAAGGATTAGGTATACGTAGTTCGGAAAACTGCATAACAATCCTAAACATCTTGTTTTAAACATATCAAATATTACAATTTAAAGGAATAATATAATTATTCATACAAACATGGTAAAATAAAAGTTAATTTAATTTCGTGTGTTGGTGTCGGCTTTATTATTATATTTTATATTTAGTGTAATTTGGATTGAATCTTAAAACTATCAGGACCGTATTAAGTATTCAAGTACTGGGGTGCAAAATTGGAGCCTCTCAAAATATATAGAATCCTAAAATATAGTGATATCGTCGTCTTTCATTCTAAAATTTTAATTGAGGGTAGAGTAGAAACCTAGATTTTGATTTTATTTTACAGCGATACATTATACATATTACTATATATTTAAGATTATTATACTATATATTTAAGATTACGGTAGGCAAAAATGTAGATAAACATTTTACATAAATGGTTAAAACATCATATTTGAATACGAAATCTCTTATATTGTTATCTGCCCACTTCTGTAATGTTTAGCAAAATTAGTATTAAATATTCGTATAAAACGAATATTTAATATTAACTTTCCTAAATTAATATTAATATAATTAATTGGGCGCAATCCGGCTTACATCTTTACCCGACGGAAATGAAAGGGAGTACAGAGGGTAATCCAAACCTATGAAAGAACTTATGGAGCGGCTGAAGGCCTATTCCTGACGGTTTTTTTATTGTTTATAATGGAATAGAGCACCCGCCTGCGTTAACGGTTTACGCTGGCAGGGCACCAATGGAGGATGATAAGATGAGCATGAGGTCAAATCAGTTGGCCCATCATGACAAATACGCCAGGATTTTAAATTGATACTTTACTGCGTGAATATCAATGTGACATGGTACATTGCTGGGAATGGGATGAACAGTCCCGTTACTAACAACCCCCCCCCCCCTACCTCACGGTTACGAGTTGAGACTGATACCTATCTCGCGGTTCTATCTCTCTTTATCAAGACGTCATTTTAATCACCGTTGTAATGCGACAGGATATCGTACAGAGGGGGACAAAGGAGGGTGAAACTGGATTGTTACCGGAGTGTACCCTTCCGTACTCCATGAGCCCCGGGCCAAGACGGCCCTGGAAACTAATTTAAACTTTGATTTAAGGTACCATGGTTTGATACGAGTGCTTAATTGGAGTTAATTATGAAAGTTTTGTATTGATTTTGAATTTATTACATGCTAATATTAAATTATACGTTCTTATCTACATATATATGTTAAAACTATTGAATTTATTTATTTATATAATTTTAGTAGAGAACATTAGGTAATAGTTATACAACCACATCAATAATATGACTCTTTACCGCGCACAGAAAAATATTTACTTCAAAGAACTTTACATAAATGTGCTATCAAAAGGCGGCCTTATCGCTTAAAGTAATATCTTGCGAACAACCTTTAATAGATTAATAGACTGTTGTGTAAGACTTTCCTTTAAGCAATAAGTCCGTCTTTTTGAAACACTTTATAGTAAAGTGTAATTATACTTTCAGCGACCAACATAAGTACCATAGACAAAATAAGCAAAACACACCCAGGTTGATTATTATGCAAAACAATTTTTATACCGTCTATAGATGTATATTTATATGACTGGACTGGTAAAGAAGCTGACGGCTTACCTGATGATAAATGGTAACCGTTGTCTATGTACATGTAATCACTACGGACATCAAGTGTCCTCTATATCACAAATGAGATAATATCAATAAATGATTTTGGCTTCAATGATGGAATTTACGAAATCTGTATGTAAACATATTTGTCCTTCAAAAAGAAAATAAGGTATAAGTTATTTATACCACGCCAAACCGACTGTCATATAAAATTATCGGAATATTTTATTTTAATGGATTATAATCATACCATTGTAATGTGCTTCCATCTGTGCTGACGGTTTACTCTGGCGGGATATAAGTAGAGAGAAATGAGGTCAGGTCACTACATCGTAGCACATTCATGAGGAATTTATCACGATGGTTTGAAGGGGGAACCGCATGGTCAAGCTGACATGGTACATTGCTAGTAATGGGGTCATCAGTCCATATTCCTAACAATCCCCATCCCCCTATTCGAATATTACATTGGTCTATTCCTACTGTGGAATGGAATTACAAATCTTTTATCATGAATTTCATTCAATTTATAAGAAGGGTAAAAGGGTAAGAACGAATTTACATACTTATTGTAGTACTACCTTTTTTGGGTACCGTATCTATAAACTTCTAATAAAAAACTGTTTCGAGTACTTTTTATTTATATGCATTTTTATATCCACTGTTATTTTTATATCACAACTGCGTATAATAAAATGTAAAAATACTTATAAAAAAAATCTTTTTTAAAATTACTTTTTCTGCGATTAAAATTATAGAAAGGTAAGAAACGGACCGAAAGCCTGTCAATTTTATTTTATTCCGGTATTTTCTATTTGAATTTTACTTATAATGGCATTTTACTATTACAACAGATTTACACAATATTTCATTAAATACTAATTCGGTAAATAGACAAGAAAATAAAGAATAAGCAAAATTACTTCATTAACACTAATCAAAATTGTAACAATAAATGAACTTTTTTGTAAATGAACACTGGCAACACTGACTACTATCTATATTAGTTTAAATTTTTGGACCTAATAGAACAATCAATTGGCTAAAATAAATTTAAATTATCATATATCAGTTGTTGAGGTATGTCGGGAAAAGGGCCTCTTAAACCTACACTCGGGTCACAAGTCCCGGGAACTGATATCTAGAAATGATCATGCCATTATTAAAGCATAGTTCTAAAAATAATAAAACGGCTTGAGGAGTTCCTAATGTCACTTTAGTGAGAACTTATAGTTTCCAGATGGGATACTGTGGTTTCGTGGGGAAATCACGGGCTATGTATGAGTAGTAATTGAAAATTCATATGGGTCATGCAGAAAGTTTTGTAAATTAGTTTATCCGTTCAAAGTTCTGGAAGTTTTTATGATACGCCATTGTTTCACAAACAAAAGGGGTATGCAAATTTATTTGAAAGTTATTATTATACTCCATATAACTTATTGATAAAGGATCAACCTTTGAGACCAAAATAAATTTCGTGGACTTATATATATGCATATTGTTATCATTTCCGGTTTTCGAGATTAAGGTATACTTGACATAAGATATACATATAGACATGAGCCTAAAGTAGCTCCTATGTGTGCTAATTCTGCTGATCGTGACAATAACGGTTTTGTTGACGGTACATGAGAAGAGGCGCACAAAGAAGAAGAAACCATTGCGGCACTGCTCTCAATACTCAACTGATATAAGTAGTATCTATATTGCTATATAAATTATATATATATGCATATTGTGACTTATCGTATTCTTTTCTACCATTCCAACCATACAATAAAAGTTCTTATATATTGAACCTTCGTAGAAATTTAGATTCTGTCTTTGTACTTGCTCAAATATGTACTACTCTAAATAAGGACTGGACTGAAATGAAACGAGCGAAACATGCATCTGGGGAAATGGGCGGAAATCAGCGTACAATGGCCCATAAAATGTCATAGATTTAAGAGATAAATCATGTAGAAAAGTCATATAGATTGAGGATATGAACCAATTGACATAATGGTCCAAACATACGAGAAATATGCCATCATTTCCATTAGGAAATGGTGCACTCCTGATGGATAATGGTGGGATATTTCTTTTGTATTGTGAAATGTGAAGGAAAAGTGTATAATGGTAAACATAAAATCCGTAAAGTGCTAGTCAAATTCGCACGCAGAGATTCCTGAATAATAATATTAAATGGGCTCTTTTTGTATGTATAAAATGTCTATTTTTTTTAGTAAATTGTAGGCGAATCCTTTTCAGTAAGGATTCAATATAATATCTAATAGTTATATCAACGGTTGACTGGTAGAGAATACCATCAGGCATGTATACAATTTTGTGTGCAAAAGAATAAATAAATAATAAATATTTTATCAAATTAGGTGTCATTTTGCGGAAATCTGGTTTCTTTTTTTTGACACAATCACTATAAATGCCTGGTATATTTGTCACGATGGCCTAATTAACCTGACCTCAGGTTCATGTTATCATTCTCCACTGGTACCCAGCGTAAAAAAATCAATTATAATACATTAAAAAAAAAGTAGTTTAAATAAAATATCATGTCCCCCCGAGGACGGCGTGTCATTGAAGCTTATAAATAAATTAGTATAAAATTTTCTGTCTAGTCTTTTAAAAATTAAAACAAACTCGGAGTAAGTCCTTCGCATTTAAAGTGTTCGAAGACATCTCGAGTTTTATTGACTTTTTAACAACATCTAGGTAACTCGAGTGCGCGCATTGAATTTTTAATATGGGATGAAAAGGTCTGGAAAATGTAAACTCGAATGAATTTTCATTTCGTATTTAGTAAGCAAAAGTAATCATTGCCCTGGATTCATCTCATTAATTAGGGTTGTCGCAATGGTCGTGCGCATAATTGTTCAACACTGGGATCGCTCAGTTTAATTCGCAGCTCTTTTGCCAACGAGTTCGTTAGTTCGTTCGCTCCCGACTCGAGTTAGAGAAAGGTCTGCCTTGCCTCTACTCAATTTCTAATCTTATAAGTATTATTTTACGCAAACATGTGTTCTTGTTATTTTTGCAAAACTTTTAGAATATTATAAAATGAATTAAAGAGCGCAAAATGTGTGTATATGCTGTGAAATATATCGCGTTGTTCGCGTAGTGATCTTTCGAATTATTTCGTTTGTGAATTATAGAAGCCATTTAGCATATAAGTAATTTACTATATCCTATAAGGCCCGGTGAGCACATAAAGCTATCCTACTTTTTAGTATACTTTAACTAAATTTGATTGTCAATCTTTGTTGTTTTTAATAATATTGCTTGCTCGTTCTTAAAAAATATGACTATTCAAAAGTTTATTTGAATAAAGATAATTTCTATTTCATAGATTAACGTGCACAAACATAGGTATAGATAGATAAAAATATCCAAAACTGTATATATTTCATCTTACTAAGTACTTGCAATGTGAATAAATTATATTATAAAAAATGTACGGGATAAATTTCAGTTATTGTAGAATTTTTTTATAGTAACACATTTAGTATAGCTACGGGCACGAGACATGAAGCCTAAATAAATAGGTAACCAATATTTGTTTAAATTCTAGAATATTCTATGTCAATTCCTGTGAATTTGCCTACGTTTCGTTGAGCTGGCGTCTATCGTAGCATAGTAGAAGCTTCTGAATTTCCGATTAATTAGCTGAATGTACATATTACATATTTGTACACTAATATTATAGCGTAGCATTAATTATACTGAATATATATAATATTGATACGTGGGAGTATATTTGTTATAGCAATTAAAATTATTAATAATTATAAATTCAAGTTAGTTTGGCTGTGTTAATTAATATTCGATTACATGACTTTGCTTGATTAATATAATAATAATATCTCACAATTCACACAGCGCCATCTAATCCCAAGTTAAGTAGAGTTTGTGTTATGGGTACTAGATAACTGATATAAATACATAGATTTTTATTTGTAAATATATCTTATTAGTTTTATAAACGTCACAAGCGTAATTTGTTCATAGTATTTCCTTAGTTCTAAATGTTGTATTAAAATGCAGTAATTAGGGAGTATATTTAATGTGTTACGAAAATAGTGACATAGCCTATTTACTATGTCAATCAACAGCCAGATGATTATGAAATATAATAATAATAATAATCTCAGGACAATTCATACAGCGCAATCTAGGCCCAAGTTAAGCTAGCTGAAGCTTGTGTTATGGGTACTAGATAGCCGATACAAATACATAGATAATTTCATATTATAAACATAGATTAAAGAATCATACTTATGGATGCAAAATGTTGGTATCGTACGAGGAATCGAACCCGCGGTTATCGTAAGGCATTGTGGTACAACACCGATCATTTGACTATGTTATATTAAATGAAAAATTTCATATTATACATCGTAATACATTATAATCATATTATACATAGAAAACACCCAGACCGATACAAACAATCATACTCATGAATACAAATGTTTGTGCCGTGCGAGGAATCGAACCCGCGACCATCGGATGTAAAGTGGTGTGCTAGACTGCTATACCACCGAGGTCGTCGTCGTCCGTAGAAATATGATGTTGGTCTATAAAAAGTATTTATTACACCACATTAAAAATAAATGAATCCAAGATTTTGTATCTCTACTAACTTTCTTTAGATGTGTGAGATCGCACTGTACAAGTTTATGTCGCAAATAGTCGTAGTGGACCAAATGAGATTAGTTAATGAGCAAGTTTATAGTGCACATGGTCGAACATGTGTGAATTCTGTTCAACTACTTTGTGACATTTTGTTGCTAGGTCTCGGCTAACGTTTGATGTAGAATGTACATGTAAAGTGTAATGAAGGATGAAGAAGGAGCAATTACGAATATAATGACTTTAAAAAATGCACCATAGTATCGTAATTATTTAATTGAATGGTATATATAATATTTAGGCGCAAATGTAGCAAATGGTTGCTGCAAGAACAATTCCTCGTTTCGTAGTATTGTAATTTACTAAGTTATGTCGATATATGTGTGTACACGCAAGTCTGCGTCTGATGGTATATATGATAAAATAACCCTGAATAATTCTTAGATTTTATTTAATGTTGTAACTAATCCTGAATAATGTTTAGATTATATATATTTAAGTTTGTTATTGTCAATTTTTATGTTTACTTTGTTAGTTGTAGTTTAAAACTTAATATGCTATCGTCGTCGTTGATCTCACATTGTATTTTACTGATAAAGGCTATAATATAACAGAATAGCAGAGAGCGTGGACTCACTGCCCTCACTGAGTTATAGACCGTTTTGTCTCATTAATTAGTTTTTAAATTATATTATTCTATGGGCAATAGTTGTATTGTGTAAAAAGTTTCTGTTTGAGACAAATAAAGATTATTATTATTATTATTGTTATATGAAACAATATATACATTGTTAAAAACATAGACTATAAAAATATTTATATAAAATTGAATAGTTTCCAATATTACGTGTAAAATTCTAAATCTTTTTTTATATACTATATTTAATTTCATTCTTATTTATTATATTTAATTTTTATTCCCAATAAAACACTTGCACTATATAATAAATATTTAAACAAGATTTAATACAGTTAAATTTAGTATAGGTAATGACGACAATTATTATAAGAAATTAGATTTCAATAATTAAATAATCTATTGAAACCTTAAAATGTGATTTACTTGCTATTCTCCCGGTGTTGCAAGTGCTCATTGGCGTTGGTAAACATTTTATAGGGCGTAACTTTGCTTGCTCTCTATGGTATAATACATATATATGTATATATAGAGTCTGTAATAGACTTCAAAATATTTTCATTTGATCTGATATATGTGTTAAAGTTATTTACGTAAAATGTTACAACAAATATTTTACAGTTTTTGCCACTATTACACTATTTACAAATAATGTGTATATATACCTATATACTACGTAACAAAATTAACTAGTTGACGTATTTTACTAATACAAAGAAATGTTAAACATCTAACCGATAACTTACCGATAAGACTGCATACTGTACCTTCTTCTTTCTATAATCTATTGTTATATTTTTAAATAGGATTTCATATAAATATATATAACCTACCAAATACACATAACAAAAGCAATAATCTCAATGCTCAACTCAATAAAAATAAACATGACAATTTTACTGTAAAGAAAAAAGAAATTGTTCAATATTTCGAGAAAAACAACGCAGAAAGCAATCTTCAATAATCAGAAGGGGTGTTATCAGATATCGACGGAACAATTCGCGGTAATGGTTTCCCTGATTGGGACTCATGTCGCCATTGCGCCGTCAATTTCATTCCAGTTTGTTTTCGGTTCACTAAGTGTTTTGTATTATTTCTTCCAGTTTATATACCTTTTGTCATTCTGATATATTGCGGTCATAATCGAGTGTGTTGGGTTCTTGTTGTGGTGAATTTATATTAGAATCTGTATCAATATTAATTTGTAAATAAAATGTCAAACTTCGACCAAAATAAAAAAAGATCTTTGAACCAGCAATAACAATTAATCAAAGAGTATAGGTATATGCGGGTGTGAGTGAATTAAAAAAATGTATTACTACTATTACATTGTGCACTCTTTCTCTACATAAACTATAAGTATGCGAAATTTCATGCTACCATTATCTTATCTGTGCTCATACTATAACACGCATGTATTGTATAAATCTTTCCCCAAACACCCTCCGATCGATTTCATATCTATTTCAAATGGGGATCGAAATTACGACGGCCCAAGCCAAGGTTTGAACCCCTAATGGTACCCTTAGACTAAGGTTGTATCAGTCAGGCGGGAGTTCATTTCAGGCACTCGCCCCTTATCGTTCGGTGAAGCTGTAAAGGCCAGCTACGGCCAACAGCATAAGAGTAGTCCGAAAAAAAACCTTTCCTTTGAATCATTCTATCTATTGCTAAAAGCTGCATTAAAATCCGTTACCTAATTTAAAGGATCTAGGCAAACAGACAACGGAAGCGACTTCATTTAGTAATATGTAAAAAGATAAAAAAAACTTTTTACTCGAGTTTTCATTTATATACATTTATTAACATTATACAAGTCATTAAAGTAAAGGGTGACATTTATGTTGCAAGCGTGGGATTTCTAAATAGCCTGTGAACTTTTGATGGTTATAACTTTAATATTACTGTATGGAATAAAATTGAACTAAAACTAGTGTAATGTCGTGTACATTAAAGGTAAAGCTGTGGCATTTATTTATAATTTATAATACCCGTAGACAATTACTATTAGAGATAGTAGATAGATTAGTAATTACTAATCCCAAAGTAACAGGGCTTGTGGTATGGGTACTAGACAACTAATATAAATACTTAGATTTTTGTAAATACATACATAATATACATAGAACACACCCAATCTGATTAAAACAGTCGTATACATGAATACAAATGTTTGGACTATGCGAAGAATCGAACCCGCGACCATCAGTAAAGCGGCGTGCCAAACTGCTAGACCACCTAAGCTATGGATTTTCAAGACCTGTTTTATCTTGACCTCGGTAGTATAGCGGTTTAACAGTTCTGTAGCTTTGATGAGCTCTATGAATTGGCTCTTTGGTTTTCCGTTACATATGCCATTGTTGCAGTTTGGTTGGAGTCTAGTAATTAATAAAAAAATATTTTTATTTTAAGAGTACCTGTTTCTTATGCTCATACTTCTATTTTCTACTTAAACAGACAGTGAAACGGATGCAATGACAAAAATAGCATTAGAGTTTTTTTCACGTTTTCCAACAAAATATTTTCATGCATTTTGTTTGTTGAGAAAAGATTTTCCTATTCATCCATTATCCAACGTAAGAACAAAAGATAGCACCGCGGACTGCATCTTTCTTTCTTTCTTTTAAAGTATAAAAGTGTCTGAGAATATTACTTTAATATTGCTATGCTTTAAATGTACTTTTAGTATATATTTCTTTAACATAGTAATAACTAAAATAGAACATGACAAAAATACGTCACGGCGACTTAGTCGCCGAAAACACTTTTTATGTATATAAACGTTGAATATTTTTTACTATTGACCAACTATATCTTCTTCTATAATAATATATACAATTCTCGTATCACAAGTTTCGTGTTTATGCTTCTTTCGAAACGGCTTGACCAATTTTGATGAAATTTTATATGTATATTCAGTAGGTCTGAGAATAGATTTATAACTATTTTTTATATCTCTACATGTAAAGGGTGATTACACAATTTTTTTTCGTTTTTGGACAAAATTTTAATTTTTTTTAGTATGATTTAGCATTGAAAAATACATACAACACTAAATTTTAACCCTTCTATCACCAACCCCTATTTTTTAATACCGATTTTGATTTATAATGTAAATCAAAGTTTGCCGGGTCAGCTAGTAATCTATAAAGATATGCATTTTTAACGTAATTACAATGTATTCAGAGCTTTCTAAAGCTTTCACCGTAATAGAATCAGACTCCATAAATACCTTAAGGGTGGCTTATAGCTCGTTAAAGTTTACGTTCAATTTTACTGTCATGTAATCACTACTTATACACATAAGATTTTTATGATCTTCGGTCATTTGGTTGCTACTTTTGTAATGAGTATGCTACTTTATGAGAATTGTTATTTTTACAGTTTGAGAATTGTAAGAATAACAAATTAACACGAGAATTTTGTGAGATAGGCATATCTACCTTATAATATTCATTATGTATATAATATTTTCAGAAAATATTTAGTTCTGGAATGACTATGGCATGGTAATTGTTGGTGAATCTGATGTTTTTTTTTTTAATTAGAATAGCAAACAAACTGACAGGTTACTTAATATCTATATACATAAATACCACTCATGTGTTATCGTCCCGGAGGACTGAGGTGTCATGCCTCTAATCCTGCAACTTCAATGCCTAACAACATTCATCTTATAACCGAAATACAGCTTACAAAGCAAGCTACTATACGACTATGTTAAGTAATAATAATATTATGTTACCTGTGGTAATAGTGAGTTAACGCAGATGACTTTTTAAAAAGTCTACCTTTTTGTTCCATCAGTAAATGATTTCAATTTTAATATATGTAGTTTCATAAGGACACAGATAACATAATATTACAGATAAGAATAATTTCAGATTAAGTAATTATCCCATCATGGGAAGTGTATAACTATTATAGGTTTCAGAGGGGACTGTGTGCAGAGTCGCCAGATTTATTTTCAGCCTATAGGGGAAATTCTTCAATAGGCAAATACGGGAATTTAGTTTTTTACTCGGGACAAATTATCAAAAGAATAATTGCCTAGCGTAGATCGATCGATTTAATAATAAAAAAGCATGGTGCGAATACGGGACAGAGTCAGTCCCTCCGGAACATTTTAAACTAAGATAGAAAATACGGGACGTCCCGGGGAAATACGGGACGTCTGGCAACGCTAGTGCGGATTCTGAAGGGATCTGATATAGCGTAGAGTACAGAAATATACAGAAATATAACTAATAAATACCTTCTCTCTCTAATTTACGTATGTATGTATTTATTGTATGTATGTATAATATATTTATTTTCTCCTGTTATATTCTCATAGAAATATTTATATATTTGAGTAATTCTGTTCATATATTTTCCAATGTATACTACAGTACCAGTTGTTTAGTACCAGCTGTACCCGCGACTTCGTCCGCGTAAAATGGTGACTTTTACCAAATAATGAAAAAATATTTTATAATCTAACCAAATTAAAGCCAAATAAATTTATCGTATTAGCTTTAAAAACGATGATTCTTCCATACAATTTTCCACCTCCCCTTTCAACTCCTTACAACCCTTTTTCAGACAGACAGAGATACTTTCGCAGTTATAATATTAGTAAGGACTGGTATACCAAATAGTTATGTAGCAAAAATATTTCAGTAGCAATTTCTTCATGAATTTTGTATAAGACCAGACGTTTTTATATTATTATGTTGATGGTGTAATCATCGCTACTAATATAATATGTTGAAATATATAGACATCGTCACAAAATGTTACTTCTTATTATGTTACATGAAGCAGAAATTTCTTTACCAATTTACTGGTGTCGCGTCGTGTTTTCGACGATAGACTGAATTTGATTACGGAGGTCAAGAATGTTAGTAACATTATGAACGAAAATCCTCTACGGTTAGAGTTTAAAATATGTTGTGATTAAAATGAACTGTAATACATAAAAATGCAGACAGTGTATCTGTGTTTTGGTGCAATAATAAAGTTGCATGTATTGTATATCACTATACTAGAGTGTGCGTGTGTGCGCGGGCCTCGAGAGGCCTGCGAGTCGAGATCAATGATTCTTTTTTTATATTAAAGGTTATCTTTTCGTATAGCCTTAGTTGGCAAAAATATATTTGTTTCAATACGAAACCACAACATTTACGTTAATTCCTATTGTAAGACACAAAAGAGGAAACTAAACTTAACCTCCCTTTCCACTATTATAGTAGTGTGGAAGAATTTTTTTTCAAGCATAATAATCGCATGTTGCACCCGCCCCCTAACGGTTTACGCTGATGGGGCACTAGGAAGCTTATAAGATGAATATGAGGTCAGATCAGTTAGCATATCGTGACAAATTCACCAAAAATTTATCACGATGGTTTCCAGGGGGAACCGTGTGGTGGTCAATCTGACATGGTACATTGCTAGCAATAAGATCATCAGCCAACATTACTAACAATCACCTTTAACCCCAGTGTGGCTGAATTTAATTAGAGAGGTCAAGAATTACTCCATGTATTTGTATTAGTTCTCTAGTACTCATAACACAAATTCTGCTTAGCTTGGGACTAGATGGCGCTGTGTGAATTGTCCTGAAATATTATTATCTTAATATATATTTTAATATCTATTAAGATCATAAATACACCGCACGTATTTCTTGTGTTAATACTGTAAATTTTACATTGTTTACATTGTTTCTAACTGTGGAAACCTATCATCGGCTTTTCTGTTTCGATTGTATTTTTAATTATCCTGTAAAACAGTGATTCCCAAAGTGATCTATATCGACCCCCAGGGGTCTATGACAATCTGCAAGGGGTATACGACAGCTTGTTGTTTTTACTTTATATTTTTAACACTAAACTTTACTGCAGTTAGAAATTTACAAAAAAATAAAAAAATAATACCTGGTAAGATGTCTACCCAAAACCGAAAAACAAAAATGTTTGGCAACCTCTGCTGTAAAATATAGCTTTAAATTTTCAAATAAAAATAAAGTATTTTCTTAACCGAATAACTGTATTGTCAGCGCATAGCCTAAGTGGTTAGACTATTATATACCCAATAGCTGATACTAATAGAGTATTTTATTTATACAAAATAAACGAATAAACCCATTTCCATAAAAGATCTATTGACTTTTCCCAAACGATACTTAGGAACAACAAGTTTGTCATTATTGTCTTAATGGCAGACTTTCTGTTTCTAAGTATCATCTATTTATGTGTATGAAATAAGTTTTCGTATTTCGAATACATAAAAATACTATTTTTTTCAATTTGACGCGGTCATTATTTATACGTATATTTAGTAAAAATCACGGGATCTTACCACGGTTTATACGGTACGGGTTTATATGGATAAACAGTTTACTCGTGATCATGGTGGTTGAAACACAATATCGGGAACTCAGCAAATACAGTACAGTAAAAATCAGGTAAGATCCCCTGATTTTTACTAATTATACCTATAAAAATTATTATATGAAAAGAGGATGATAACATTTATTTATAGTTTCCATTTTTATTTACATAAAGGGGAAAAGGTCATCTGACCCCCATGATAAGAATACCAACAAATGACATTACGCCCCTGTAAACAAAATTTTTCTTCCTTATATAATAATGTATTCTGCGGTCGTATTGTTGTTTACATGATACATGTTTATATACGTGGCTTTATGTTTGATGGGGTGATACATCCGTGATATATCCTGATCATATAATAAAAATGTAATCGACCGCTATCTATAAATTGAAGATATATAACGAATACTGTTATTAAAAAAAGAAAAAATATATTGTCAACCAATATCATTTGACGGCCTCAGTGGTTTAACAGTGTAACTTTAGTACCGATGGTCGAGGGTTCGATAGCCGTACGGTACAAACATTTGTATTCATAAGATTATGATTGTGTATATCTGTCTGGGTATTTACTATGTATATGATGTACGTGTTTACATCATACACATAGTAAGGTACTAGATAACTGTTAAAAATTTAAGTATTTGTATCAGTTATCTAGTACCCATAATATAAGCTCTGATTATATTGCGGCTAGATGGCGCCATGTAAATTGTTATTAACATATAATATATAGAATTCTCGTATCAAATTACTTAGTAAGTAACAATTCACAAGACAATTCCTGAACCATTATATTATTATAATTATTATTAATATCGGTACCAAAATCCAGTTAAAAGTTTTCAGGTTGCTGAATCTTAAGTTACACCAACAAAGAGATTACTCAATTGTTAAAAGTTTTTAATTAATGAAATATCAGAGATGTTTTGTCATCCATCTTCATGTAAGCTAATTGGTGATACACTTTCTATTAGAGCAGACAACGTATTGTGTGTATGGTAAAATAAACAAAACGGTTATAAATTTTGTGAAGTATATAAAAGTTATGTACATATATAAACATAATAGTATTTTTACTTCGGGGTTTCTGCGGGCCAGAGACAAAACGTTAACCGTTACGACTTGAGATTCAAAATTCGCTAACGTTCGCATACACATATCAAACAGGCATATCTCGCATCAAATTAAGCAACTAGCCAGGTATCTCTGATTTTTATTACACAATCAAGATCTTCATCTCACGAAAAGGCTCGAACATTTATATATCTCTTATTAATATTATAAACGCAAAACATTCTGAGTATGGATGGATGTTTGTTTCACGCAAAAACTACTGAATGGATTTTGATGAAACTATACAGTAATATAGCTTATACATCAGAATAACATATAAGCTATAAATTTCATGCAGCTGAAACCGCGATCACAGTTAGTATATATATAAAATTGGTTGTGTTTCCAGCTAAATGAATGCTTGCGTTTACTGCAAGATGGTTATGAAACTTTGACATCGCAAGTACTCTGCGTACTCATGATTATTCTGCATTATTGCCGAGGTGGACTTAAAATATCTTGGTCATGGAGAGGGTTTGAATAATCAATGCATTAGTCCCGGGACAAGGAGACCTGCATTCATTGCATTGTATTATAGATGATAAGAATTTGTATCTACATACCGTGTACCTTTTTCTTAAATTGCACTAGAACAACTTATTTTCTATGTATCTACTCTAGTAACGCTACATTGTGAAACTTAATTCCCTTTACCAAATGTCATTTGTTTCCGATTTTTTATTCGTCAATTAAATTTTCAAAGTATGTTTTTTATTTATTCCTATTCTTCTAGTTTTTTCTTATTTCCTTTATAAACCTTTTTAGAGTTGCGCTTTCATTTGTACTAAGAGACTGGTATAAATACGATCCAGGTTTCAAGCAGTCTAGTGAGAGGATACACTAGGAGTATAATAATACGCTTCTTTTGCTATTCGACCATCATTGGTTCAATGATCGATAGAAATAGAAATAGAAATATTTCTATTTCTATCGATCATTGAACCAATGATGGTCGATCGATCTCAGGACTTATATGTTTAGTTTTAGTTCTAGATTTACTCTGTTTTAGATATAATACACTACAGACTCTCTTACACTGTTTTAGACTAATACACTGGGCGCTTATAGGCGGTGGTAATCACTGACCATCAGGTGAGCTGCAAACTCATGCTATAAAAAAAGTGAATGTAAAATTTTATGTCAGGCTCAACATACCTACAAACTCGGTTTATATAAACTTGATTTCAGGAATTGTGACCAAAAAGGTCAAAACATTGCAACCTCGAGTGGACAACGCTAATGTGGGGTTGACCATAAATTGTAGTGGTTTTAAAACTTTCCTCCACGAAAGAGACCGTAACTCTGTTAAGAAGTTTATATCTATGGCGCATCGTAACTTGTTATATCCTAGAAGCTCATTCGGTGAGTTAAATGGGAGGGTTCAAAACATAATTGCAGATAACGTTTAGACTAAATCCTTTAAACGGTATTATGAACTCTTTTCTTGTTTTATTATTGTTCCTAATATTTTTTTACTTAAAGGATAAATTTTTGTATGTAGGGAATGACAAACAAGCAGCTAGCTATGTGATGGTAAACGGTAACTGTCGCGTATATACGTGAATAGAACTATGGACTTCATTATGATGATGAAGTGATGATAGTGAATTAGTGGTGCCATGGGGTACCACTAATGCAGAAGTCTGCCTGACATCTTAGTAATCTACAATGGCACATTCCATATTACTAAGATGCCTCTTATACTGTTATTTTTTTGACATATATTATAACTAGCTGTTCCCGCGACTTTGTCCGCGTGGAATTCAACTTTATTTTTCTAAAATAAAAGTAGCCTAAGCCTTATTATATCAGCCAACAAAAAAAGTCCCGTCAAAATCGGTCCAACCATTTCAGAGATTAGCCGGAACAAACAGACGACAGACAGAGCAATAAAAATTGTAAAAAATGTTATTTTGGTGTCTATAGACACATAGTAAAAAACGGTTATTTCAATATTACAAATAGACACTCCAATTTTATTTATATGTATAGATTATATAGGAATGACTTCCGGTTTGGGATCTGTCAAAATATCACGTACACAAAACTGTTCCGCAATCAAAATTAAAATATAGTGATTTATCGCGCAAATTAGTGGTTTATTGTGGTGTAAAATAGAAGCTTGAAACTACTCCAACTCTATTGTGGTTAAAACAAAAGAATAAACACTGCGACCAAGCAAAAAACTTCAAAATCAAGTAAGACGACTAAATATATATATAACAACACATATACGAAAACAAAATATTTAACGACCAAAATTCATAAATTGACAACTACCACAAGGAAACGATCACTGACCAGTCTGACAACTGACATTGAAAGAGACATTAAACGTCAAACTATTAGTCCGAAATACGTCATAGTGTTTCCAACATAAAAGCTAAACTACCAAATAGTAGAAATCCATAATGGCCAGCCAAAATACCGCGGTGATCACATTAGACCAACTGAGAGAAGAACTACATAAACAGACCACTGAAATATCAAAAACAATTGATGAAAAAATACAACCATTGATAATAGAAAATAAAGAATTGAAGCAGGAGGTACAATCATTGAAGGTGAAGATTCTTGAAATGGAAAAACAAACTAGAAAAAACAATATAATACTGCATGGCGTTACTGAAAAGGAAGAGAACTATACAGAGCTTCAAGAATTAGTTGTGGAAACTCTTAACAAGCTGAGCGTAGAAACGGCCCTACAGGAATGGGACAAGTGGGAGCTAAGCAGAGTACAGAGGCTGGGTAAAAAGAAGGAGTCAAAAATTAGACCTATCTTGATAACATTAACCCTCACATGGAGAAGAACTGAAATTCTTAAAAATAAAAGTAAGTTCCCGAAAAACATATATGTAACAGAAGACTTCCCAAAGGATATCTTGTTAAAACGTAAAGAGTTAAAAATCAAAATGAAAGAAGAAATTGCCAAAGGAAAGAAAGCATATATATCTTACGATAAACTTGTCGTAAACGAGACACAGAAAGACAAGCGGAAACGTTCAGAATCATGCTCACCAAATGCTCCATCTACCAGTATTTCCCATAATCCTCAAAAAATAAATAAAGTCATGGATTATTTTAACAAGAAACCAAAATCAATATCAGAAAACAAGCAATAGCAATTAGTAAAAGATCCCTACCAAAGTGCAAGATTTCAAAATAAAACAAACATAAAAATAAATAAAAAATACAAAAACCCCACTCCGGCGGGGCACCGTGGGGTGTGCGACCAACACCCTCTAATTCTTCAACAAAATAGCTTAAAGTTCAACATATGTACTCTAAACACTAGAACTTTGAGGACAATAGAAAGCTTACAAGAATTGGAACTAGCATTAGAAGATCTCAACTGGGATGTATTGGGTATCAGTGAAATGCGACGCGTGGGGGAAGGAATAGTAGAAAATTCAGATTATGTCATGTACTACAAAGGCGAAGTCAGTGGCCATAGGGGAGTAGGATTTCTCATTAAAAATAATTATAAGAGAGACATAATCGAATTTATTGGTGTCACAGATAGAATAGCTGTCGTTCGCCTCAAAATTCCTACATATTTGAAAGAATGGGTAATAATACAAGTATATGCACCTACCGAACAGGCCGAACAGTTAGTAGTAGACTCCTTTTATAATGACCTCTCAGAAACAATTGGAATGTACTCTAACAATCATATTGTAGTAATGGGAGATTTTAATGCTCAAGTAGGAGAAAAACAAACAGAGGAAGAATTTACAATTGGAAAATATGGCTACGGAAAAAGGAGCTGCAATGGGCAAAAACTAATAGAGTTCACTTTGGAACACAATCTTACGATACTAAACACAATCTTTAAGAAGAAAAACAACAAGTGGACTTGGATCTCGCCAGATGCAAAGTACAAAAATGAAATTGATTACATCTGTTGCAACCATCCCAAAGCTTTTAGTGATACAACAATAATAAAAAACCTAAACTTCAACACTAATCACCGCATGGTAAGAAGTTGCCTCAGGATTCCCAGGCCTAAATTTAATAGAAATAAAATAAATAGATACTGCAACCAACGACCTACTTCTGGAGTACCACACAAGTCCACTCTTATGTCTCTAACGCAAATAGGATATGAAGACTTAAACCTATTAGATAGATATAATAAAATGGAACTACAACTTAAACAATCAATTGGAAGAAGGAGAGCCACTCCTAACAGAAACAAATTTAGCGAAGAAACTTACAAGCTAATAGCAGAACGTAAAAGTCTAAGTAAAGATACATATACAATGGAAAGAGAAAGAATAAGAAAGATAGCAGAGATAAGTAAGAAAATTAGAGAAAATATGAGACGGGACAGAAGAAAACGCAGACAGGAAACGTTGGAAAAACATATTAAAAAAACAGGCGGAGTAAAAAAAGCTCTCAAAGAACTTAAAGAATATGGTAAAGAATGGATACCAAACCTCAAAAAGAAGGGAAAAAGCGAAAGAGACAGAAAACTAATTAAAGAAATAGCTACAGAATTCTATACAACATTATATTCCGATAAGGATAAAATAAATACAGTGCTAGAAAAGGAGTCTGAAATATTAAGAGAGGCAGAAAGTGAAGTACCCACAATCCTACCATCGGAAATAGCTAAGGCAATAAGAAGCCTACCTCCAGAAAAAGCACCTGGACCCGATGACATTCCAAATGAGGTAATAAAGGGAGCCATGAAGGAAATAATACCTTTACTTATGTTGATCTTTAATGACATACTAAAAACAAAAATGATACCATCTCAGTGGAGCGAATCTCACATAATCCTTATACACAAGAAAGGGACAAAGGATGACATAGAAAACTATAGGCCTATAAGTTTGATGTCGAATCTGTACAAAGTATTTGCAAAGATAATCTTAGACAGAATATCAAAACAGCTTGATGAAAACCAGCCTATAGAACAGGCAGGTTTTCGTAAGAATTTCTCTACTATCGACCACATCTACACTATAAAACAGCTAATAGAAAAATACAATGAATATAACAAACCTCTGTATATCGCTTTTATTGATTACAGAAAGGCATTTGATAGTCTGAAACATAGCTATATATGGAAAGCTCTACAACAACAAGGCATACACTACTCTTATATACAAATAATACTAAATATATATTCAGAAAGCAAAGCCAAAATAAAATTAGAAACCTTGGGTGGTTCATTCCCAATAAATAAAGGAGTACGACAGGGAGACCCATTATCTCCCAAACTATTCTCAGCTGTGTTGGAAAGCATTTGCCGTAAACTGAACTGGGAAGGCTTTGGACTCAATATAAATGGATCCTATTTGACTCACCTACTTTTTGCAGACGACATTGTACTCTTCGAAGAAAGTCCTATACACCTTGAAACTATGATTCAAAGTCTGTCAAACGAAAGCAAAACAGTGGGTTTGTCAATGAATACTGCAAAAACCAAGATCCTGACCAACTCAATGGAGATTGACGTTGGTTTGGACGGTGGGTGCTTGGAGTATGTGGAAGAGTATGTTTACCTGGGACAAGTGGTGTCTTTTAGAGATCAGACAGATAAAGAAATAAACAAAAGAATAGCCAGTGGATGGAAGAGATACTGGTCTCTGAGAGAGACAATGAAAAACAAGAACATACAACTGTCAACAAAAAGAAAGACATTTAATACTTGCATTCTGCCGTGTCTGACATACGGATGCGAAACATGGGCCTTAAACAAAGAACAGCGGGAGAAATTGCAAAGATGTCAAAGAGCCATGGAGAGAAGTATGTTAGGGATAAACAGAAAAGACAGACACAGATGTGAGGATATAAGAGCAAAAACTAACTTGACAGACATTCTTGTGCAGATAGACCAACAAAAATGGAGATGGACTGGGCACATGATTCGAAGCAAACCTGAAAAATGGAGTACTTATGTAACTGAATGGTATCCAAGGGAAACAAAAAGAAAAAGAGGTAGACCACAGAGACGCTGGGAGGATGAAATCAAGCTGACAGCAGGCCCCTACTGGAGAAGAGCAGCCCAAAATAGAGTACACTGGAAGGAATTAGAGGAGGCCTTTGCCATAAGGCACTCTGTACTGCGGGATATAATATAGAAAATGGAATTAATAATTAAACATTAGAAAAAAAAATAAAAATTAAACTACTTAACAAACAATAATAGTAAAAAATATATATAAAAATAATAAATTTATAGTATAATATAGTAATATGAATGAACAGGAATGTAAAAAAAAAAAAAAAATGTGTGTACAGAAATAAAGGCTTCTAAAAAAAAAAAAAAAAAAAAGATTATATAGGAATAATATGGTATTAGTCTTATAAATTGTAGTTTTTAACTTCTGAAACTACTAAAAATCCGTTTATATATAATATATAAAATTTTCGTGTCACAGTATTTGTAACAAAACTTTTCGAAAATGGCTTGACTATCTTATCTATAGGCTTGACCAATTGTTATAAAATTTTAAGTGTTTACTCTGGAAGAGAATAGCATGTAAACTATTTTCATATTACCACTACTCCTAAATAGTAAGGTAGGTCCATTTTACATTGAGTTTTACTTTTTAGACCAATTTTTCTGTTAATGATTGCGCATTACTTCTACTGTCAACCTACTAAACTACGTTTGTCGGGTCGACTAGTAATACATACAGTGGAAACTAATTGTGAAAAATGTTAAAAGCTGTGTTTTTGTAAGGAATAGGTTTTTAATATTTTAATAAAGGGAAGCACCCTCGTTATGTATGTAAAACGTTTGGGGCGACACATAACAATCTTTACGCATGGTCCTCCTCCCAATCGACTGTGAAAATAATCAAATTCCTTTTATTTATTCGCCCCGCTCACCTTCTAATAAAAATGTAGGACCTTTTTCGCATGTTTGAAGTATTTTTTAACGATAAACATTTTAACTGAAACATGCATAACAGTTTTTTTATCTATATATAAAGTATATTTATTCATATTAAAAAGTATAAAATCGCTGATTTCGTATGTCTGTTTCTTAGCTTACGTCTAAACTCCGCAACGGATTTTATATATAAATTCACTAATATTTCGAGTATATATTCCATCTAGATGATCTACCGGTTCAACACACCGCTTTACATAGCTAGACGTGGGTTCGAATTCTGGTATGATAAAAACCTTTGTATTCATCAGTATAATTATTTGTATTGGTTTGGGTATGTTCTATCTATAATTTCTATGTATTTACAAAAAAATGTATTTAAGTTTTTTTTCCGGACTACTCTAATGCAGTCGGCCGTGGCTGGCCTTTACAGCTCCACCGGACGATAGTGGGCGAGTGCAGATGGCACTACAAACCCTTGGAAGGACCCTTATGGAGTGGCTAAAGGCCAACTCCCACCTGACGGATACGACTTTAGTCTGAGAGCACCGCTAGAGGGTCGAACCTCGGCTTAGGCCGTCGTAATTACGATCCCGTACGTTTGTGTTGGATGGGGGATCGATCGGAGCTATCTGTTGTTTAGTACCTATAACACAAGATCAACTGGAAGCTTGGAACTAGATGGCGCTGTGTGAATTGTCTAGGGTTTTTTTATTACTGTACCACATCGAACAGTATCAAACTGCATACTGTTAAAATACTATCCTAGATCATTTGTGGGTAAAAACTAGTGGAAACATGAAATAAAAATATCAACTGTAACAATTTGGCGTTGATAGAACACTCCACTTCCCTACTGTGTGGGTAAAAATAATAGTTATTAAGAAAGTAAGAAGGGTTGCCGTGTTATTGTGTTCGGTATACACGTCACGACCATCTTGGGAGCGCCTCTTCCAAAAATTGTACGTGTTCCTTCATACATACTTCATAACTCGCCTCCAGGATGTGTTAATGAATATTTTTCCAATATATCGACAGATATGTGTAGGTTTTAACATCCTCAAGACTTTATCTTTAGTGAGAACTAAGAGATATATGACGTAGCTTCTAAAAATTTATGAGTAATGCCACTCTTTGATGAGATTGCAATTTTGTGTACAGAATACATTATTTTTATGATATATATTTACCTTATTAGTACTGCCTTTCAAAAACATATAATCTGCTTAGGGTACATCGGTTGGATTGTTATTAAATCTATAACAGACAACATAAGAGATAGGTAGAGAAACATTTTATTCGTTTTATACTCTTAAGACTAATATTATCTACATAAATAAATAGAAGTAAAGTGTCCGTTTGTAATTTCAAATTAACAGCTTTTCACTACTATGCTATGTAAGTGTATACGTATATAACAATATTAGTTTTCTACTTTTTTTATTAATGGACACTTCTGCTCAGGGAATATAAAGACACCGATTTACCCGGAATACCAGTTTAATACCAAATACTAACTACAGGAAACATTGTTTTGTCCAACGCTTATTACTGAAAGAAAGAAAGAAAAACCAGGACTAAATAATATCAAATACTAACAGGAAGTATTGTTTTGTCCAATTAAAATTTGCGTGATGTGATATAGTGGGAATAACTGACCCCATTATTACTATAAACTTGTACGCTAACAGGTCAACATGTATGGGGAAAGAACGAACCTGTTCTAAAAAAATTGTGATTATTGTGAGTATGCGAGATAGTAGTATTATTTAAGATAATCTTATCTGTGGTAGTATAAATAGTGGATAACTATATATTGTTTTATAAGACTCCTTACTGCAATATAGTTTGTGCCAATATCTGTGTGTATGTATTCCTATGTATCCTTAATTCTTTAAAACTGCGCAACAGTTTTTTAGCATATAAATTTTTTTAAATACTTAGAGTAATTCTAGAAGAAGGTTTATATAAATAATACTTGTACACCGGATTACTTACACAACCCTTATGTTAGGTAGGGTATGAAAAATAGATAGTAGCCGTTTCTAAGACCTACTGAATATGCATATAAAATTTAATATAAATCGGATCCACCGAGTATGTTAACTAACATTGTGACACGAGAATTTTATATATAAGATCTAACATTACAAATTTCTATATATATACATAGATATTAGCTTAATTATTCGTTCAAACTTCAGTACACGCTGTTGGAGCAAAACGCGGATTTAATGCTAAAAGCATTCTCATCCGGCCAATCTTCGCTGGAATCTCAAATTCCTTGCATTCTGTACAACAGAGTTATAGTTAATTATAAAATAAACTACGCTTACAGACTTCCCATATTCTGCAAACTAATAATTAGAAGCTTAGTTATAGCTAGAAGGATTATGCAATAAGTGTATTATAGAAGCTAGAATTATGTAGTAAGTGTATTATAGAAGCTAGAAGGATTATATAGGATTATGTAGTAATAATTCAGACAATGCCATCTAGTCCCTAGCTAAGCAGAACTTGTGTTATGCGTAGTAAACTTATAGAAATACTTAAACACTATTTTGTAAATATACACATAGAAAACATGTTTATAATCATTAAAATCAATTTAATTATTTTTTTTAATAAAAAATGATCTGTCTTTAAAAAAAAAATCAGTTGAGTTTTTTGCCAGTTGTTCTCAATTGAATCTGTGCACTGAACGGGACGATAGAGAAAAACATTATAATACAAAAAATTTGACGATCATAAGCGCCTAAAATTACTTACATGAATAAATGATTTTTAACTTTAATAAAGGGAATCCTATTTATCGTAAGAGCATTTAATATAATACCAAACAAATACAGTCATTAGTACCTACTATATAAAATGTATATTAACTTTTCCTCTAAATATTATAATTTCATGTTTAAACTTAATGAAAAGCATGGACGCTATTGTTCCTATATTTATAGTATTTGGTATTACATTAAATTTAATTAATACAATCTTTTGTAACAATGCTCCATGTTCGTAATTTCTCATCAGCGAATTCCTTTCGTGAGTAATTTCCTTTAGCGAAATACTGGATGGAAATCGTCTTAATATCTACCAGTAGAATAAGCTACACACTTATGCGGGAGTCACTGTTTGATGTTGATAACGCAATAATAATGAATTTCATTTAGACAGGTGTGGTGTTCATAATTAAGTTGTCGCGTATACGCAATATGGAGACACGAGTAGGCCTTTATGTCTTTGATGTGCGAGAAACTCGGCTTGCTAGTGGCACAGATAACATAATATCACATACTAGTGGTAATACAAGCTAGGCTGTTTAAGTCAATATATAATATTATTACAAATATCTAAGTATATCTGCATGTCGGTTAGATTCTAACCTTTATATTCTTTATTGCACAGATAATATAATTTAGAGACGATGTGAGCTAATGTGGACTTATCACTACAAGAGATCTCTTCAAGTCAACCCAAAACAGTAGCGTAGGTGGTATTGAGAAACTTTTCACTTCTAAACGATTGAATTGATCTTAATAAAAGACGTAAAGATAACAGAAAGACTTACTAGAATACTTTGTATTTTACTAATATTATAAACTCGAAAATTTGTGAATATATATGCTTGTTACTCTTTCAAGCAAAAACTACTGAACGGATTCATATGAAACTTTACAATAATATAGCTTATGCATCAGAATAATACTACGCTATAATTTAAAAAGATATTCTGAATATATATTACTAATTGACCTTTGACGATCTCGGTGGTCTAGCGGTCTAGCACACCGCTTTACGATCGATGGTCGGGGGTTCGATTCCTCGCACGGCACAAACATTTGTAATCATGAGTATGATTGTTTGTATCGGTCGGGGTGTTTTCTATATATAATATGTATGTATTTACAAAAAAAAATATCTATGTATAAGTATCAGTTATCTAGTATCCATAACACAAACTTTAAGTAGCTTAATTTGGGTCTAGATGGCGCTGTGTGAATTGTCAAAAAAAAAATTGCTTTTTGTTCTTGACCATTTTGTGAAAAACATTTTTTCATGGAGAGAAAAGGAAACACATTTATAATAGTATGGATGACAAATAAAAGGATACTACTACAAAATAAAGTGAAAAATGGGTGCTAAAACGATTTAGTACTATTAAATATATTGGTTTTATATATATACATATTTATATAATATAAAAATAATGAAATTATAAATTTAAAACTTAAAGTTGGAAAATAAACCACAATAACATATAAACTAGCAGAAAGTTTTCTAAATAGAAAACTCCAATACCTTGGCTCTCTGCCACACGTCCCATTGTACTCGCAGAATGAATAGATTTAAACGAATATGTTATAATAATTTATGAGCCATATTTCATATATTATGCTATACCTTTATCTGACACATATGTTCAGTTCAAAACTAAGTTCAAGGCCTTTAATTCAAGATAGGGTATATTCTTGTTTAGTCAATGTGGTTTATAAAAAAAGCAGTCTAGTATTGTTGTAGTATTGTAAAATAAACTGTATAGTACATATATATTTATAGAAATTTAATATAATATTTGAATATTAATATAGTAGCTAGTCGCCCCGGCTTCGCACGGGTATATATATATTATACAACCTTCCTCCTGAATCAATCTATCTATTTAAAAAAAGCGCTACGAAATCCGTTGCGTAGTTTTAAAGATATAAAACAAAGTCACGGTCGCTGTCTCTGTAATGATGATGATTTTGTCAAAGTTACTTAAAAACGCTCTGTTCTTTAGAAAGATTCTTACTTTACTTTACATTCTACTTTTTTACCTAACAAAGCAGTTATATACTGCTATTTTTCAAAATAACGTGTTTTTCAGCCAAAAAAATAAGTATTTAAGTATCAATATAAATTTTAAGTATAATTTTGTCTATATAGGAATACAACCCCGGATTCTTCAAGTCTATGGTGAATAGGTATCTCCTGGGTAAGTGCGAAACGTCATAGATCTCGCCATTATTTCCCATGAGATGACGTAAGACCAAGCGCAATTCTATATTTCAAGGGCCCATTCTAATAGAAAAAAATAAGTTGCAGACATAAATAAATATAAACTTTGACTCGATATTGATTAAATAAAATGTATATATATATATATTATTGTATAAGTATTGTTACTTTTATTGTCTAGTTTGAATTAGGAAGTGCCAAAAGCATTAAAACGATTTGGCGCCCAACGTGGGACTTTTGTTAATCTTGTGACTCCTACCATAATTCGACTCAGATAAATAAGATAACATTCAATTTAACAATTTTATGTATTTAATAGATTAACGTTCTTCGTCGATTTACTATTTGGTGAGTGCTTGGTAAGGATGTACTGACCTCAATCAATCAACATGCCGCTGCGAATATTTTGTAATTATACTCACTTAATAAGTGAATAATATGAATCTGTATGATTATTTGTAACTGTCTGGGTGTTTTTTATGTATAATATATATGTATTTACAAAAAAAGAGAATCTGAATATTTATATCAGTTGTCTAGTACCCATAACACAAGCTCTGCTTACCGTGGGACTAGATGGCGCTGTATTGATTATTCAGGGGCATTTATTTATTACTTATTAATCATGACGTGAGATAATTTTTTAGTGACGGTACATTTAAAAAGTCTATTATCATATTATTTATACGTTACTGTTGAACGTTCTAAAGTGTTTATTTCAAAAAACTGTCCACAATATATCCCTATACGACATGCCAAGAGGATTACTAAATCTAAACGAAGGCTTTACTTTTAGATTGCAATACACATGTTTATTTTCCCACACATCTTTTTGTTCGTGATATTGACATATAAAAGATTAAACGGAACCACAAGTGTGGTGATCATCGGTACAGATTGGAATTGAGCGAGTAAAAGGATCGGCGAGGCCGTTGGAATTAAATATTTATGAAGTGGACTATTCCAATTTATTGTTATGACACTTATGACAAAAACAGAAATAGTTAGAAATGAAATAGCAGAAATAGATCTCAGTTATATAATATGTATACTTACATGGTAGCAAAGCAGTATGTATCATGTCTCTACATGTTGTACTACTGCGATAATGGAAAGTAATGGAAATAAATTGGCGGAATTAGGTCTTAGTTGAAATGAGTTGAAATTTATTACAGAAAATAGCTAGTATTTTTTCCAGGTAACCGTTCCAGTAACGAGGTAACTAGTATTATTGACAACTATTTAGATATTCCAATGTAGAGGCATGAAAATATTAAATATGTATGAAAATGTTATATATATTTAATTTAAGTATGTGTAGAAAAATAACAATATAAAGAAAATTGCAAATATACATTTTAATTACGTAAGATACGTACTGCATATGTGGTGCTGCATTAATGCGACAGCGCAATAGTGGAACTGAAATGGCGGAATTAAATCTTAGTTACGTAATATTTACATGTTAGTATAATGCAATAATAGTGTAATGTCTGCACTCCAAATGCAGTGTAATGCAAGTTGTCATATTCTGTGTGCTAGTGTCACCAGATCATTATGTGTTATTTTATATTTCAGTGCGTTCTAGTCATTGATATTTATTTATATATGGTAGTATGTCGTAGCAACATGTATCAAATGTAGATCTAGATTTATATATGTATGTATATTATTATTATATTTATATGTATGAAGGTATCCACAAAATATTAGCGTCGTGGCACCCCATCACGGCATATGTTGAGCGGAGACCTGTTTGGTACTATCTAATTAAATTTTGAATGATGTATTGGATTATATTGGATGTGTGTATCAAATAAACTTATTTTCTTTCTTTCATTTTTTCGGAAATGAAATGGTGGAATTAAATATCATTTATGTAACATATACGTATTAGTGTATAAATGCAATAGCACGATAACTGAATGGAGGAATTAAACTAGACTATAAAATCGTCTGCCTGGGTATTTCTCTCTCACCTATTTCACCTACCAACTTTTGGGAGTTTGCTTTTTAAGTTGTTTAACCTGAAGGGTTCACCGCCGTAACTCAATAAGGCACTTACAGGATACAGAGGCATTATACATCTTAATTCTCCCCCTTGGCATGAATGGCAATGCATTATAGGACTTTGAGGTATAACTTAGTTCTCCTCTCCAATGGCAATGCATTAGTAGTATTATGAGCGTCAGATGATGCACGTCATCATGTGACGCCCTAATACTATTAGTATTGTAGAACTATTCACATACAGTAGTAACCTTGACCGACATTTAGTTACATAAAAAATTGTCTTTATATTTAGATGATCACAAATTGTACACATTGACGCCTATGGCAACCTTTATGGATTCAAATAATAGACTCTTTATGTTGAAATAATAAGAGGAATAATACATTTGCGATAGAAAAATATTTTTCCCTAAAGCCGTAATGGTATTATAATAGTGTTTTCTGGGAAAAACAAAATCTTCATAAATGTGTTTGCTGGAGAGATAGATTTGGCAGATGACATGTTTTTTCGGGGGAGGATTGTTAGTAATATTGTAAATGCAAATGTTAGTTTGTCTGTTTATTTGTTATACTTTCAGACATTATTGATAATTGATATATATGTAGATACGTAGCTTTTAGGGTGACGGAGAACCTATGCTGCTTTTTAACTCCATCAAAATCCCGGGAACGAAGCTTCGGGCTGAAATAAGTAACATTATATAAGCCTTCAAAACGATTTTTTTTGTAGACAGCGTTTTTTTATACTATTACATTGTAAATAAGAAATAAGCTAGTATTTATATAATATAAATACTATTTTATTTATATGTTAGGATCCGAGACGCAAACTCGTTTCTTTTACGTAACAAACGTTTTTTGCAATTTCATAATAACTGGTAATGTCGTTGAGGTCCCAAGGGGTAGTATATAAACAAACATACCTACTTACATCCACATTTACGAGGAACGGTCGACAATTTTCAGGCCAGACAAAGAAAAATTAACTAACCTTATACCTATTATGTCAATATGGTCCTCTCTCAAGAATACCACGATATCCTTGCAACCTATATAAAAACAAAGTTTGTGGAACTAATTATTAAGTGTTGCATAATATTCTTAAGTAATTTCAATAAAGTCAGCAGAGCACCTAATGTATCAATTATGTCTAATGGAATGTCTGAATCACACGATACACGATTCAGGATACGACGACGATTTGCATGTCTAGTGTGTGATTCGCCGTAATTTCTTAAATATTAGAGTGTTCATTGGCTTATAAATTTTAGCATTATTATATTATATTATAATTCAGGTCGTGATTCACCTGTCGTTCGTATATCGCGCCTGTATAACGAACTTGCAGAGAAAAATCCGAATCATATGTATGTATTTTATGTTGGTGATCCTAAAAAATAAATAAATAAATAAACTGTTCCTCACGGTTAACTAACTTCGTTCCACCGGAATCGTTTACTATTTGTATTCTGCCGGAAACGGATGCACGCGGAAAGCGTAGGATCGTACATCCCAGAATCCATATTAATATAATAAAAGCGAAAGTGTTTTTTTCTTTTTTACTTTTTCACGATTAGTCGTGAAAGGACTGAACTGTATTGATGACTGAATATAATAGATATTTATTATTACGAGGACGAACGTAGGCTATCTTATACCTAATAAAGGTGAAGTCGCCGGCAACAGCTAGTGATGCTGCTACTGTCTTTACACTTAGATCTTTTAAACTGCGCAACTGATTTTAATGCAGTTTTCAGTAATAGATAGAGTGATTCAAGAAAAAGGTTTATATGTATAATATATCTATATAATAGTATAGAAAAACCTGGAAATTAAAATATATACGAAGGGGGATCGTGTCGCTAGTTTTAGATATAATACCTATATTTCATTTTTAATTCATAATTGAAATACCTATACAAAAATCAAGATCAAATACTCAAATGTAAGTAATATAAAGTGGTTTCCTAACCTTACCCTTGGGGAAATATCTATAGTCAGGTCAAGGGATACCGAAATATGTGCTATTATAGGGATGTGGTTTTATTGATTAACGGAGCGATTTTACTTCCTGGTACTTTTACATAATATTTTTAAACTATAGCGTAAGAATATAAGTAAATATATATTTACTTACTAACTTAATAAATAAATGAGATATTGTAACGTTTCCAGATAAAAATTAATTATGTAGATTTTTAGGTGCACGTGGTCATAGAACAGAAGAAATTTAATTTTCGCCGGCCGAATTGATTAAATTTTAAACATAACTAGCGGATTTGGGAAACATAGTTTTACCATATAAATAAGAATACTAATATCACTATCACGAACTAGTGGTAGAAGAGTGAAAATTTAAGACTGGTATGTATCTTTTAATGCCACTTTATAAAAATAAAATATTTTGTCCAACAAAACATTTTAGTGTGGGGTACTTAGGGGTACAAAACAGATAAGAACCTATTCTCAGATCTACCGAGTATACATATAAAATTTCATCAAAACCGGTTAAACCGTTTCAGAGAAGAATGGCAACCAACACTGTGATACGAGTATATGTATTTATACTAGCTGTAAAATTTTATCAAAATCCGTTCAGTACTTTTTGCGTGAAGGGGTAACAAATATTCATCTATACTCACAAACTTTCGCATTTATAATATTAAAATAAGAATAAGATATTTAAAATACCTCTCAGATACCAAATTTTGAAGAATATCCTTCAGTATTTTATAGGAAAATAACAATTATGTATACATATAATTAGTAAAAATCACGGGATCTTACCACGTTTTATATTTATTTACAGTTTACCCGTGATCATGGCGGTTAAAACACTACCGAAATATCGGGAACTCAGCAAATAAATATAAAACGTGGTAAGATCCCGTGATTTTTACTAACTAAACGTATAAATAATGACCGCGTCAAGTTTAAAACAGTATATAATACTTATGTAATTTAATATTGTTGATACATCAAATCAGTCAATCATAAACAAAAGTGTCTTGTAAAATAATAATTATTTAATTTAAGATTGTTGATACATCAGTCATAAAAGTGTTATTTTCTATTTTATTCTCTCTACCGTGAAGCAAATAGTTTGAACAAATGTTATTTAAAGTTTAACAACACACAATATGTTAGAAGGAGACAGTTTATGTCGGTGTACAATATTTCTGACACCAACAAACATAAAACAAAGCGAATACAGTAATAAAAGGAAATTGCTAGGATTGTCTCTGTGCATTATGCTTGATGTCTTACTCAACATGTTCGCCATACGAGTTATAAAGCCAAAAGGGATCTATTTGTTCACAACAATAGAGTTTTTGATAACTTTATTATACACATAAATCATTCTATTCTAAAGGTTAACATTTTATTTCACATATATTTTAAATAATCTGATAAGTACACATCAAATTTCGGAGGAGTATGGGAACGAAAACTGTGACACGAGAATTTTATATATAAGATATACATCTTACGACATTTCCCTGGGTTCCTTTATCATCCACAGGTAATTTAAATCTTTAAATCTATACATATGAATAAAATTGGACTGTCTGTTTGTAATATTGAAATAATCGTTTTTTACTACATGCATATGAATATAAATGAGGTACATATACTACTGTAACATTTTTTTAAATTTTTGATTGCCTGTCTGTTTGATTGTTCCGGCTAATCTCTGAAATGGCTGGACCGATTTTGACGGGACTTTTATTGGTAGGTAGCTGATGTAGTAAGGAGTAAATAGGCTACTTTTATTTTAGAAAAATAAAATAAAATTCCACGCGGACGATGTCGCAGGTGCAGCTTATTAGCTATATAATATTTTATAAATTATATATGAATCTCAGAATGAAAATTAGAATTACACATAGGTACATAACAATCTATTCTCAAACCTATTGAGTATACATATAAAATTTTATTATAAACGGTTTTAGTAGACAGTAGTTTAAGATTCCGTCTCGGACACGAAAATTTTAAATAATAAGATTATTATTGACGTCTTTAAAGTATTACTTGAATACTCATCAATATAATATTATCTGATTACACTAATAATGAGTGCGTATTGCGTGCGATAAGCGATTTCTATGTTGATTATCACATGCCTTTTATTTGTTATACTGTAATTATTATATAAAACATCTATTTAAAAGAGCAACACACAAGTTTCTTGCTCATTCTTCTTGTGATGAATCTGCATTCCGAATGAGTGGTAGAATCAAAATATGACTATTCAAAAGTGCTTGTAATGAGTTTATTTGAATAAACATTATTTCTATTTCTATTTCTATTTCTACTTTGTTTATTTTTATGACGAGACTGTTAAAAAAGTACATTAAAATTATTTTTCCATGTCTGCTTCAATTATACGCCTCTCATTGGTCATCTTTCGCAACCCAACTGCCTTATTATTCAATTAGGTGTTTTAATTACACGCTCCGCTTCCCTTTCTGTAGTAGCATACTGACGCGATATTGAAAATGTTATCTCCAGTTATGAGGGTCACAATTTGAATAACAAAGTCTGCCAATGTCACCTTAAGAGTAACAACACGATATCTGGGATTCTATTATGAGTATTTGGGTTTAAACGCTCTGTTATGTTGTTAATAGACATTGTTTTTATATACAGCGTCGGTGGTATAGCAGTTTAGTACACAGCTTTACTTCCGACGGTCGCGGGTTCGATTCCTCGCACGGTACAAACATTTGTATTCATGATTATGATTGTTCGTATTGGTCTGAGTGTTTTCTATGTATATTATGTAAAAATTTACAAGCAACTGTAATGTAGATTTTCCTAGCACAGGTTCCGTTCCATTTTCTTATATTGTTATATTTACAAGATAACAAAAAAAAAAGAATATTAATAATGGAATGGAATAAATAACTTTATTATTATTATTACTATTATTAAAAAATGTATCTATGTATTTATAGTAATTGTCTAGTACTCATAACACAAACTCGGCTTAGTTTGAGAGTAGGTTGACGTAGATTGATTTAGATGACGTTGCCTGAATTATTCAGCGATATTATTATGGTTCATCATCATCATCATCATCATAATCAACCTACTGCAGTCCACAGCTGGACATAGGCCTCTCCTAAGGCACAGCTCTGGGCACGATTTTCAGCCCTTCGCATCATTATTATTGTTATGATATACCTTATACGTTGATTTTCACAGATTTGCCTGCATTTATTTCCAGACGCATGGGAAGTTACAAAATATTTTCTTAATAGATGTTCTTTTTTAATGGATGAATATGGAATGGCTTACGCTAAAGGTAAACGCAAGCATACCGTTAGCGTAAGCTGCTATATAAAAATATATTATAGAGAAAATTAATGTATGGCATTCATATGTAAATTCATAATTTCACGATATTCGTCTGTATCCTCGGTAGTATAGTGGTAAGTATCCCCGCCTGTCACGCGGGAGACCGGGGTTCGATTCCCCGCCGGGGAGATACGTTTTTTTGTGAATTTATATTTATTTTGGATATTACATATAAATTAATTGCTATTATCCACATATTTAGCTACGATCCCATGATAATTTTCAAATTATTTCTAAGTGTTTTTTTTAATGGAATGAGTGCAGATGGCACTCCAAACCCGCAGAAGGACTTATGGAGCGGCTGAAGGCCAACTCCAGCCTGACGGAAACAACTTTAGTCTGAGGGCACCGCTAAGAGTTGGAACCTTGGCTCAGGCCATCATAATTTCGAGACTCATTTGAATTTGACGACGGATTGATCGGAGAGGTGTGTGTAAAAAAATACATTTCTCTATGAGGTCCAATAAAAATACCTTATTAGCGCGTTATTGAAAAACTTATGAAATAATACAGCGGCATCTGGCGGTACTGATATCAAACAAGGATCGTTATTATAATACTATAAAACTTTTTACTGATTAAAATTCAATACCAATAAGAAAGATCTATAACATGATGGCGTCATAACGTCATAACTTAAATCCATTAGCGATTTAATTGAAAATAAATCTCTTGTTAAAACAAAATTGAAGAGAGTAGCTATTTATAATGGAGTTAACAAATTTGAATTCGGCTCCCAGGGCGTCTTCGTGGCCATTAATTATTCATTAACACAGAAAGATAACCTTTCCGAGAAATTGTTTACAGCCTCAACATCTTGGGATGTGGTGCGGAGGCCCTCATAACTGCTGATAGACAATATTTACAATATCAACGAAATTGAATTATATTCCAATATTTACTGCGTTTCGGGAGGCGCTAAAGTTTGAAAATTTAATTAATATTGTATATCTTTATCGAAGTAGACTTTATACAAAGTCATTTACGTTCGTACTTCAGCCTGACCTACACATGTTTGTAGATTACCATTAAAGGAGAATTAATAATAATAATAATAATCATCATTTATTCAGCATCATAGTACAGAGTATAAAAGGAAACTTAAAAACGAATATTTCGCTATGAGCTGAAAGGGCCTCTACTCAGCTGGTGCCACAGCGTATCACTACAGCGCTGATTTTCAGTGGAGCCACTTGAAAAAAGAAATAGCATTCGTGATGAATTTAAATATCTAAAATGAAGAATGAGTTAAATGAATGAATTATAAGTATGTTCGATATATAGGAAAAACATATGTAAGGATAAAATTTCGTAAAAGTGTTGATTGAAAGACTTTCGTGTATCCGTAAAGAGTAGTCCTATATATATATATATATGACTACTGTATTTATCTGCCACGTTTAAGATTTTTGTATTTAGAGTATATATTTTTTAAAGTGATGTTTCAAGGACGAAACTGACTAGTATAATTTCTTTGAAATAGAATAGAAAATAATATCACAGGACAATTCACATGGCGTCATCTAGGCCCGCGATAAGCAGAGCATGTGTTATTGGTACTGGACAATTGATATACACATATTAAAGATACTTTTATTTAGAAATACATATTGTACCTATGTACAATATGAAAACATCAGACCAATACAAACAATCCTACTCATGAATACAAATATTTGTACCGTGCGAAGAATCGAACCTGAGATCTTCGGAAGTACAGCGGTATGCTAAGCTGCTAGACCAGGGAGGCCGTCAATATGTAAATAATAATTATTATAATTGAGATAAGTTGGCTGGAATCTGGAATCTATAGAAAAAATAGACAAATTACACGAAGCATATACAAATATTGAACTAGGCAATAGTGACAATGTAAAACATAATTTTCTAGACCATTTAAATATATATAGAATAGGATATTTAAATTTTTGTATACAGTCCCTAAAACTAGATGAATTTATACTCATACATAACAAAAGTTCTAATCCATACACTGTGTGTATGTATGCATTAAAAATATTTCAGACGTCTAATAAATGTGGAAAAATAACATAATAGAGAATAATATGAAATATTTAATATTCCATTTCCAGCGTCATAGTGACGAAAAATAAATTATTATAGAACTTGGCATTTATTTCTCTGACGTAGAACATTATAAATTAGGCCACCTATTCACAGAGTTTTATTTTCGTCCAGACACTCATTTCTAGCACTGTTTGAGAATGATTAATTTTGCCACTTTGGTCCGGTTTAGATAAAATAGTTTAAATCAATATTAATTTAGCACAGGTATAATTTTAAAATACATTAAAATTCCTTATTTATGAAGTATAAGTAACAAACATCTTAGAAGAAATAACATTTTTCACTGTCTTCTGAAATTACGAGTACAAATATGTGATATAATTACATTTTTTTTGACAATTCACACAGCGCCATCTAGACCCAAGTTAAGTTAGCTAAAGCTTGTGTTATGGGTACGAGATAACTGATACATATACATAGATATTTTTTTGTAAAACACCCAGACCGATACAAACAATCATACTCATGAATACAAATATTTGTGCTGCGTGAGGAATCGAACCCGTGACCATCGGTAGTAATGCGGTGTGCTAGACCGCCAGACCATAGAGGTCGTCAAACATTGTCTTTATAATTTCAAGATATACTATTGAAAGATTACAAATAAAAATAAAAAAAAAACAAAGATTGATATGATTTTTCAAATCTACTTTCAGTTTACACTCATGCAGACTACTATGTCCGAAATCTGTCTTTACAAAGGAGTAGACTATTTTATGAAATGTGTATACATGTATTTTTTAATACATATATACATAAATACACTTACAAATCTTTAAATTTCTCGGCTTGTTCTATACTATAACACGCATGTATCTAAATATATATAACTCAAAGGTGACTGACGTAGTGATCTATCAACGCACAGCCCAAACCACTGGACGGATCGGGCTGAAATTTGATTAGATGTTATGACGTAGGCATCTGCTAAGAAAGGATTTTGATTAGAATAGAATAGAATAGAATAGAAAATCATTTATTCAAATAAACTTACATTGAAGCACTTTTGAATAGTCATTACATTTTTTAATCTACCGCTCGTTCGGAAAGCTGTCTCATCACAAGAAGAACGAGCAAGAAACTTGCGTGTTGCTCTTTTAAATAATTTATTATTACTTTACATTTTTAAGTTTAAGTGTGTGAATACAAACCACCAATTAGCACTAATTCTATTAAATACTCAAATAGAAATAATATTGAATATATAACTGGTTAAACAATTAATAAGAGGAAATCAGTTAGTGATTAGAGCAGACCAGTCCCTACAAGCAGCACCCGTTCACGAGTATGACAGATGAGGCAGCCATCACTGCGCTCGACCATATTTTAGGGAGCCCAATGACCCGGCCCACCACGCCGCCACAAGTCTGGACATTTTAGTGAGCATGACTACTCAAAACATAGACTACGTCAAAGCTACTTACAATTGCTATCTGATAGTTATAGTATTCACATTTTACATAAGAATGCATGCGGCAATCAATACAAAAACCGCTACGCTTACATATTTCTAAAATCAATCAATTAAATCAAGAAAGCAATGAGAAAATTAAATTATAACGTTGTATGCTAATAAACTAGTTATTTACTTGATATGTTGTCGTCTATGAATTCGTCTATCCTGTAATAGGCTTTCTTACACAAAAATTGTTTAATATAAGATTTGAATTGCCTCTCTGTCAGATTTAGTGCAGATTCTGGCAGTTTATTATAAAATCTTACGCAATTACCATAGAATGAATTACTGACTTTGTGCAGGCGGCATTTAGGTAAAATTAGCTTATTTTTATTGCGTAAGTTTCTATTTGTACAGTCTTTGAGTTTTGTGAATCTCTGTGAATTCTTCCGTGTGTACGTGATATTCTCATAAATGTATTGTGAAGTAACGGTGAGGATATTTGAATCTTTAAAACACTGACGTAATGACTCTCTTGATTAATTCTACCCCCAAAGGGATAAAATAGGGGATGAAACTTTATATGAAACTTTGTCAATTTTAAACCGATCGGGCTGAGACTGGATGCATAAAGCTACTATGACGTAGGCATCCCCTAAGAACGGATTTTGATAAATTCCATCCCTAAAGGGATAAAATAGGTGATGAAATTTTGTATGAAAGTACTGTAAAGCCGCAAAAACTACACCTAATAATAATAATACTTCTTAATGCGAGCGAAGCCGCGGGCAGAAGCTAGTTTAAAATATAAGTGAACAGATAACGGCGGCGACTTTGTTTTATATTATGTAAAGATTATTGTATCTATTTCCGAGGTAGGCTTTGTGACGGTCGCTAACTATACAATCACATAAAAATAAATGTAAAAGATTTGATTGTTATTTCTAAATTACTGTTGCTTAATTATGTATACTGTATTTCGTTTATATTTGAGTTTATTGGTAGAAGATGTATAGGTACTCACTTACTTCTGACTTTAGTACACATCATTTGTTTGTATGAAGTCTGCTCCTAATTACAGCTAATGAAACATTAAGTAATGTAAGAAGAGTATTTACATCAAATAAGTTATATTAGGATCCAGGCCTATGTCCAGCAGTGGACGTCTAAACAATATGAAATCCTTACGAAATCATTCCAACTGTTATTCCGTTTTTCATTTTCAACCGACATAAAAACTTAAGTATTGAGATTGTAAGAAATGAAGAAATTGGAATGGTTTAACTTTGACACTTCAGTGGATATTAAATATTATATTAAGTTGCGAAATTTGAAATCTTATTGAATTCTGCAAGTATATTTCTAGTAAGTAGAAGTATTTAATAATGCATATTTTTGGTTAACGATGTAGTAAATCGAATTTATTAATTTATTACTTTCTAATAAACACCTCTTTCTGAGCTTATTAGATTTTTCTTCTTTTAATAACATTTTAATATTAATTTTTCACGATTTATTTTAAACCCAATATGTAAATCGACTGACAAATTATAGAATCAACGAGTACCGAAAAATTATAATATCACTATTAAAATGAGTTTTTATTGAAATATACTTTAATTTACTTTTTAAATTAATAAGCATATCTATTAATTTAAAAAGAAAATTAAAGTAACTTTGGAATATTATTCTTAAATTTTAAATACACTCATATACAATATTTTAAATATTCTGAGCTGCGGAGTATTATTTTGTTTTGATTACGTGTTTACATTTTATAAATACACTAGCTACCCACCCCGGCTTCGCACGGGTATGCATGTGTTATATATATAATCCTTCCTTTTAAATAAAAAAAACCGCTTCAAAATCCGTTGCGAAGTTTTAAATATTTTAGGCATACATAGGGACGGACAGACGGCGACAGCCACTTTGTTTTACATATACTATGTAATGATATAATCATACTTAAAGATAATGCAAACATAAAGAACAAACGATAATGAAGTTTTGTGACTTACATATATTCCTTTTACTTCCGGAACACATAAAAATCTCATAAAAAGATTCCCACTGGATAGAAGATTCAAAGAAATTAGAATATTCTGTAACAGATAAAATTTAGAATTTACGTAAAGGAAAGGAAACCGTAAATATATAAATGTCCGTAAATTAGAAAGATATTCACGAAATTGTATTATTACTTCTTGTAACAAACTTATTTGTTACAACTTATAAGTAAACAAAATTTGCATGAAATACGAAAACTATTTGAGTAAGGGCAAATCCTATTTTTGTTATATACCTAGTTCCCTGGTTATTACCATAAAATTGTTACTTGCAGACTGAATTGTATGGAAATGTAGTGAATGTGGATTTATAGTTATATATAAAAATTTTCATAGTAAAATTATTGTGTATGATATAATATGTTAGGCGCCATCTTGTCCCAAACTATGTAAGCAGCGCTTGTGTTATAGTAATTAAAAAATGTATGTATGGTTTTGTATCAGTTGTCTGGTTATGTTGGTAAGGCAGAGGTATTGTATAACTTTGATGAAAGTCTACCTCATTAGAAATGTTCTGTATAAATCTATACATATAAATAAAATTGGAGTGTGTTTGTAGTATTGAAATAACCGTTTTTGACTACATGCATATGAATATAAATACATCAAAATAACATTTTTTAGAATTTTTGTCTGTCTGTCTGTTTGTCTGTTTGCTCCGGCTAATCTCTGAAATGGCTGGACCGATTTTGACGTCACTTCTTTTGGCAGGTACCTGATGTAATAAGGAGTAACTTAGGCTACTCTTATTTTAGAAAAATAAAGTTATATTCCAAGCGGACGAAGTCGCGTGTACAGCTAGTGTATAATACATGTGATGGTCTCGGTGGTCTAGCGTTTTAGTACACCGCTTTTGTTCCGATGGTCGCGGGTTCGACCTTGCACAGTACAAACATTTGTATTCATGAATATGATTGTTTGTATCAGTCTGGGTCTTTTCTATACATTTTATGTATGTATTTACCAAAAAAATATATTTAAGAATTTATATCAGTAATGTAATATCCATAACATAAACTCCGCTTAACTTGGGATTATATGGCGCCGTGTTAATTGTCCTGGATTATTATTATGATTGTATTATTTTAATGAAATGAAAAAAAACTGAAGTTGTTTTTCCTTTTTATGTAAATTCAAATTATCTCATTCGTTATTCACATTTTATTAGACAAAGGGCAAAATAACGACGCTGTGAAAGTTATGCAGAGTTGTGGATTTGTTTAAAACACAACCTTTTCATTGTGATTTTTGTGTGAAGGCAACTTGAAAATGGGCACGGAATGTTATATTACGGCTTTGGTTTGTTTTATTGTTTGGAAATTAAGAATTACTCACATATTTTTGTATGGACAATAATATGATACTGTACTCCCCTGAGCTAACGGAAAAGCTGGCGGGGCACCAGTTATAAATGACAAGATGTGCATGATATCAGGTCAATCATCAGGAAGTAACCGCGATGATACCCAGGACCGAGTCGAGGTCGACCTGTCATGGTACTTTACTAGCAATAGGAGTCACTAATCTCCAAGATGTCTTAATAAAGATGCAAGGAATACTGAAGGAAACATAGCTCGTAGGACAGATGGCCATTAGGGCAGTAAAGTCCTCGAGTCGCGACTGTAGACCGGAAGACGCAGCGTGGGACGGTCTTCAACAAGGTGGACCGACGATCTAGTCAAGATTGCTGGAAAGTGTTGGTTGCGAGCAGCGCAGGATTGATCGTCCTGGAGATTTTGGGGGAGGCCTTTGTTCAGCAGTGGACGTCTTCCGGGCTGAAATGATAATGACGGTGATGATGATGAATACTGAAGAATACTTATATCGTAATTTTATTGCTATATGTATTATCTTATATGTAAAATTCTCGTGTCACAGTTTTCGTTCCCATACTCCTCCGAAACGGCTTGACCGATTCTCATGAAATTTTGTGAGCGTATTGAGTAGGTCTGAGAATCGGCCAACCTCTATTTTTCTTCCCCCTAAATGTTAGGGGTAGTCGACCCCTAATTTTTGTTTTATTTTTTAGACAAAATTTAGTTTCAGTTCACTCAACGTGTCAGTTAAGCTTATTCAACGTGTGCAACAAATAATATAAGTACTTAAAAAAACCGCATACAATTTATCATTACATTTTAATCATTAAATATTCATATCTGACTACCCCACTTGGGATTATAATTCTGTGGTTATATTACTATTTTTTATTAGGAAATTCGCATTGGTCGACCGACCATTATAATTGGTTGCAGACAATAGTGCCTGTAAACAAACAATTCGAATTCAATTAAGAGTATTTGACTCACTAATCCCAAGGGATTCGGCGGGAACAAAGCAATCTGATCTCAAGCGCTGTGTTTAGTTTGTCCACTGTTAGTTCGTAGTTCGTTAATTGAAATAAGCCATATTAAATGAGAATAATGTTAATGATAAATAACTCTATATACATTATAATACAACGCCATCTAGTTACAAACTTAGGGTTGGCAACACACACGTGAGGGGGGAGGGGATTGTTAGCAATGGAACTAGTAACTCCCATTGCTAGCAATGTACCATGTTAGGTAGACAGGTCAATCTCCACGTGGTTCTCCCTGGAAACCATCTTGAAGAATTCTTGGTGCATATTTTTTCGGCTGTATTTCAGTGTGAAGGCTGTGATTAGGGATAAATAACTCTAGATATATATCGTATCGTGTCATCTGTCTATTATATACATAAGTTACACAGTGTCTAGTTTAGGAGTACTTGTACAAAGTCATTTGCATGCTTACCGGTTTCTCACTTATTTTTACCGTATTAAATAGTATATGTGCCAGCTGTGTTAACGCACTAGCAATAGAGTCGAGGATGCGGGTAAGACAATATCCTAGTATGAACAGATACAGCAATAAAATTAAGTGGTAGTGAGGTGTAGCAACTTACTCCTGAGGAATGGTAACTGTTAAATCTACAATGACTGCACTAGCTAAATATATCACCATTCTTTTATCCTTATTTAAAATTTAAAATCAGAATTTACTATTGGTAATATTTTTATAATCATTTCTGTCGCTGCGCGCTGCTATATTAAACGTCATACGTGCTGTCATCGATGGTTATAAAGTACTCTGTGTAAAATGGCGGGAACTGTCAAATTAAATATGTACAGTGATTACTAGTGTGTGTTTTAAATGAGCTTTTTGATTAAATTATATACAAAATATATTACACGTAATAAATAAAATTATAAAATAAAGGGAGCACTTTATTTTATAATTTTACTTATTATTTATTATTACTATATTGTAGGAGAGGTACAACGGACTTTTATTTATTGTTACCATTTTCCTTTAGGTTTTTAAATACAGTAAAAAAGTTTGTCAGCATACCAGGAACTCCTATTATTATTATTGACCAGTCCGATATATTTGCAATGTTGAAACACATAGGCTCATTTGAGCTCTAACCATGTTAACAAGAATATAGACGTGGGCAGAACCTAAATAATGAAATAAAGTAAGAAAAAAATATTTACGGGCTAATTCTCCTATTGGATCCCAACAATTTAATTATTTATGACTGAGTGCCAACAACCCTATTCACATTTTTAGAATTTTTAACTCGATAAAAGCAATTTTTACTCTCAAACAAACTCAATTGAAAAGCTTTATAGAATTAAGAATAAACATACCTTTTTATTAAACGATTGTTGAAAAAAGAATGGTAATATTGGGTGTATATGTGTGTTCGAAATTATATAAAATGAACGATATGGATTTTGTTAATATGTTACATATATATAGACATATATACTAGCTACTCGCCCCGCCTTCGCACGCGTGTACATGTATTATATATTTAAACCTTCCTCTAGAATCACTCTATCTATTAAAAAAAAAAAATCCGTTGCGTAGTTTTAAAGATTTAAGCATACATAGGGACTGACAGACAGCGACAGCGACTTTGTTTTATACTATGTAATGATACTCAAATATAAATAGATACTACATTTAAAAAAATCATATATACATATAATATTACAAATACATACATACTAAATACAAATCGACAATGAATAGTTCAGTGAAAGTGGGAGATAATTATGACAATAAATTAATGTTTTATTTGCAAAAGTCATTGGACAGATGTTTTCGTAATTTGGATTTAAAGGTATACATATATATAGTTTAGCTTTAAAATAAATATGAAAGTTACTATGTTTACATGTTCATTATTTAATCACGCTTTAGCGACTGGAGAGATCCGTTCGGAATTGAATACATAATTTGAGCCCATGATTTTTCTGTATAACTATTATTGACTGGAATAAAAACCTATCTTTTTCTACATATTTACTGTTATAAAACCAGCTTTTTATTTGAAAGTGCCAGTTTCGTAACGCCAAAATTGTTTATACTTTTAATATTTTCTATACCTTATATTATAATAACCTCGAGTAGATCTGTAAATAAAAATGAAATGAACTACGAATAAATATTTAAATGAAAATATATTATATAAATAATTTAAAATAGTGCTGAGGTAATAATATTACTTACTTACCCGCCCCGGCATTTTTGTTTGGGCTATAATTTGGTGTTAAAGAGATCAACATAATAATAATAATATAATAATAGTATCTCGGGACAATTCACACAGCGCCATCTAGACCCAAGCTAAGCAGAGCTTGTGTTATGTGTACTAGACACCTGATATAAATAGATGAATACATTTTTTTGTAAATAAATACATATTATACATAGAAAACACCGAGACCGATACAAACAATCATACGCATGAATACAAATGTTTTGTACCGTGCGAGGAATCGAACCCTCGGATAGTATAGCGGTGTGCTAAACCACTAGACCACCGAGGCTGTCAAAGAACGGTTCATAGAACGGATCTTTTAATTATGTAATTATATTTTTATTAACAAAACCTTAATGAATTACACAACAAAATTTTTTCAGAAATCTCTATTTTGTCGTTTTGTCGTTTTATGATTATTTATAATATATTTAATGTTAATCAAACAAATCTTAATTATGTGAACGATATTTAAACATAGCAAATAAAGCATACTCAAGTTTTTTTCTTGTGATGAGTCAAATGTCCGAATGAGTTGTACAATAAAAAAATATGCCTATTCAAATCTGCTTGTATTAAATTTATTTTAATAAATATTATTCATATTTCTATAAAGATACACGAAGTGCGACGGACTTTGTTTCATAATATGTATACTTATACATATTTTAGGTATGTTACTAGGGGCTTTATTTATATTCAGGTAAAGTTAATTAGTATAAAATAATTAATAATGAAGAGCACAACAATTAATCAGTAGATCTGCAGAAGAAGCCATTTTTGTATGTTTTATTTTCCCGCGCAAACGTAATGCGCCACAGATGCACAATAGTGCATGGCGCGCAGATGCAGTAGGATGACGACTGCGTCATAGCTGTATAGCGATGTTAATACTAGTATGAGTATTAACAACATATATATATATAAAACAAATAGGTATGTAGAGACAATAAACAGAGTATGAAATGGAATAATATAATCACGAAAAATGTTGATTATGCCGGCAGTTAAAAGACGGAGCTAGCTTTTATATTATACGGTCATAAACGAGTTACAACCTAATACCCTAAACCTATAAACCTTGAGATACCAACCTCAGAGTCATATATCAGGCGCCATTCAAATAACTCATTCAATGATGAAAATGACTAAGTCTCTGTTTTGCCGTAGCTTCTATTTATGGTAGTATATAGAGGGTTCATCTTTGCCGAATTTTTTTATTTATGTTTTAGGAATAACAAGTTCTGCCCACCTAATGTTGACTGTTATGAATGCTTGAATAGCATTAAGATAGCACGTAATACCACTATGATAATAATAAATAACCCTGGACAATCAACACAGCGCCATCTAGTCTCACAGTCCCACGGTAAGCTGGCTCGTGTTATAGGTACTAGACATGTGATATAAATACATTTTTTTTTGTAAATACATACATAATATATATAGAAATCACCCAGACCAATACAAACAATCATACTCATGAATACAAATATTTGTACCGTGTAATTTATAAAATTCTTATATATAGACCGTCTTCGTATTGTCGTATTCGACTCTCTTCAATTGTTCTTTATATAGTTATATATCGATTATGTCTTATAAGCGGCCAGCAAGCAGTCCTAGCCTGGTCATCAAGCTGTCTTATAAGATGGCGCAACGATTACAAAACAGAGGAAACAATGGGCGGCCTTATTGCTAAATAGAGCAAGCTGCTCTTCTTCTTCTTTCTATTTCTTCCAGCTTGCTGATATTTATACCGCTAAGCGTTGCCAATTGGCCGTTTAAATATTTGATGCACTTTCTCACTCACGCAATCGATTTTGTGCAAGGTCCAACTAGATTTAATTATTTCATGTAATATGTTCAACACAACATCGACCGTTGATAGTGCCTCTAATTTCCCCCTGTGGGAATGCAGCCGTTACAATATTTCTTTTATTATAAAAGTTATCTGAACAGTTTTCTCTTAAATGGTTTTATACCAAAACTTAAGATTAAGAATGAGTTTAATTTGTCACTTGGGAGAGATTTCTTTTATAACCTTGGACATTATCACACAAAAACGTAGTCTATTGAGATTTCAAAGTTTTGAACTTCGATATATATGTATATAGGTAGTCTATTAACTCAAAAAATCAAGCATTTTGGAACTCTATTTCCATGTTGCCTGAATATATTTTCTAATGGTGTAAGGGTTACGCAGCCATAGAACTAATAATTCAATTGCTTTTTTTTATTAAAGTATGAATGTTTCATAACTAGCTGTACCCGCGATTTCATCCCCTTGAAATTTATGGTCTATATCTTAGTCTGATGTATAAGCTATATTACTGTTATTTATAAAGTTTTATTAAATTCCGTTCAGTAGTTTTTGCTTAAAAGAGTACCAAATGTCCATCCATCCATACTCACAAAATTTCGTGTATTGTGAGTTTGATGAAAACTGTATCAAAGATATAAAAAAAACTGATATTAAAATTTCAATGTTATGGAACTCTGAACAATTATCACTATTGATCACTTAGAAAGTACGTCGTACATAGTACATATAATATACTCGTAATCAGATGTCTACCGAGTGTAGTTGCAAGATATATTTTGTATAAAGCTGCCTACAATGGCTGCTATAGTTGAGACTGAGGTACCCTTATCTTCACCTATTTCAGCCACCAAGCAGTCAGTGTAGCTTGCTTTGTAAGCTGTATTTCGATTGAATAGTGAGAGAGAGATCATGATGATGCGTTATTTGTAGAAATAGGCGACGGTTATCCATTACTATCAAGTGGGCTGTCAGATTATTTATCATTTTGGTTACATAAAAAAATATATGAATAAATAAAAAAATTTAATACTTGTACCAAAATACATTTTTGTAAAAATATAAGAAATTTAAGAAACTTCCAAGCCAATATAGAGATATATCTATTCTTATAAATAAAAATGTTTGTATTGGGCGGAAATTGAAGTCGTGACTGCCGGAAAGTAGGCCACACCCTTAGACCACCTAGGTAAGGTGAATGAATGGTTGACAGCTAGCGTCGACAGAGAAATGAAAAGGTATATATAGGTGAGAAAGTATAGTACAAATTTAGTGGAAGTGTTTAATTTAAGAAGTAAAAACGTTACAAAAATATTTTACTCTTAAATTCTACAAGTGAACAAATAAAGCTTTTTGAGTTCTATTACGTTTTTGAATTTCCAATAATATAATATAATATATTAAATTCGTAGCGCTGACAATGTTATCTGATTGAACAGAAATTAAGTGCGTAGCAGTTTCTATGTTGATTGTCGCATGCCTAATCCTTGTTGTTAATTAAATATAAGTAAATCAATATTTATTTAAAAGAGCAACACACAAGTTTCTTGATTATTCTTCTTGTGATGAATCTGCATTCCGAATAAGCGGTAGAATAAAAAAACTTGACTATTCAAAAGTGCTTATAAATATTCAGTTTATTTGAATAGAGATTATTTCTATTTTTATAATATAATATAATATAATATAATATAATATAATATAATATAATATAATATAATATAATATAATATAATATAATATAATATAATATAATATAATATAATATAATATAATATAATATAATACGCAAATAGCGGTAGTAAGACGAAGTGCTAAACCGCTAGACCATCCATAAAGGAAAATTCGAATCACATGCCACCGAATTAACGTAAACGAATTTCTGAACAACAAGAATAGAGAACAATTCCGTTCCATTAATGTATATATACCGGTCTGCTATTTTTCGAAATAATACAAGCGAACTGACTTCCCGCCTCGTAGCTGAAACAAAATCGCGTTAGGAGTTACTGTAGCTGAAAAATCAGCGGAGAAGAAACTACAAGTAGTTTTGTTTCGTTGCGATATATTAAATTGTCTATTTTACGACATTTATTATTAACTTATTTTACAATTGCCTTATATATTATGTGTGATTCTGGATTAAAAAAACGACATACAGTCGAGAACATTCTGGTTACTAAATCAAGTAGTTTTAATAGGCATAGGGGACAAACGAGCGTGCGGAACACCTGGTGGTAATAACTACAGCTCATAAGCACCTGTAACATCTGGGGAATTGCAGGTAACGCAGTCTGAATAACGAGCAACTATATTAAAGAGGGTATTTATAATATTTTTCTAAAATATGCGTTATACATACTTAACTTATATCTTAAATATATATAACTCAAAGGTGACTGACATAGTGATCTATCAACGCACAGCCCAAACCACTGGACGGATCGGGCTGAAATTTGGCATGCAGGTAGATCTTATGACATAGGCATTCGCTAAGAAAGGATTTTGATTAACTCTACCCCTAAGAGGATAAAATAGGTGATGAAAGTTTGTATGAATCTTTGTCAATTTTAAACCGATCGCTGAGACTTTGCATGCATAAAGCTGCTATGACGTAGGTATTCTCTAAGAAAGAATTTTGATAAATTCCACCTCCAAAATTAATTAAATAAAATAAAATATAAACTAAATTAACGCGAGCGAAGCCGCAAGCAAAAGCTAGTTTTAATATAAAACTAATAACTTACGAGTACCACAGAAGAATGCAGATTTGTTGACAAGCGAAGTCACTCTCCTTATAAAAGCAAAGTTACCACCAACATACCACAATATTGTATTGTTCAGTTTTCCGCTGCCACAACCTTGTAACAACTTTGTTTTGTGAAATTTTCTGGGGAATTTGACTGTGAAAAGTTTTAGCAACATCTCTAAATTTTACTTTTACAATACGCTATCACTGCTATAATTATATGCTTTCTTGACTCACAAAACTTATAACAAGAATTTATGTCCCAATTCGAGTTTTGATTTTCTTATATTATACTAACGATTGGCTATGGTTTCGCACATGTATTTCAATTCATTTACATAAAACATTAACAAATTATACACGTAAACTTTACACGGAAATCACTGTGGAAATGTATGTATGAAAACGCATGAAAATTCGTAAGGAGTTTTCGATAATGTCGGGAACATACCGACAGATGTTTGTCGTACGTATTATATCATATTTTACCTTAGTCCTTTAAGTCCTTAGTAAATTAAAAAAAAACTTTTAAGAAAGTTATTTTACTGTTTGAACTGTACATTACTCTAGGTTGGCTTAAGCTATATTGTATCTTTACATAGTATATGGTAAAATGAAGTCGCTTCCGTAGTCTGTTCGCTTATATCTTTTAAACTACAAAACGGATTTTAATGCAGTTTTTATCAATAGATTGAGTGATTCAAGAGGAACCCGTGCTAAGCCGGGACGGATAGCTAATTAAGGTACAAAACAGTTAATCCCTAAGAATACTTAAGGTGTAAAAAAATGTGTTGAAATTTTAGTAACTAAGATAATATCAACCATTGTGAATGCTACTATTTATATGAAGCCGTCTGTACTTGCTATTAGGTATGTTCGTAAGCGAAATCAGCAGGCAATTGTTTTCAGTAGCTCACGTGGGTGGAAGGCCAGCTATTGTTGTGTGAGTGACATAGGCAATGAACAATACGCGTCTCAAATGTCAACAATGTAACTACGCAGGGTAAGGTGTCAAATTGACAGCTGTTTAGAACGAGGGTGTCTAACCATTGTTGTTGGTAACTAGATTTAGCCTCCATTCATAAAAACGTTGAACGCACTACTCCTGTTTTAGCACAAAAACAATGTGCACATATGGCGGACTTAATACGTTGCGGCGTTATCTACCAGTCAACCATGAGTGGTGCAGAGAAATATTGTTGGCGGTGCACTAATATAAAGCAAAATATTTATATATAAATTTCTATAAAAAAATGATATGTATACATAAATACATAAATATTATGTATAAATAAATACATAATGATCTGATAATAAAATTATAAGTACAATCTCAAATAGAAAGTAAGAAAGAAAAAAAACTTTCCACTTCGAGCTTTTAAACAGAACTGCCACAATAGTAGTAGTCAGTAGGTAGGACTGTTATGGTCAAATCAGAACTTATATTTTGTATTCAAAAATAAACATTATTGTAACAAACTTCTAGATTTTATATCATTATTATAATTAGATTTAATCTTTACTATTTATATATTTACTTCAAGTTTATAGGCAATAATTTAATTAATTAATTAAAAATATCGTGTGGTGGTTACCTCATGAAACTAGATGGCGTTGTAGTCACTGAAAACTGCTTTAGAACGGTTGCTGTTGACGGTAACAAATATTTCGTCTTTATCCTTAGAATAATGAAATATTTGATGGCCTCTGTAATCTAGCAGTTTAGTACACTGTCTTACTTTCTGATTGTCCCGAGTTTTGTTCCTCGTATGGTACAAACATTTGTATTTATAAGTATGATTGTTTGTATCGGTCTGGGTGTTTTCTATATATATTAAGTATGTATTTATATCAGTTGACCAGTTGACTGTACCCATAACACAAGCTTTGCTTAGTATAGGACTAGAAGAATCTGTATGGATTGTTTAGGGTTATTATTAGGAATGTTTTGTCTAATTAAGTCGTAGTCTAATGGGTTTGAAGCCCAAACAAAAGATTAAAAAAGTTTTTTGTGTAAATTTAAATGATTGACTGATTCACTCTTAACCTCCTCAACCATAAAATTATTTTTATTAAGAACTGATTAACTATACTAGTGATCCCCAACTATAATATTGCGAAATTTTAAACTCCTTCGTACAGTTTTGGTAAAATTTGCAATATTTTTGTATTTTTAATATACATTATTGCGAAAGTGTAAAATAAACTAAACGGAGTTTGGTAGTGTTTACTGTAACGTCGACAATTGATAATACCTCTGACTACCCCATCTGGGATAACAGCCGTGGTAGTATACGGTTTAAGTTCTCATGAGATTGTTAAAAATTTCTCATATTGGTGCAGTGATTCCAATGTTTAGTTTCCTCATAACGAAATCTTTTTCTTTTTTATATCGGTATGGATTCCAAAAGATCCTTTCATCACGGGCTCATGGTTTATTCAGGAAAAACCTCGGAAATACCTTATCTAGGTAACCAGTCGGTCACGCCAAGATATTAAATAAAGGTCGAATAATTCTCTTGCATTGTACCGCCGCCGTTATTTTCGTCTCTACAACTGGCCCGAGCTGAATTAATCCCCGTGCCTCTATCTATGACACGTACCCAATATTTGCACGCTTTTTAATCAGCGATAATACCATTCTCCAATATTTCCCGGTTACGTCGGAAATGAGACCGGAATTACCTGTATCGTGGCCGATTGCTGAAAGGATTGTTATGTTTTCTATATTTTTTATATACCTGAAATGACAAATAAAAGGTATGTAATGCGTAGGAATGAAGATAATATTTTAAGGAATGTGTTACATATGAATGTGGATATGGGCACAGGAAGGCCAAAAAAGAGATGGTCTGTGGAAAGATGATATGGTAAGAAAGGGAGCAAAAAACGAGATTAAGGAAGAAGCAGATGATGATGATTTGAAATGACAAATAATTTATTAGCTCACCAAATAGATAGTGTTAACCAATACAAATAAAAAATCATTTATTCATGTAAGACATTTTAGCAGCTCATGAACATCAAATTTTTTGTATTAATATTTTTTTCCTACCGTCCAGTTCAGTATACAGATTCAATTGAGATGAACTGTCAAGAAATTCAACAGATTTATTTTAAAAGAAGTTTATTTACACTGTGTACTTATGTAGGTGTATATGCGTATCATTAAGTGAAAATCCCGTGCATAAACTAATATTGCCATGCACGTTTGTCATTCAAGTAATCGTTTATTGAGATTTGCTCAATAAATATGATTTAACGGATGTTTTGAATTTATTTAATTCTAATATATATCTTATTGTAATTTTTTATATCCATTCCCATAAAAGACCCATTCACTTTTTCTAAACGATACTAAGTAATAGCAAGTTTGTGTTTAAACCAAATTGTATATAGTTGAACAATACTACGGATACCAGGTTATTATGAGACGATACCATGTTAGGTTATTATGAAGTGATAACATTAATGCGTTGCTATTCTTTTGACGGCCGTGGTGGTCTATCGGTTTAGCACACCGCCATACATCAGATGGTCGCGGGTTCAATTCCTTGCACGGTGTAATCATATATATATATTGTGAGTATGATTGTTTCGATCTGGGTGTTTTCTATGATGAATGTGCATGTATTTAAGAAAATAAATGTATGTATTTGTACCAATTATCTAGTACACATAAACAAGCTTTAGCTAGCTTAATGTAGGTGTAGAAGGCGCTGAATGTCCTGAGATTATTATTATTATTTTGTCTCAGCTTTTGCTAGTTTTTTACTATTATAATTATTTATTATTATTATATTAATAAATCAAATATTAATGATTCCAATGAACAATTTCAAAACAAAGATCACGATTAACATCTAGTAAGTAGGAGAAATAAATCAAACACAGAACTTCAGGTATTCACTTCAATCCTCGCCCTCGTGTAACAGCCGTGACCGACATTATATGACGTATGAGGCTGTTCAGAAGGTTGAACTTGAGTAAATGTGACGCAAGCAGTAATACTATACCGTAATTGAGTTATAACTAATTTAACAAAGTAGGGAACCTCTAAAATTGATAGAGTAGGTGATAACTGTGCAAATTACTAGTCGAATTTGATGAGTCTTATTATAGTATCATTATATATGGAACAACATATATATGGAACGACTTATTGAAGAGGTTAGTTATTGTTTTTTTGTTTCCTTGAATGCGTTAACTAGAAGAACAAGAACTGCAGGTTCGAAATGTTTTTTTTATGTAAGATAGTGGGCTATTTATTTATTTAGAAAAGCTATAGGCTATATAATATCACACTTTTATGTCAATAAAAGCGAAGCATCAATAACAGTATGTTTCGAAAATAGGGACATTTTATTTCTTTTGAAAGCTACATATAAGAGAGAGCTGATATAACTCAAATGAACTGCGCGAATCAGCTAGTCAAAATATTATATTGCTTTACCTCATTCTGCTATAAACGATTTGCTACCTCATGCCGTAGAAATCTTAAATTTTGTAATTGGCTGGTGTAAATGTTACAGTTTAGTGAAATACATGTCAATAAAAAAAAATTTCAGAAACCCTAAATTTAAATACATTTACTATATTAAATTTGCGCTTAAAACAGCATACTGTAGGCATTTGAGTGAGTCTATGGTGAGAGAGATCTGTTACTGCGCATGTTCGACTGAACCTATGCTACGCAGTTGATGCACGGCATGCGATAGCAATCTACTACGATGCACGTCCGCCTGTCTAATATACGCTACGCATTCCAGGGTACAGCTACGCGTAGTCTGACAATCGGCTACGTCGAACTCCGAACTGCGCTCCGGTACGGTTCTACGCTTTTTTTATAATGCTACAATCGGACACGCGTATCAGAGCTAAGCTCCTCGTCTACCGTTCCTTTTAATGGTAAAAACGGCCACGTCAAATACCAACTATGCTATGCTTCTACACTTTCTTCTAATGCTACAATTGGCTACGTCTAACGCCGATCTACGCTACGCTTCTACGCTTTCTTATAATAGTTGCGTAGCTTTGCGTAGAAGAAGCGTAGCGCGAAGAGTAACGTATATCGGAATTTGACGTAGTCGCTACGTTAAACTCCGACTATGATTATCTTCTAGCTTTCTTCTAATGCTACATTTAGCTACAACGTAGCGTTGCGTAGAAGAAGCGTAGCGCGAAGGTTACGTAGATCGTAGTGACTACGTCAAACTCCGTACTAGTTTATCTTCTATGCTTTCTTCTAATGCTACACGGCGCGGACTCTGGATATCATAGTATTTATTCTATTCCGGTCGCTGCAACAATGCACTTTGAACATTAACGGGTTCCATTTTTTGACTGCTATTGATTTTGAAATGTTTGTTAAATGTAGATTTAGCTTCTTTTGTATTTACTATGAGTCATATCATCATTAAAATCATTATCATTATCTGCCCACTGTAATTCTCTGCTGGACATAGGTCTCTCCCAAGGCACGGTCTTCAGCTGTTCTCTTTCAGTTATTATCCGCAAGCCTACGAATGTCGTCGTTCCACTTAGCTGCTGGTTCCACGCTTTCTTTGCTAATTCACAGTCTTCAATTTAGAATTCGTCAATAATATATATTCTGATCATACATATTTGCAAATAAATTGAAACAAAATTTATTAAATAGAAACAACTAAAATCGAACCTTTTTTTCTTAGTTGTTCGCACTGACTGTGCTATCAACTACATTAAGGTAAAAAGCGCCTACGTTACACTTAATGACGTTTGATAAAGTGATGCAGGAATTCGCTATTCGTGGTGTTTCTACCGTGTCCCACTGACCTAATTTTATGATTTTTAAAATGAATAACTCTGTAAAACCTGGGAACTATACGCACAGTGTGAATACCTGCGGCCTGATTTATTCCAGGAAGTGCTTAGAACAAATTAGAGCGATAAGAAAAACGTACACATAACATATACAGTATTTTTTACAGTTTTCGTATTTCTATGCATCAATTATACATTCACAGAATTGACATTAGCTGATTGATAAGAATAACTTATCAATCTATAGACATAAGCTATTTTTGTAGGGTGCTGATAAGGTAGTAAAAGTACAAAATATGAGGTATAATGTCTTAGTTCTCTGGTATGGCAACATCATCAGTGTCATTTAAAAAAAAATATATACAAGTTGCGAACTCACTTAGTAAAGTAGTATACGAGTATCATATGTATTTATTCGAATCTAAATCAAGTTGATCTACTGCACATGTTGTTTTATGATAAGTCACGGGGATATCAAATGAAACAAGTGGATCATAAAAGCACCCCGAACGTTTACTCCCTTTCTGTCAAAATGCTCGAACATTATTTTATCGTTAATAATAAAGCGACCAAGTCTTGGAGCAGTGGATCTAACACAATATAAACGTTTTTTTTATTACTTTGAATTTAATGTAAGTTGGCATTCGGCCCACGTGACCTGTCTAGTCTCATTTCAGTGTTGCCACTTTATGTGCTACCTCACCTGTTTTATGCAAAAATGCAACGTTGTATTTTGGATCTGGTCCACCAATATTGGCCTGGATAAGCGATTTCATGCGAATTTGATGTTTGAAAAGATTTTGTAGTACATTAAACATATAAAGGTATAACGTATTAATATTAAGTAATATTATTTATAAATAATATTATATTACCAAGTAAAATTAGGTATCATAAGTGTTTTATATGGATGTAGATAAATAAAATTATATTTATTTATTTTTTGATTCGGATTTTAAACTCTAAGTTGTTGTCAGATGATTGTCAACACTTAGAATAGAAAATAGAAATTATCATAATAATATGATGACAACACCTAGAATTCTCACATCTCTCAATTTATACTTCAATCCGACATGGTAGGAGAGAGCCTACAGCCCTCTCTTGGGTAGTGTTTTAAGTTATCGATATTTTCTTTTATCAAAGGAGTATTAGACATATATAATAGCACTTATGGGGGTTGAAGCCCCCCCAGTTCCATAATAATGATAGTGATTGATTGATTAACTGATGGATGAGGCCTTTTGTTAAATAAAACCGCCTTGGTCGACTACTCGAGGCAAAGGGGATTGTTAGTAATTAGTAATGTAGACTGATGATTTGCTAGAAACGTACATGTCAGGTTGACCTCCACGCGGTATCGTCCCTTGGAAACCGTCGCGGTGAATTCTTGGTGAATTTGTCACGATTGGCTAACTGACCTTCATGCTCACTTATCATCCTGTACTGGTGCCCGCCAGCGTTAAAATGCTACTCAAACACTGATTTTGTTGCCAGAGAAATATAATGAGGTGAAATTGCATTTGTCGGCAATTGTGTATTGTACAGTAAGCGTGCATGTTCCCTTGTATAGCACTCAAAATTTCTGGTGCTAGCTCGATTCATTCTCAGAATAATTGGGGTCTAATTGTTTTTGTTTTGTATAAATGCTAATAATATACTGATAATTTATTCCATTATTTATGATTAATGATAATGCATTGCCTTAAACTCTCTCTATTTCTCGCGAAGGGCGACAGGCAGAGAAATTAGCCATTATAGTCCCACGCATATACAATTTCTTTGTGTGTCGAAAAATGAACAAATGAACAGTATTTTAATTTATCATTTCGTAAATGTAAATTTATTATACGGGGGTGAATTGATGAGCCAATAAAAGAAAATATATTGGGAGTATCAAGAAATAAAATGTTTACATCTCCCTTGTAAGGTGTAGGTAGTAAATTATTTTTACCTTTCCAAGTGAAATGAAACAAATAATATGAAGTATCTTTGACTTAACCGACTCGAGTGTAAGTTGATGTAATATTTTAGTGAAGATTTATTTGTTTTTTAAAGGTAATAAATAGACAGATAGTAAAACAGACAAAGAAATGTAGTTAATAATATAAATGATAATACTACGATTATTTTATGACGGCCTCGGTAGTCTAGCGGTTATTCACACCGCCATACTTCCGATGGTTGCGCGTTCGATTCCTTGCACGGTACAAACATTTGTATCCATGAGATAATACTTTGTACCGGTCTGGTTGTTTACTATGTATATCATTTATGTATTTATAATATATATATATATATATTTGTATCAGTTTTTAAGTACCTATAACACAAGATTTGTTTAGTTTCGAACTAGATGGCACTGTGTTAATTATCTTAAGATATTATTATTAATAAGAAATTATTATGAGACTATTTGCAATATGTGATACTCATTTAAGTATTTTAATTTTACAAATAACTATAGAATTTGAAAAGACATTACCAAAAAATATACAGTCGAATAGAGAATCTTATTTTTTCAAGTCGGTCAAAAACAAAGTTTTCCTAAAGAGAACTATATCCGAAGAGGATAAAAATTGCGGAAAAGCAGAAATGAACGCATGGAATGACACTCGTAAAATATATCGATAACGAGGTCAAAGACCGGGTATATGTAAGGAACCCGAAAGATAGCCTAGTTTATGGACAGATTTATTTCGTTCCGGCCCCTAATAATTTACGGTCCCTCTCAAAACAATTTTATCGTATGTACGTACTCGTAATGCACACTGCCCGCTACCACAACAGCAGATTTTGACAGTTGTCAAATGACTGACGTTTGTCAACGAGGATTTTGGCGGGAAAAACGTGTGAAAAATCTAGATATATTATACTTGAAATGTAGGTTGGAAATACATTTCTATATAAGTTTTTATTGGCATTTATGTAAAATGCAATTTTCTTTGTAAATATCATTAATCATTGTACATAAACAATGATTTATTTTATTTCATATACCCACTATCTACAACTCCAAATTCCATAGATATAATTTATATGTAATCTTTATGATCATTAGTATGAATTGGATACTTTGTAGATATACATAAATGTAGTTATAATGATTACTTAAGCAATTAACGTTTTATTTTATTATAAATAAAAGATACGTAGTCCTGCAATATACGTTAATTTAAGGGGGTCTTCCTATGTGATGGGTTGAAAAAATCGATTTTTTTTTTTCATAAATTGCTCCCTTAACATGTCTAGAATACGGTAGTAAAGCGATTTTAGAAAATTCGAAGTCGTTTTAAAGATACAGCAGGTAAAAGAAAGAGCGGTTCGGAGCGGTGAGTTGGCAGTTAGAGACCGGGCCTATTGTGTACCGTCGGCTTTATACCTGGCCTCCCTTTTATTAATATATTTGTTTATACAAGTTTAGACACGTTTCTACAGACTTAAACAGAAATTTCTATTGTTATAATATTTTACCGAAGTTATTTTAGTCTTGGTTGAACTTCGAAGAGAGCAACAGCTACAAATTATTTTTTTTCATAATGAGTGGACGGAAAGGAAGTACGAGTGGAAATGTTCATCCTGGTCGTAAAAAGAAAGTTTAGTGGAAACCGTTTTACCCACCAAAATGATACGGTATTTACATCAGCTTCGGCCAAAAAACTTAAAAATAACATGAACATGACCACCTCTAATTCCGCAAGTCCAAGAAGCTATCAAACCGGTTTTCGAAGATTTATCGAAAGACGAATTATTAATTCGTTGTTTAGGAGCAGAGACACAAAACAATAACGAATCTTTGAATTCTTTGATTTGGACTTTCGCTCCTAAACATCTTCATTCTGGTCCCAAAGTTGTTGAAATTGCTAGCTACTTAGCAGTTATTATCTTTAATGAAGGTTTTCAAGGTATTTTAAAAGTTATGTCGATTATGGGATGCCCTGTTGGTCGTGAAGCCCAAGCGTATGTTGAGAAACGGGATGAAAAGCGAATCTTACGCTCTGAGCGGCGCGTAAGTGATGTCGTTAAACAAGCCAGGATTGACTCAAGAGCTGAACAATCTGCTTTAAAAGAGTTTCACGAGAAAGAGGAAGGAATACTCTATGGACCAGGCATCGCCGATTGAGAGTAAGTTGATATTTTAATAGTTTTTAACGGACTTGAAACTTTAAACGCGTTTTTCTCAAAACTGTGTTTTTCAAACTTTCCTCCATTGTATCTCAGAAACGGCTGGACCGAATTACTTGAAATTTACAGGGCACACTCAATATATGTAAACGCATGGAATGAACTATTATCAATCGAAAATTTTCAAAACTTTTTATAGCAAAAAACAAAAAAAAAAACGCCTAATTTGCAACTTTTATTTCAAATGTCTATCAAAAATCCAATTTTTTTTATATTCATTTGATTATAGGTCATTCCGTGCTTTTAAGCCTACAAATTAAAACGCCGTTTTTTTTTTTTTCAGATAAGCCGATCAGCCGGAATCGTGGAGGAAGTGGGAGCTCTTTTTTTCGAGGCGGGGGTGTTCAGAGCGCTGTAACTCTAGTTTGACTGAATATTTTTAGCTGAAATTTTATATTTATACTGTCCAAATATGTGTTAATAAATGATAAAAAACTTGAAGCTCTAAATATTTACTGGTCGTAGAAAAAAAATCCTAAAATATCCCTAAAAAACAGGCCGTCACATAGGAAGACCCCCTTAATTTTCAATAATATACTTTCAGTCTTTAAAGATTGTTTCAGGTTGTAAAAAGATAACAGATAGACAAACATACTTTCCTTTACAGTATGTATGGTTATGTAAAACAAATTATTATACTATAATAATAATAATAATAATTGATTTATTATCAGGTTTTCTCGCTCATTTTGTTAGTATTACAGTTTTCTTATAGTTAATGTTAGTCCACACAGACGAATTACACATATAAATAATAACATAAATAAATATTGCTACTGTATATTATGCTTTCTACATTTTTTCAAACATTTTTTTAAATATGAACTTTAAGTAAATCTAAATCTCACTATTTATCTATGTGAGAGGTAGGGGATTATTATAATGGGTTAGTACAGTCGATTTCTCAGGTCGTGGTTCTTTTTAGAAACTATCGTATTAAGTGCACGATGGATTGACCTCACTTCATGCGTATCCTTCTCCAGTTCTACCCTGCCAGCGTATACCGTTAACCCAAGCTTTAACGAGTGGCCCATTGTCAGTCATCTTCTCCTTCTTCCTTATCGCATTCGTTTCGGATCGGCATAATATGTTCTCATCATTCCTCTCTATTCACAGTCAGTTATTCACTCCTTTTCTTGCCATGTCATCATTCACGCAGTCCATCTATCTCTTTTTGGCCTTCCCCTGACCTTATAATCCACACATTATAAGTCATTAAAAAATTTCTTCATGCGCGTAACATGCTTAAAAGGGATAAAATTTTTTTGTTCACGTATTAATATATACGTTATATTCTATACGTGTGTAAAAACAAAATGTTATAAACGAAGTATTTATTTTGTAAAATGAAAATCCGATTCGGTGAGGATCAAAAAACGTTTTTATTAAAGTCCGAGTGAACGCAGCCTGTGTTGATCCCGAAGCGATGAAATCCGCGGTTGGACTATACTTTAAACGTTGGTGTGGTGACCAGAATTTTGAATGTTTACGGACTGCGATGAGATTTTAATACTCTACTAGTGATTTGTCCCGGCTATGCTCGAACACTCTAACTTTGTGACTTATTGGAATTGGAATAACATCTGTTGGAAAGTAGTTTATTTAAAAACAAAGGAAAGATTCATCCGCCTATGCTAACGGTTTATTCTGGCGGTGTACCATTGGAGAATGATAAGATGAGCATGCGGCCAGATCTGTTAGCCCATCATGGTAAATTCAAGATGATTCAGGAATTCATCATGCTGGTTTCCTGGGGGAACCAAGTGGAGATCAACCTCATCAGTCCACATTATTAACAATGCCCTTCCTCCTGTTGGTAAGTGGTAACCTTCGCCTATACACATGAACAGCACACGGATATAACATTATTATATGACGGTACCACTCGTAATTCCATTTTGGAGGACTAAGATTTCACTCTTGTCCCGTAATTTCACTATCATATTTTGCTGCTTTGTTACTTGTAATTTTTCTGCTGTGGTACCTACGTAGACAACATTTTACAAAATTTGCTTATTCTTGATATATATAATAATAATTTGCCTATTTCTGAAATAATATTGTACATTTAAAAAATCATATTAATTAAAAAAAATGAAAATGTTTATTTAGTACATTTGTAACGTACCCAAAATAAATTAACCTATTTACTTCTCGAATATTATAAATAGAGTCTTATAATAAACAAAAGAAACAAAACTCTACTAATTAGAGAAAAAAGTTTTTAATAAAATCTAAATTGTCTATACCTTAATTTATTTGTAAAGTGATATGTTTACTTTAGTCTATTATTCTTGTTTGTATATGCGTATCTTGTCTCCTGTCTTTTCTCATTATATCCTATTGCTAGAATAAAAATATGAAATATAATATTTTTCATCTGCTCGTATCATATCAAGTGTTAATTCTTTTATGTACTCACAGTATAGTAATGGGCTTTTATAAATGAACTATTCGCGTAGCCACACACTTACCGTGTTGTTTCTACAATCATTTGTATAGCAATCGACCTTGCGGGAAACCCGATGGCAAGTGATTATCACTGCCGACGAGGGTGAGGAAGGTGAATTACCTTTTAAAAGTCGGTGGGTTTGGGAAGGACTTAGGAAAGGGATAGGAGAGAGGATGATGGGTATCATGAACCTCAACTTGCCATGGCCAGCCATATGCGATAACACTTAACGCAGGTATTCTGAAAAGGTATTTCCAAAACCGTGGCAGATAGCCGTCGTCAATGCCGTGACTACAGATAAAATTTCAATATTTTAGTTTTATAATATTAATTCATATGTCTATAAGGTATTAATAATATGGGCCTAGTAGCCTGAAATAAATAAAGAAACCACGCGTACTATACTACGTACTAAATTTAGTATAGTATTTTATATGTATTATTAGTAAAAATCACGGGATCTTACCACGTTTTATATTTATTTGCTGAGTGATTGAAACACTGCCCCGAAATATCGGGAACTCAGTGGTCAGATCCCGTGATTTTTACTAATTATACGTATAAATAATAACTGCGTCAAATTTAAAACAGTATACAGTATTTTAGTTACTAAAATAAACTGTACAGATAGTTATTTAGTTACTAAACATTTTAATATAAAATATATTTTATTTACAAATGTAGGTCATTAATAAAGTATTTTTAATTTCTTATTGAATTCGTACATTACCTCATTATATTATTACAAGCTTTTACTTGTACTAAAAATATAATATGCAATAACCCTTTATGTTTAGTAGATTTAATTTTTTTTTTCATAAAGCGTATTATATTTTTTTTAATTAATTAAATTTTTTGGTCAGTATTTAAAAAAATCCATTAATTTGCCTGAGGAAGTGTGAGTCCAGATTTCATTTTTTGATCTTGTTATAACATTTAAATAAAATATTTTGTTTTTATATGTACTTTAAATGTCTTAACTCAAAACCTGACCGTGTATTTTTAAAAGACTCTGATTTGTTTTTAGCTTATTGCACTTGAAATTACAAAACATAACAATATATTATCCTTTGTTATATTTTGACACTAAATGGCAAGAGGCAATTTATTGTTATATTTTTAAAGTGCAAGTGCAATTTTATTAAAAAAATTAGTTAATACACATATTAACTATTTTTTTTTATCATAATTGCACATTCAAATAATACAAGCAATTAATTTTGTATTCTAAATATGTTATATAACAAGGCAAGCTACCCTTAAACTGGTTGTATTGATAGTTTAATAACAGAATAGATCCCGTAAGTTGTGTAGTCGGGCCAATGCGGCAATTTGTTTAGTATGAACCATGGAGGACCCTAATTCGGTGACCCGGAAACTCGGTTGACGCCCACGATTTATTTTTATCTATTTATCTTCTGACCTCCTGACTCTCCACAACAAATCTCCATCTATATATATTTTCATTAACTATCTGTGGACTCCACTAGCGTAGTGTAGGTAGTAATGTTTTAATAGTCAAATTCAAAAATCATTTATTCATGTAGGACATTTATTATTTACATAGCCGCTTATGAAGGTAACATTTTTAATATTATTATTTTTCCCTACCGTTCAGTTCAGTATATAGATCCAATTGAGAAGAACTGGCAAGAAACTCAATTGAATTCCTTTTTTTAAAAGCCAGTTTATTTACAATGTATTTTTATATAACAACTAACTATTCTGACATTAAATGAAAATCCAGTGCATGAACAATTATTGCTATGCATACTCGGTCATTCAAGTAATAGGCTTTTATTTTATTTATTTAGGCTTTTTTCAGTAAATATGGTATAACAGTCCATACAATACAGAGTTTTATAATATTAATTCATATGTATGTTAGTCTATCAGGTATTTATAATATGGGTCTATTAATTATTAATAGACCCATATTATAAATATGGCGGTATTACTATACAATTATTTAAAAATGAGAATAATTGTACATGTATATATACGCACAATTATTCTCGTTTTTTATATAGTACAAATTTTCTTCAAATTTCTTTTACATTTTCTTTTTAAGTAAAATATATATTTTTCTAAGAGGGCTCGTAAGACAGTACAAAGTGACATATTAAAAAAGGTATCAAAATAATACAAATATTTATAAAAATGATGGTGGACAAGCTGCCATCAACGACGACTACTATTCTCGGTATATTTTTAATCCTTAATCCAAAGTGGCAGGGGAGCCTAAAACCGTATTTCGGATTCATTTTTGGATAAATATCGGCGTTTCCTTCACCAGAGAGTCAGACAGAACTGTAAATTGTCTTTTTTTATAGCATCTGCCAGATTTGATCTCACAACCTTTTGGGCTTAATTCAAAACATTTAACTTGGTTAGGATGCATTCAGTTATAAAACAGAGATATTTATATGACCTTAGATTAAATTTAACATATTTTTTAAAAATAAATTTACACATATTATTTTCTGTTATTTATAAGACTAATAAATAACAAGTATTCTCGGCAATTCATTATTCGCAAGGCAGTTTGTGTATGTGTCTGGGCGGCCAAATGTAAATAACTAAAGTTTGATAGGCTATTATCCATTGATCTGAATGTTGCAGTGGAGTGGATACCTTATACTAGTCTTGTTTTGTCTGGTGCAAGTTTAGTCGTTTTTTGCAATATAAGTAGAACATTTGAGAATTTGCCAAGTTTTACGGTATCTTAGTGTTGGAAAATTCAGTAGGAGCAAACATCTAGTAATATTATGAAGAGAGAGATCGGATTTTGTTATGAGGATAGTAAACTATGGAACCGCTGCTCATATTTGAGAAAATATTGCACTATTTGACAAGTGTATTTTGTGTTAATGTATATAACTTACACCCTGAGCGGATTACTTCGGATTCGCTACAGGCTGATTACATTATCATTTTAAGTTTTGAAATATATTAAATTAGTGCTGGATGGTAGTTAGTATTCACACGTTTCGACTTGTAAAATGTGAACTTACAAGGATTATTTAAAAGAGCAACACACAAGTTTCTTCCTCGTTCTTCTTCTGATGAGACAGATTTCCGAATGAGCGGTACATTAAAAAAAATGTTATGACTATTCAAAAGTGCTTAAATTAAGTTTACTTGAATAAATGAGTTTCTATTCTATTCTATTAATAATATGAATTATGAGGGTCATTATATAATAAAGAATAATGTAATTTTATTTATTAATGTAATTGTAATTGGGTTGAATTTATATAAATATTAATAAGTGCATGTTATGACTTGCTATATATGTAAAGAAGTTTTTTATACTGGTTAATAAACGAAATATGAAATATAAATAATAATAATATAACCAACATATTTTTTTGATCCCAAGACTGGCTAACCTAACGAATTTCTAGTTAGATTCCTGTCGCGTACAGTAAAGTAGCAACAAAATGCAACACCCAAGGAGCGTTGTAATTGGAGCGCACACCCATCAATTCGAAATTGCGATATAACGTACAGATTTTAAAAACCACATCGACTACAGCACATACTTTTATACACTCAACCAAATTTGTAATTTTATAATAGTTTTACCAATAAATTCAAGAAAGTGAGCAATAGTTTCTACACCCCTGTAATCTGCTGAAGCCATCACCTACTTACCAGTTCGTTCATTTGAGCTGAATCATCCCTTACCAATTCCTTTAGTCGGTACTAAAGAAATTCGTTTAAAGAATGCACCTGTCCATAATACTACACAGATCGTCCACTATTGTAAGGAAAGTCATGTTACCCTATTAACTAACGAAGCGAGTATCCCGGCCTTTGAGATTGCAACTGAGAGGAATTCCTTATTTCCTGTAAGGCGTGGATTGTTTGCAACAAATAAAGCTGATCGTACAATTGCATTGTTGTTGGCAATCAAGAACCACAGAGTCGGAAAAGCCTGTAACGGTACTGAGTTTAATTAATCCAATTGTTTATTGTTCTTATATGTGTTTGTACATTCTGTACTAATCGAGCAGTTTGTTGTAGGGTATGACGGTGTTCTTTTTAAGAGATGATAATAGAATTTAGTACCCGCCTGCGCTAACGGTTTACGGTAAAGTGGCATAGGCCGGGTTATTTAATAAATTATAATAGATCGATGCACCCGTCTGCGCTAACGACTTAAACTGGCGGAGTACCAATGGAGGATGATAACATGAGGCTGAGGTCAGTTCGCCCGGGGCAAATCCATCAGGAATTTGCCATGACGGTTTCTAGGAGAACCGCGTGGAGATCAACCTAACACGGTTCAGTACAGTACAGTAGCAATGGGGTCATCAGTCCATATTATTAACAAGCCCCTTTCCCATGGGTAAGACGGGTTAAGGTGGAGAAAGATATGGTAAGATGGGGACCGAAATACTGGTGATGTAAGATTGATGCACCCGTCTGCGCTAACGACTTAAACTGGCGGAGTACCAATGGAGGATGATAACATGAGGCTGAGGTCAGTTCGCCCGGGTCAAATCCATAAGGAATTTGTCATGATGGTTTCTAGGAGAACCGCGTGGAGATCAACCTAACATAGTTCAGTACAGTACAGTAGCAATTGGGTCATCAGTTCATATTATTAACAAGCTCCTTTCCCATGGGTAAGACGGGTTAAGGTGGAGAAAGATATGGTAAGATGGGGACCGAAACACTGGTGATATAATCTCTATTTTTTTTTTAACTAGGGTGGCAAGCAAGCTTTCTCAATTGATGGTAAGTGATAACAATCACTTACACATCAACATCACAATGACCATCATGACATTTTTTCCAAATAATGACATTCCAAAAGGTTAAGGTTGTATCTTCTATAGTAATACCAGTGCTGTAACAGCCTCGGTGGTCTAGCGGTTTAGTACAGCGCTTTACTGCCAATGGTCAAAGGTTCGATTCCTCTTACGGTACAAACAATTGTATTCACGTGTATGCTTGTTTGTATCGGTCTGGGTGTTTTGTAAGTATATTACGTATGTATTTACAAACTAGATGGAGCTGTGTTAATTGTCCAGGCTTATTTATTATTATACCTATATAGATAGGTCACAATAGGGATTTTTTAATGTTTCTGCACTATGAAATTGAATTGTACTCTTTTATTTGTGAAATAAATATAAAGTTTCCATCTTACCCCACTCTCCTCTACTATTGCAAATAAAATCAAGTTTAAAACTCAATATAAAATCCAATCAGGTGGTTCGTTATTGAGTAACAATACTGCAATTTTTATTCAATTACGGAAAAGCAACGTCTTTGTTCTAAATCGATAAAGAGCAACAACCAATTAGCTTTAATGAAAATGTAGAATGTAGTTAAGTAAATACAGGCTTATGTAAAAAATTAAATAACTTAATACAATATCGTACTAATTCCAAAATAAAAATATTGGGAAATCGACTCTATAGTTGTAAATGTAATGTCTGGTTTTAAATAAAAATTTTTTTTAGTTAATACCGTGATCATCATTGTCCACGGATGACTTTGTTGAAAGTTCTCGTGGATAGATATTTCTACGTAATCGTGGGTTCTTCTATATATTTACACCAATTCTACTGCTAATTTGTTTCTTTTCCACAAATTACATATGTATAATATATGTATAATTATTTTAAACTACTATTTAACCCGTACAATCATGACTAGGCGATAATATCTCTAGCAAAACCAATTCAATAAAATTAATATATTTCGTATTATATATTATATTATATAATATTTTGTCGAATTAAGAGTTATTTTCTTTCGTTACTTTTCGGATGTCCATTTCGTTATTTAATGGATTTATATTATTTTCTTTATGGTAGTAGAATTAAACAAAATAATATAATTAAGTAATGAAATTTCTTGTCTATAATTATTTTATTGTAACATACTTCTCTTCGCATGCTCTCTTTTTGTGATTAAATCTTCTATCAAAGATTCATTAGGATACTATTTCAACTTTGTGGACTATATCCGGAATCTATAATGCAATACATAATGCTTCATAACTATACAAATACTCCGTCATTAGTTGATAGGTTCTAGATGGAATTAATTAAAGCTAGAAACTTAGTGCGCGCTAGCGCACGAAAGTTGGTCCTGACAAATGAACTCGTTAAGGTACGTGGAAAGTTTCTTCTACTCGGCTCTATTGTTTCATAATCAATGGGATTACAATCTATTAATATATGGAGAATAAAATAAAAACAAGTGTAATATTTATAGCATGTCAAAAGATAAATTTCATAAATATAGAATTGAAGCAAAAGAAATGATGCTGTCTTACTAATATTGTAAATGTTTTGTTATGGATGTTCGTTTGTTACACTTTCTCGTAAAAAAACTTTTATACAACAGAATAATCTATAGGCTATAATATTAATTGGGCGATATATAATGATGTATGTGTGATGCAATCGAAGTTGCGCAGGTACGTTGGTGATGAATAAAATAAAAACAAATGAACTGGTTAAGGTACGTGGTAAGTTTCTTCTACTTGGCTGATTTGTTTGATAATCAATGGGATTATTATCTATTAATAAATGGAGAATAAAATAAAAATATTTTATTCCTTTAGGGGTGGAATTTATCAAAATCCTTTCTTAGGGGATGGCTACATCATAATAGCTTTATGCAAGCAAAGTCTCAGCCCGATCGGTTTAAAATTGACGAAGTTTCATATAAATTTTCATCCCCTATTTTATCCTCTTGGGGGTAGAATTAATCAAAATCCTTTCTTAGAGGATGCCTACTTCATAACATCTACCTGCATGCCAAATTTCAGCCCGATCCGTCCAGTGGTTTGGGCTGTGCGTTGATAGATCACTATGTCTGCCACTTTTCAGTTATATATATTTAGATATGTTATTAGGTCTGTCATAAAGCCATCACAATATATTACATTCTATATAACATGTTATTGTTATATAATTCAAAGGTGACTGACATAGTGATCAACTCACAGTCCAAACCACTATACGGATCGGCCTGAAATTTGGCAAGCAGGTAGATGTTATGACATAGACATCCGTTAAGAAAGGATTTTGATTAATTCTATCCCCAAGGGGATAAAATAGGGGATGAAAGTTTATATTAAAAGGTTACTTTTGGTATTTCGTATACTGTCATTTTGTATGAAACCACTACTTCTCTTACTACGTTAATAGTAACATTTTTCAGTCTTTTCCCATAAAGTTTAATAAAGCTTGTCATACTTATTAGAGGCTTCTAAGTAAACAATTTATATTTAAATATCAACTGCGAAATGGGTTTAATGGAAAAAAATGCTGTCTCGCAAGATTTTTATAGCTTCAACCCGAGTCGGATACTAAAAATAAAAACGGTGAGTAATATCGTTCGGTGTAAGACAAAAGCAGTGAGCGTTTATAATTTTTAATACTAGTATTGTGAAAATGTATAATAATTTCTTTAAATGACTTTCCTGTATAATATAGTATAATACTTAGTTAGTATAATACTTAAATAACCTTTCATTTTGTTCTTTCATGAAATAATGTAACAGACAACATCGGTGCTTTAGCAAACAGCCTTATTGCCTGATACTTCAAAGTAACATTTGCAATTAATTACGGCTAGTAAGACTAACTAAATATTATCTACTAGGCACTGCCGTGTCTAAACTGTGTCGAGCTTTACATTTTACTATTATTATTTATTATATAAAATTTTTTCCGCAACACCTTGCTTCCGCTCGTAGCGATTTCGATTTCTAGTACAGTGCAAAAATTTGTATTCATGAGTAGGACTATTGCAATCGGTCTGAGTGTTGTCTATGTTTATATTTAAAAAAAACTATATATTTATATAACATTTAGTATTCATAACGTATGCTCTGGTTAGCTTGAGACTAGATGCCACTGTGTAAAGTGTCCTGAGATATTATTATTATCATTTTACAATGCGTTCCACTGCTTATATATCTTTGGCATTTTATTTCTGAAGAGAACAACTGACTTAAGTCATTTCAACATTAGAATTTAAGTAGATATGAATACAAAATACAAAGTATGGCTGCGTATCAGATTATAATTTTTTTATTGTATATATAAATTAAATACAATATTCTAAATTACTCTTTGATTGAATATCGCGACCGTCTATGACATGTACGTTATAAATTAACGCAACGGAAGAAAATTCTCAAAGGTATATAAATCAAATTGCAGATGTAACGAGAGGCCTCACCTCGACTAATTTATCGTTACATACTGATCGTGTCCTCTCTATTTTAACAAGCTTCCTACTCAAGTATGCTACCTATTTGCTAGGGATGGGACATTCTTTATAAAAAGATCGATTATTAATTATACGTTTAAAATTTAAAATTATTTTTGTTAGTATGATGATCGAATAAATAAAAATGTTTTTTTTTATTAAATAACAAATACATTCTGTAATAAATTATATGTCCTTAACACAAAATTTTGAGCCACTTGGTCTGTGATTGCACCTTTTTTAATGGTCACCATTTGGTTGTTTATTAGACATGATGATATAAGAATAAAAACAATGAGCCGTAAATTCTTAATATTCGTTCTTAAATCCATTTTAATGTAGTATCAGAATACTGTATTGAAATTGTTTAGACAACTCTAATTACATCGACTGTAAGTACGTTCTAGTCGATATTAATATCGAATAGAAATATCGTATTTCATACTACGTCAAAATCGATTAAAATAGTTATTTCTACTATTAATATTAAGTTAGATTAGGTGAATTGACTTTTTTATTTAATAATATTCGATTATTTTCCATAATAGATTATTTATTCACATGCCAACAACAGCTGGTCTGGTAACAAGACGCGTAATCATTATAATGGTATAGTCACTTGGTTTTTTATAAATGATGCTATATTTGTAGTCTGAAGTACATAATAAACCATATATCTATCAAATATATCTGGCTCATCCGTCATACTCGTGAACGAGTGCTGCTTGTAGGGACTGGTCTGTTCTTATCACTACGACTGATTTAATCTTATTGTATATTTATATTTGACCCAAAAAAAATAGTGCTGGTTGGTAGTTTGTATTCACACGTTTCGACTTGTAAATGTAAACTTACAACGATTATTTAAAAGAGCAACACATAAGTTTCTTGCTCGTTTGTGATGAGACAACTTTCCAAACGAGCGGTAGATGAAAAAAAATTGTTATGACTATTCAAAAATGCTTAAATTAAGTTTATTTATTTTATTTATTTATTTAATTCAGGCTACATGGCCCATATTATAAATACCTTATAGATTAACATACATAAGAAATAATAATAAAATATGTAAATAAATTTGTCTCTATAATCACGGCACTGACGACGGCAATCTGCCACGGTAGCGCCGATAGACCACCCCCTTCGGCCAGTAGTCCTCCTTCATGAAGGTGGGCAGCATGTTGGTGGGGACCAGGACCACGAACGCTTTGAAGCTCGCGTTGTGACTCGATTCCAACTGCGTCACCCTCAATGTCAGGTTGCTTTTAGTCCGGATGTAGTCAACAATGTCCTGTTCCTTGGTAGCGTAGTGTAGGCGGGATAGGTTTGCCGTTGTCGGTGTTTGAATAAATGATTTTCTATTCTATTCTAATAAATCTCTCTATTGTTACAGTTACAATAATATTATATATGTGTCTAACGAACAAGCTTATGGGTAATAACTAGTGTAAAGGTATAGTCACTTAGTTAATAAACAATAGCATCGTGTACTTGCAGTCTGAAGTATATAATAACAATTTTGTTACCTACAACGATATTAAACTGTTGAGGGCTGAACTCAAGAGTCTTCATAGCATGCATACAAGAGGGGATATATGAAAGTAGATGGAGAAAGTCATTAAATATAATACTTATTGACAAGGAATTTCATTTTGATTTATTAAGTAGCTCCTGCTCGCAATTTTGAAGGGATTAAAAGTAATATATAGACTACGGTTAATACCATTCAAAATTGCGAGCCTCTAGCCTAAAGTATATTAATACGTGAAGTAAAAATTTGGTACCCCCTTTTATACGAATATTGCGCAAACGGTGGTATATGAAAATTCGCACACTTATTCTTCTTGCACATGCATATAAAATAATTTACATGCAAATATAAATATAGAATTTATTGTATATTAAATTTTATATATTTGATACACACGCATAGAAGTTATAGTCTTTGAAAATAGAACCTTAATAACGTTTATCTGTTCGTTGACTATACATTAACGATGTATAAGAATAACTGTTATTGGGAAACATTACTTTTTGTCAGTATATTTGTGCGCGTAGGTCTTAGACTCGCACGCTGATCGCTGCGACTGAATCAATTTGGGTGACGTAATAAGTAACTTCTTTTGGTCAAATTTAGTAAAGTTGTTATGGTATGAAAAGCTCATTTAGAAAAGTAATATACTCAATATTAACAGAGCTACAATAGATACTATTATTACTTACAATATAATGATTTATGTTTGTGCTCTTAGGCAGGTGTGATTCCTTAGATCTGCAGAACAGCAAATAATAGGTCAATGACAGCGTAATGTCTGTTGCTGTTTATGTACATAAACCATGGTTATTACTTCAAGCCATCTTACTTGCCATGCCAGTTATATAAAATAATAATAATACAAAGAAGAAATATAATATGAAAAACAGTAGATAAAAAGTGTTAACAAAATGCGGTCTTATAAGAAATTTCTTACAGACAACCTGGAAGAACGGACTTAAGTTCCTAAAAAAGGTGGGCGGCATACACAGGACACAATGTTTACTAAACAAATAAATATACATACATATTATAGGTATAAATATGTATACTTCGACATACACAATACATATATTCTACAGTTAATTTTAAGGCTTAAAATTATCATCTGCGTGGAATCCAGTCATAAATAAATTCAAGCAAAGTTCAGTAGCATCAATAGTCAATAAGTGTACGGATACCGTGAGTGCTGTGTGTCGCGAACTTTCGTTAAACAATCTAGTGACGGTAGATAAAGAAAAAACTGCTGTCATTCATCATTCATCATCATATCTACATTGACTTCGCTGTTACTCCAGTCAGCTCGTGACCACGACTAGTGCAACCTAGTCGAAACGTCGAGAGAGGTAAATACCTTTATTTGCCATAAAATTATTCGTATTAAGACCCGGTTAATAATTTAAATAATGCATATATACTACACATTGGAAGTATGTAATTAAAATAAAAAAAAATACCCTACATAAATTTTTTTTTTATAATTAGTACAATACCACAATGAACACTGTACAATTACCATGTGGATCATTAGCTGTAGTGGAAGATCATAGTAAGATTGATTCGGCATCGAAATTAATTGGTATGAAAACGGTAGGGAGTAGAACAACCAGACGCGGGAGACATCTGTCAGTAACGCGTAATTAAGCCCCGATAAGCCCAACTCCGATACTGACATGGTCCGTATATCTAGACTAAATTAGATTCATCTTAAGCCAATCGTTCGCTTATAGGATCTCGATACAGCATTAATAGGTTTGAAGCAATTAGAAATAGGCAAATGAGTTTCAGTTCAATAATTTTTGCGATAAATATAGACATGTCCCTCTATCCTTAACAGAAGCATGATGTCAATTTTATCTCAAATATTTATTCTAAAAACACAAATAGGTCAAGAAAAAATTCCAGTTCGGCTTTAATATAATAAAATTTATAAAAAAGTTTTCGTGCAAAACTGAGCTATTGAGGACTCTAGTCCCTCATGTAAAATTCGTCTCATTGGTCCATCGCAAGTCTGTAATTAAATCGATTAACAATATATTTATTTCTTTATTTTAGGAATATTAACGCTGTAATTTTACGTGTTACTGATTATATTCAATTGTTCTAACCCAATTAATAAACTTCACAATAGTACATGGTCTTATTTACTTTGTTATTTATTTATAAACACTTACAGACAATGTGTCTATAAGTGTCTGCAAACTTAGATGTTTGTTTAATTGTTTCCTGTTGAAAATATCAATAATAATATAATATATATTTTTAAAAATATAATAATAATAATAATAATCTCAGGACAATTCACACAGCGCCATCTAGACCCAAGTTAAGCTAGCTAGAGCTTGTGTTATGGGTACTAGATAACTGATACATATACATAGATATTATTTTTTTGTAAATACATACATATCATACATAGAAAACACCCAGACCGATACAAACAATCATACTCATGGATACAAATGTCTGTGCCGTGCGAGGAATCGAACCCGCGATCATCGGTCGTAAAGCGGTGTGCTTGACCGCTAGACCACCGAGGTCGTCATCTCAAATATGTGATATATTATAATTTTTACATATTATAATATACAAAATCATTAAGATTGAATGCAGCTTCTGGTACATACCGAGATATACCGTGACCACATCTCGTATAGCATGAGACAACGTTCATCTAAATTTCAGTACAGAACTCGTGAACTCAGAAAAAAATTGTTTTACGAAGTTAGCCACGGGAACTAAGTCACTAATGTAACTTTACGAGGGTCTGAAAACGAGATGTCTCTGAGGGCACTAGAGTCGTCAACGAACCAACCGTAGTTCGAAGTAAGTGCAATTCAGGCCGACACAGAGACATAATATTGGAACAGGCATACAGAATTCATAGACATAGTCGTAAAGGGTACAATACCTATAATCAGTTAGAATACATATGATTAATACAGTTAATCAAGACCGATTAAGACGATTAACTATATTAATCATATGTATTCTAACTGATTAGAAGTATTGTACTGTTTACGACTACTACATTAATAATATTATGGTAAATGTTCTTTATTTATTTGATTAATTGTATAGTCATAATTGTATACCACGTCGAAATTCAGTTAGAATACCAATTATTAATAAAGTTAATCTGGTCCTAACACAAATAATTTTATAGTAAATATTTATTTACTAAAATAACTATACTGTAAAAAAAACATGGGAAATAATGCGAACTTAATACCAGAAGCATCCTTTGAAACTATGGGATGATAATAAACCTAACTTAAATATTGTATTCAAAGTGTAATAAAGAATATATATGCATTCTATTCGTTTAATTTTTATGTACACTGCTCATGTAGTTGCTCCATATTTCATTCTTCTTTACAACTTTTTCAATTTTAACTATAAACTAACATCTTTGCTCCTTGCCTGAAGACTTCCTGGAATATGGAAAAAATACATTTTTCTTTGGTAAACCCGAGTTTACTAAGAAAGATATAAAGTGATTTGTTTGTCTCTTCTACGGTCTTTTAATTCTGTGATGTTAGCTCACGCAAACTCTCGGATGTTTTAAGCATCCCAACATCCCGTGGGATTTGCTGGGTAAGCACAATGGGGTCGCGCGTGCTACTTAAGCATGGACCTCTCATTACCAACTTCATAAACAGTATTTATTGTTGCAATACATAGCTGATGTCATTCTATTGCATGAATTTGCAAATATATAGCAAATTATTGTTTCAAATATTTTCTTGTATAGGTGTTAATTTATTGACAAGGATTTTATTGACAAATATGACACCAATTTCAGGATTATCTATCAATGAATGCAAAACCTAGTGTATATTGGTATTACTGAAAATTCTATCAAAACCTTAGCTCATGTTTGTTTAATGTCAATTGTTGGATCAAAATAAGTATTTTGCTATTTAGTACTTAATTTTACATCTATACTTCCTTCAGTTTTTTATATTATTTTCCTTCTTTTTCAAGAACAAAATATTTTTATTCATATATGGATACTCTTATGATATGTCAAATCAATAGTTACTTCGGAATGATTTCGAAGAGAAGAACTGACAAAAACTTAGCACGTATTCTTTTTAAATAAATGTTGCAAATATTTACAATAATACAGATTAATTTTTAAATTCAAATTTGGGAGAATAGGGCAAATAGTCTAATCAATGTTCGTAACCCTTATAATACTTAACTCTGTAGTAATTAATAGAGTAGTCTGATTTAATAGAGGACAAATGCACTGCGATTACTGTAATCATGGAGCCTAGGTTATTATTATAGTTATAAAAGTTGTAAACATTACATTCCAGTACTGGTCCCCCCAAAGAATTGTTTTCGGAAATAAATCGAGATACATATACACAAGTTACGTATTTGCTCTTCATATTTATAACTAGAGGGTACTTGGGGTTGATGGCCGAGGACTATTTGTACGGAGAACAAATATTTGTTGACTCTCATATTCGTGTTTGATTTGTCATATGAGATATTGGATCACCGCTATTAGAGACAATTAAATTGGTATCCGTGAAGTATATTGGTACATATTTTTGATACATAACAGAATAACTATAGTAATATTAAAAATATGTAAGATTTTGTTGTATGTACTTAAAAATATTTAAAAATCGAGTCGTAAATATGATTTGGATGTATGGATAAATTAAAAATATCATGATATATTTTTAAAATATTATTACACTATGTTAATTTTAAAACTCATGTAAATTTTATACTAATACTTCTATATATAATTATCATCATCATCATCATCATCTCAGCCCGGATGACATTCACTGCTGAAGAAAGGCTTCCCAAACTTCCCTGAATAAAGGTTTCCACGACGATCGGTCCTGCGCTGCTCACATCCAATGCCTTCCAGCGATCTTGACCAGATCGTCGGTCCACCTTGCTGGAGGCCCTCCCACGCTACATCTTCCGGTCCGTGGTCGTCGCTCAAGGACTTTACTGCCCCAACGGTGATCTGTCCTATGAGCTATGTGCCCTGCCATTGCCACTTCAGTTTTGCAATTCTTCAGGCTATGTCGGTCACTCTGGTTCTTCTGCGGATCTCCTCATTTCTGATTCGATCACGCAGAGAAACTCCGAGCATAGAGCTCTCCATCGCTCTCTTTGATACTTTGAGCTTATTCATGAGGGCCATAGTTAGCGAACATAGTTATATAAATACAATATATATCCTGATGAAGTCCAAGAAATTGAATCAAAAGACGAAAACATAGTAAGTTCATAAAGTTTACGAAATTCGAATGTTTAAATAAATACCGTATATACAGACTATTAATTTTTGCATTGTTAGATTTTTGCTTTATTTCAGAATGACCTATGTGTGTATGTTAATATACGCACAACCCACAAAATGTTGTGCCCACGAGCATGTCTGAATGAGTACAGATGACTACAGTTTAGCATATTCTAATATTGATTTCGAAGCCTTTATTCGGCTTATAAGCTCCACAGATGTTCGGAAATTGATCCACAACCGGTATAAAATATCTGAGAATTGAATTTCTTACGTTCGGGAATAGAATTTCCAATATATCTGTACTGAAGCTTCAAATGGAATACGAGTACAGTTATATTTCATTGCTGTAATTTAATATTGAAAACTAGACGACGATTTTCGATTACCACTCGTAGACTAGTTCTACAGCAATTTACATTCAAATGCAGTCTAAACGCTGCAACATACATGTACGAGATTATAATATAAGATTTACATGTTACATGATTTATAATAAAACTAGCTACTCGCCCTGGCTTCGCACGGGTATACATTTATTTATACAATATATAAATGTACATATGGCGAACTTAACACCTAAGGGCGTTTTCTACCAGTCAACCAGAAGGTAAACTGAGAAGTTAGTAAGCACCGCATTATAGTACAAATACTTACGTGGTAACTTTACAATAAAACATATTATTAGACATACATACTTACATACGATACATAAATAAATAAATATATATATATATATAAATATCCCCTTGGGCACTTTGTGGCTCAGACGTGCCGTATAGGTAGTTTTTTGTTGATCCTTTTTCACTTGTTGATCCGGAGGCCTTTTGTTGATCTAATGCCAGATGACCATATATAAATGTTGATCCGTTTTGAGCCACAACTGTCACGACGAGTAATAATAATAATTAAGCGATTTATACACGATTTTATACAAATCCACCTTTTTGGCATACGAGCAGTTCTTGATCCAATTCAAACGGGCCAATCAGGGTGCAGCATTTGCCAAGGGCTTCCTCATTGGCACGTTTGGGCTACTACATTATGGCTACAGTAACTTAATAATGTCTAGCTAGTATTTCAAAAATAATAGTCTACCTAATCTAAATATTTATAGAAATGAGTCTGGAGTAACGTGACTCCAGATCAAACCTCAATACTTGTTATTTTTTGGATGGGAATCTTTTCTTTTGTAACAACGTTACTGAGCGAATAAAGAGAAGACGCAACGGCGGATCCAGGGGGGAGCGTCATGGAGGTCATGGGAGTCATGGGGGCGTCATGACTCTTCCCCCCCCTTAGCCCAGAACTTAGGTAGACCACTAATTGAACTAAAAAATAATGAAACAGCAAATTTTTTTGCACGATCGGAGTGTTGGTGCAGTAGTATTAATTATAATTAAACATTGTTACTTAAAACATAACAGTTAAAGTACTATAACACTAAAAGCAAAATAGGTATTTTCAAAATACTTTTTCAAAATAAATTACCCTTTGAGTTTTTGTTCAAACCTCAGATATTATATTTATTTTAGGTATATCAATCAATACATAGTATAGCATAGTACAGTCTGTCTGTCTGTCTGTTTGTTCCGGCTAATCTCTGAAATAGCTGGACCAATTTTGACGGGACTTTTATTGGCAAGTAGATGATGTAATAAGGAGTAACTTACGCTACTGTTATTTTAGAAAAATAAAATAAAATTTCACGCGGACGAAGTCGCTGGGGCCAGCTAGTCTATAGATATACCGAGATTTAATGTTTAAGTTGCTATTATGTTATTGACAAAATTTTACTGTAATGTTACTATTACGTTATCCTACACAATTTGTATTATTTTGGATGAATAAATAAATAAATAAATAAATAATAATCTATACATTTAATAAAAATTGGAGTGTCTGTTTGTAATATTGAAAAAACCGTTTTTTACTACGTGCATATGAATATATATAAGGTACATATACCAAAATAACTATTTTTATAATTTTAGTCTGTCTGTCTGTCTGTCTGTTTGTTCCGGCTAATCTCTGAAATGGCTGGACCGATTTTGACGGTACTTTTTTTTGGCAGGTAGCTGATTTATAAGGAGTAACTTAGGTTACTTTTATTTTAGAAAAATAAAGTTAAATTCCACGCGGACGAAGTCGCGGGAACAGCTTGTTTTTAATAAAAACTGTTTATTTGATAAAAAAACATCTTTTTTGTGGTACTTGAGAATGTTGAAGCCTGTTGTTTGTAATATTGAAATAACCGTTTTTTACTACTTGCATATGAATATAAATACGGTACATACACCAAAATAACATATTTTACAATTTTTGTCTGTCTGTCTGTTTGTTCCGGCTAATCTCTGAAATGGCTGGACCGATTTTGACGGGACTTTTTTGGCAGGTAGCTGATGTAATAAGGAGTAACTTAGGCTACTTTTATTTTAGAAAAATAAAGTTAAAAACCACGTGGACGAAGTCGCGGGAACAGCTAGTGTATAATATATTAGAGATACCTACGTGTTTTTTTATTGATGACTAGCTGTACACGGGATTTCGTCCGTGTTGAATTTAACTTTATTTTTCTAAAATATAAGAAGTTAAATTCCACGCGGACGAAGTCGCGTGTACAGCTAGTTGTCGGTAGTCTAGCGATTTAGCTAGCACACTGCTTTGATTCCTGCTTGGTGGTCGAGGGTTCGATTCCTCGCACGCTGCAAACATTTGTATTCATGAGTATGATTGTTTGTAACGGTCTGGGTGTTTTCTATGTATAGATAATATATATGTATTTACGAAAAAAAATCTTTGTATTTATATCAGTACCCATAACATAATCTTCAGCTAGCTTAACTTTGGTCTAGATGAAGCTGTGTGAATTGTCCTGAGATTACTATTATTACTATAATAAATCTTTTCAAATCAGCCGATGTTTATTTTTGCCATAATACGTGCTGTTACCATGTGATAATATTACGTACGTACTTATTAAACTATTAACTTATTATTAAATTATTAACTATTTATACTGTTTTAAATGTGATGCGTTCATTATTTATATTTCCTTTGAATTAAAGACAAATGTATATATATATATATATTTATATACACTTGCACACTTAGTTGATCCAGCCACGATCCGTAGATATTGCTGATCCACTGTCTCTCTCTTTCTATCACTATCTTTGTATTCTAATATGCGATGTTGCCGTTCCGGCCGAGACCATGCGTTGTTGCCAAATGTATCGTCGATAGTAGTAGATACTTATACTCGATATATATTTTTTCAACAATTTCCTGCAATAGTGAATCCGTATCGGCATTTTTTTTAAATGCACAAAGATTTTTTGGCTCTGAATATATTTAAAAATCATTTACTTGTGTGTTGATGAATTTATATACTAGTACATGAAGTACCTAATACTTGTTTTGATTTGAATAGGTAGCGATATTATGAATTTATTATACGTAATCTAAAGATTTTGACGAAATAAAAGTAATTAGTTATCTGTTAACCTTGACTTCATGCTGGCACCAGTATTATAAGATGATGAACATACTCTTCGAAAACTTACAGCAGAAATATCGTGTTTGGACTCATTAGATAGGTCTCGATGAATAGAGTTTAAAAAACTTAAAATAAATGGTACATTAGAAATAATGTATAAAAACCCCTTACGTAAAATTCAACCACTTTAAACTTAATAATAATAATAATTAGGAAAAGAGAAAAGCTATACATGCACTGAAAGTAATTGATGCCTTCCACACAATATTTTCAGTATTAAACAACTCTGTTTGTTCAGTAAAAGTGTAAATACACTGGTAACCTTTAATCATATTTTATATGCAAACATTACATATACAAACACTAAAGTTTTATTTCAGAATAGCCAGTAGTTTTCAAGAAATAAGTCTTTGAAATTGTACGTGTAACTTATATATATACTACTAGTTTTTTCACCATAACAAACAACACCAATATGGCCTAGTTAGTAGTTTACCTGTGTACCAATTAATAATAATAGTAATCTCAGGACAATTCATACAGCTTCATCTAGACCCAAGTTAAGCTAGCTGAAGATTATGTTATGGGTACTGATATAAATACAAAGATTTTTTTCGTAAATACATATATATTATCTATACATAGAAAACACCCAGACCGTTACAAACAATTTAATAATAAGTTAATAGTTTAATAAGTACGTACGTAATATTATCACATGGTAACAGCACGTATTATGGCAAAAATAAACATCGGCTGATTTGAAAAGATTTATTATAGTAATAATAGTAATCTCAGGACAATTCACACAGCTTCATCTAGACCCAAGTTAAGCTAGCTGAAGATTATGTTATGGGTACTGATATAAATACAAAGATTTTTTTTCGTAAATACATATATATTATCTATACATAGAAAACACCCAGTCCGTTACAAACAATCATACTCATGAATACAAATGTTTGCAGCGTGCGAGGAATCGAACCCTCGACCACCAAGCAGGAATCAAAGCAGTGTGCTAGCTAAATCGCTAGACTACCGACAACTAGCTGTACACCCGACTTCGTCCGCGTGGAATTTAACTTCTTATATTTTAGAAAAATAAAGTTAAATTCAACACGGACGAAATCCCGTGTACAGCTAGTCATCAATAAAAAAACACGTAGGTATCTCTAATATATTATACACTAGCTGTTCCCGCGACTTCGTCCACGTGGTTTTTAACTTTATTTTTCTAAAATAAAAGTAGCCTAAGTTACTCCTTATTACATCAGCTACCTGCCAAAAAAAGTCCCGTCAAAATCGGTCCAGCCATTTCAGAGATTAGCCGGAACAAACAGACAGACAGACAAAAATTGTAAAATATGTTATTTTGGTGTATGTACCGTATTTATATTCATATGCAAGTAGTAAAAAACGGTTATTTCAATATTACAAACAACAGGCTTCAACATTCTCAAGTACCACAAAAAAGATGTTTTTTTATCAAATAAACCGTTTTTATTAAAAACAAGTTGTCCCCGCGACTTCGTCCGCGTGGAATTAAATTTATTTTTCTAAAATAAAAGTAGCCTAAGTTACTCCTTATAAATCAGCTACCTGCCAAAAAAAGTACCGTCAAAATCGGTCCAGCCATTTCAGAGATTAGCCGGAAAAAACAGACAGACAGACAGACAGACTAAAATTATAAAAATAGTTATTTTGGTATATGTACCTTATATATATTCATATGCATGTAGTAAAAAACGGTTTTTTCAATATTACAAACAGACACTCCAATTTTTATTAAATGTATAGATGTATAGATTATTATTTATTTATTTATTTATTTATTCATCCAAAATAATACAAATTGTGTAGGATAACGTAATAGTAACATTACAGTAAAATTTTGTCAATAACATAATAGCAACTTAAACATTAAATCTCGGTATATCTATAGACTAGCTGGCCCCAGCGACTTCGTCCGCGTGAAATTTTATTTTATTTTTCTAAAATAACAGTAGCGTAAGTTACTCCTTATTACATCAGCTACTTGCCAAAAAAAGTCCCGTCAAAATTGGTCGAGCCATTTCAGAGATTAGCCGGAACAAACAGACAGAGACAGACAAAAATTGTAAAATATGTTATTTTGGTGTATGTACCGTATTTATATTCATATGCAAGTAGTAAAAAACGGTTATTTCAATATTACAAACAGACACTCCAATTTTATTTACATGTATAGATGTATAGATTAAAAAAAAAGTAACAGTCATAAGGGTAGTCGTATGCCTAATATATATAATAATGTAATAAATTCATTTAAACAGAAATTGCGGGAACATTATTTAAATTTGTAACTTTTTTACTGTCCTTCTCCTTTTTTCACATCTTTCTGTTATATCCATATAGTTCTCTCTATATTTTCTGATTTTCTTACTTTCAATTTGAGACTGTACTTATAATTTGATTATCGGATCATTATGTATTTACTTATATATAATATTTATACATTTATGGGTTATATTTAGATATATATTTATGTATGTATATTGTTATTTTTTTATAGAAATGTATATTTTGCTTATCTTTATTATCTTTATAAATCTTTTTTTGACATTTCTTATTTATATTAGTGCACCGCCAATAATCTTTCGCTGCACTACTCATGGTTGCCTGGTAAATAACGCGGCAAAATATTAAGTCCGCCACATGTACAAATTTTTTTGTGCATTAAAGTTAAAGAAATAAAAAAATACACTACTGTTTAATGAAAATGCGTGTTGTCTAGTGCTTTGAGATGTATCAAAATAAGGTCAACAAAAAAGTCCGTGATGGTATATGTCTATCTCTTAAGGATAACCAACAATAACCATTTTTTATCTTTTACATTTTACGGGATTTTTTTTTATCGTATGTTTCCCTTAAAATCATGTAAACTATGTTATTATGTCATAATCTAAAGAAATAATAATATTTTATAGTGACATATCCACTATAAAATACCAAAAAGTAGCAATGTAATTCGTTACGCGCGAATCAGGTGTTATAAGGTCAAAGGTCGGTGCACCCCGCGTATTTGATAAATAGTGCTTCTCTGGATGTCTTTAAGAGAAAATGGCAGTATGTACGTGTATATGTACAAGTCCTTAAGTGTTAAGTTTTTCAAATGTACATACAGTAAAGAATAAATATTTTTAAGTACAGTACTTACGTACATTAATATAATACCTACTTTTTACTTGTATCTATTGTTATCAAAATTAAATTATAAGTTCTTAACTTGACCACGACTATGTGACCCTCTCTTGGCGCCAAAACGAGTGAAAAAATGAACAGCATACGACGACGACGCAGTACCTATAGAGTGGAGCAACTGCTTATTCAGTTTTATTCAACTATTTAGTCCCTCCACCGTTACAATGAATGGAGGCGGATATTACAATGTACGTAGCATTGCGAATATAAAATATCTAGATTAGGTATAATAAATTCATAATTCATAGGCCGTTACGGTATCAGAGCCAAAGTCTTCTTTCTTTGTTTATGTACGTATGTTTTGTTTTTATATTACTATGTAATGATTGATATACCTAAAATAAATAAAATATCTGAGGTTTGGACAAAAATTCAAAAGGTACTTAATTTTTAAAAAGTATTTTGAAAATACCTATTTTGCATTTAGTATTTGAAATACAAAACACAAAACTATTTTTGTTTTTAGAGTGACATTTCTATGAATTCACTGTCGATAGCGAGCGGTGCGATGGAAAAAGATAACCGTTTATAAAAATATAATAAATAACCCTGGACAATTAACACAGACTGATACTGAACTGATATAAATAGATATTTTTATTTTGTAAATACATATATAATATACATATAAAACACCCAGACCGATGAAAACAATCGATGACCGATGAGTACAAATGTTTGCATCGTGCGAGAAATCGAACCCGCGACCATCGGATGTAAAGCGGTGTGACCACCGAGGCAGTCGAAATATATAAATAATCTTATGAATTTAATTTATTCTAATTTGTTTATGTGCGCGGGGTGCGGTGTACGGTGCTCCCCCTGCCTCCACCGTTGCTGGAGCTTGCATGTATGGAGCATTGCGAATATAAAATATCTAGATTAGTAAATTCATAATTGATAGACCGTTACGGTATCTATATATATTCGGATTAAAATAAGTATCGCAGTAAGGACCAGTATATAAAGTGATCAACACAATTAACTGATTTTTGAAATATATATACAGAGCCAAAAAGTCTTTGTGTATTCAAAAAATATCTAATTTGTTTGTGTGCGCGGGGTGCGGTGTACGGTGCAGGGGGACCCTGCCTCCACCGTTGCTGGAGCTTGCTTGTATGGAGCATTGCGAATATAAAATATCTAGATTAGTAAATTAATAAAGTCATAATTGATAGACCGTTACGGTATCTATATATATTCGGATGAAAGTAAGTATCGCAGTAAGGACGAGTATATAAAGTGATCAACATAATTAATTGATTTTTGGAATATATTCAGAGCCAAAAAGTCTTTGTGTATACCAAAAATTTAGCCGTTCGGAGCCATTCAGTCACGAATTATTAGTAAAAAAAGTGTCGAGTATATCGTACTATCGACGAATATATATGGCCGCATCGCAAAATAGAATGCGACGTTGCCATACCGCCTGAGATATACGCGATAGGTGTGAAGTTATTCAGTGCAAAAGGTGGAATCAGCAAGTGTTTAGGTTGTGGCGTGATCAACAAAGTGCCCAAAGAGGTGTTTATATATATATATATATATATAGATATATATATATATATATATATATATATATATATATATATAAATATCCCCTTGGGCACTTTGTGGCTCAGACGTGCCGTATAGGTAGTTTTTTGTTGATCCTTTTTCACTTGTTGATCCGGAGGCCTTTTGTTGATCTAATGCCAGATGACCATATATAAATGTTGATCCGTTTTGAGCCACAACTGTCACGACGAGTAATAATAATAATTAAGCGATTTATACACGATTTTATACAAATCCACCTTTTTGGCATACGAGCAGTTCTTGATCCAATTCAAACGGGCCAATCAGGGTGCAGCATTTGCCAAGGGCTTCCTCATTGGCACGTTTGGGCTACTACATTATGGCTACAGTAACTTAATAATGTCTAGCTAGTATTTCAAAAATAATAGTCTACCTAATCTAAATATTTATAGAAATCAGTCTGGAGTAACGTGACTCCAGATCAAACCTCAATACTTGTTATTTTTTGGATGGGAATCTTTTCTTTTGTAACAACGTTACTGAGCGAATAAAGAGAAGACGCAACGGCGGATCCAGGGGGGAGCGTCATGGAGGTCATGGGAGTCATGGGGGCGTCATGACTCTCCCCCCCCCTTAGCCCAGAACTTAGGTAGACCACTAATTGAACTAAAAAATAATGAAACAGCAAATTTTTTTGCACGATCGGAGTGTTGGTGCAGTAGTATTAATTATAATTAAACATTGTTACTTAAAACATAACAGTTAAAGTACTATAACACTAAAAGCAAAATAGGTATTTTCAAAATACTTTTTCAAAATAAATTACCCTTTGAGTTTTTGTTCAAACCTCAGATATTATATTTATTTTAGGTATATCAATCAATACATAGTATAGCATAGTACAGTCTGTCTGTCTGTCTGTTTGTTCCGGCTAATCTCTGAAATAGCTGGACCGATTTTGACGGGACTTTTTTTGGCAAGTAGCTGATGTAATAAGGAGTAACTTACGCTACTGTTATTTTAGAAAAATAAAATAAAATTTCACGCGGACGAAGTCGCTGGCCCCAGCGACTTCGTCCCGTGAAATTTTATTTAGTTTAGCTAGTCTATAGATATACCGAGATTTAATGTTTAAGTTGCTATTATGTTATTGACAAAATTTTACTGTAATGTTACTATTACGTTATCCTACACAATTTGTATTATTTTGGATGAATAAATAAATAAATAAATAATAATCTATACATCTATACATTTAATAAAAATTGGAGTGTCTGTTTGTAATATTGAAAAAACCGTTTTTTACTACATGCATATGAATATATATAAGGTACATATACCAAAATAACTATTTTTATAATTTTAGTCTGTCTGTCTGTTTGTTCCGGCTAATCTCTGAAATGGCTGGACCGATTTTGACGGTACTTTTTTTTGGCAGGTAGCTGATTTATAAGGAGTAACTTAGGTTACTTTTATTTTAGAAAAATAAAGTTAAATTCCACGCGGACGAAGTCGCGGGAACACCTTGTTTTTAATAAAAACATCTTTTTTATGGTACTTGAGAATGTTGAAGCCTGTTGTTTGTAATATTGAAATAACCGTTTTTTACTACTTGCATATGAATATAAATACGGTACATACACCAAAATAACATATTTTACAATTTTTGTCTGTCTGTCTGTTTGTTCCGGCTAATCTCTGAAATGGCTGGACCGATTTTGACGGGACTTTTTTTGGCAGGTAGCTGATGTAATAAGGAGTAACTTAGGCTACTTTTATTTTAGAAAAATAAAGTTAAAAACCACGTGGACGAAGTCGCGGGAACAGCTAGTGTATAATATATTAGAGATACCTACGTGTTTTTTTATTGATGACTAGCTGTACACGGGATTTCGTCCGTGTTGAATTTAACTTTATTTTTCTAAAATATAAGAAGTTAAATTCCACGCGGACGAAGTCGCGTGTACAGCTAGTTGTCGGTAGTCTAGCGATTTATCTAGCACACCGCTTTGATTCCTGCTTGGTGGTCGAGGGTTCGATTCCTCGGACGCTGCAAACATTTGTATTCATGAGTATGATTGTTTGTAACGGTCTGGGTGTTTTCTATGTATAGATAATATATATGTATTTACGAAAAAAAACTTTGTATTTATATCAGTTGTCTAGTACCCATAACATAATCTTCAGCTAGCTTAACTTGGGTCTAGATGAAGCTGTGTGAATTGTCCTGAGATTACTATTATTACTATAATAAATCTTTTCAAATCAGCCGATGTTTATTTTTGCCATAATACGTGCTGTTACCATGTGATAATATTACGTACGTACTTATTACTGTTTTAAATGTGATGCGTTCATTATTTATATTTCCTTTGAATTAAAGACAAATGTAAGTATATATATATATATACTTACATTTGCACACTTAGTTGATCCAGCCACGATCCGTAGATATTGCTGATTCCACTGTCTCTCTCTTTCTACCACTATAACGGTAGCGTGGCGGAACGGCAACATGTTGCCGTTCCGCGTTCTACCACTATCTTTGTATTCTAATATGCGATGTTGCCGTTCCGACCGAGACCATGCGTTGTTGCCAAATGTATTCGTCGATAGTAGTAGATACCTATACTCGATATATATTTTTTCAACAATTTCCTGCAATAGTGAATCCGTATCGGCATTTTTTTTAAATGCACAAAGATTTTTTGGCTCTGAATATATTTAAAAATCATTTACTTGTGTGTTGATGAATTTATATACTAGTACATGAAGTACCTAATACTTGTTTTGATTTGAATAGGTAGCGATATTATGAATTTATTATACGTAATCTAAAGATTTTGACGAAATAAAAGTAATTAGTTATCTGTTAACCTTGACTTCATGCTGGCACCAGTATTATCAGATGATGAACATACTCTTCGAAAACTTACAGCAGAAATATCGTGTTTGGACTCATTAGATAGGTCTCGATGAATAGAGTTTAAAAAACTTAAAATAAATGGTACATTAGAAATAATGTATAAAAACCCCTTACGTAAAATTCAACCACTTTAAACTTAATAATAATAATAATTAGGAAAAGAGAAAAGCTATACATGCACTGAAAGTAATTGATGCCTTCCACACAATATTTTCAGTATTAAACAACTCTGTTTGTTCAGTAAAAGTGTAAATACACTGGTAACCTTTAATCATATTTTATATGCAAACATTACATATACAAACACTAAAGTTTTATTTCAGAATAGCCAGTAGTTTTCAAGAAATAAGTCTTTGAAATTGTACGTGTAACTTATATATATACCTACTAGTTTTTTCACCATAACAAACAACACCAATATGGCCTAGTTAGTAGTTTACCTGTGTACCAATTAATAATAATAGTAATCTCAGGACAATTCATACAGCTTCATCTAGACCCAAGTTAAGCTAGCTGAAGATTATGTTATGGGTACTGATATAAATACAAAGATTTTTTTCGTAAATACATATATATTATCTATACATAGAAAACACCCAGACCGTTACAAACAATTTAATAATAAGTTAATAGTTTAATAAGTACGTACGTAATATTATCACATGGTAACAGCACGTATTATGGCAAAAATAAACATCGGCTGATTTGAAAAGATTTATTATAGTAATAATAGTAATCTCAGGACAATTCACACAGCTTCATCTAGACCCAAGTTAAGCTAGCTGAAGATTATGATTATGTTATGGGTACTGATATAAATACAAAGATTTTTTTTTCGTAAATACATATATATTATCTATACATAGAAAACACCCAGACCGTTACAAACAATCATACTCATGAATACAAATGTTTGCAGCGTGCGAGGAATCGAACCCTCGACCACCAAGCAGGAATCAAAGCAGTGTGCTAGCTAAATCGCTAGACTACCGACAACTAGCTGTACACTCGACTTCGTCCGCGTGGAATTTAACTTCTTATATTTTAGAAAAATAAAGTTAAATTCAACACGGACGAAATCCGTGTACAGCTAGTCATCAATAAAAAAACACGTAGGTATCTCTAATATATTATACACTAGCTGTTCCCGCGACTTCGTCCACGTGGTTTTTAACTTTATTTTCTAAAATAAAAGTAGCCTAAGTTACTCGTTATCACATCAGCTACCTGCCAAAAAAGTCCCGTCAAAATCGGTCCAGCCATTTCAGAGATTTGGCGGAACAAACAGACAGACAGACAAAAATTGTAAAAAATTTTATTTTGGTGTATGTACCGTATTTATATTCATATGCATGTAGTAAAAAACGGTTTTTTCTATATTACAAACAGACACTCCAATTTTTATTAAATGTATAGATGTATAGATTATTATTTATTTATTTATTTATTCATCCAAAATAATACAAATTGTGTAGGATAACGTAATAGTAACATTACAGTAAAATTTTGTCAACAACATAATAGCAACTTAAACATTAAATCTCGGTATATCTATAGACTAACTGGCCCCAGCGACTTCGTCCGCGTGAAATTTTATTTTATTTTCTAAAATAAAAGTAGCCTAAGTTACTTCTTATTACATCAGCTACTTGCCAAAAAAAGTCCCGTCAAAATTGGTCCAGCTATTTCAGAGATTAGCCGGAACAAACAGACAGACAGACAGACAAAACTTGTAAAATATGTTATTTTGGTGTATGTACCGTATTTATATTCATATGCAAGTAGTAAAAAACGGTTATTTCAATATTACAAACAGACACTCCAATTTTATTTACATGTATAGATGTATAGATTAAAAAAAAAGTAACAGTCATAAGGCTAGTCGTATGCCTAATATATATAATAATGTAATAAATTCATTTAAACAGAAATTGCGGGAACATTATTTAAATTTGTAACTTTTTTACTGTCCTTCTCCTTTTTTCACATCTTTCTGTTATATCCATATAGTTCTCTCTATATTTTCTGATTTTCTTACTTTCAATTTGAGACTGTACTTATAATTTGATTATCGGATCATTATGTATTTACTTATATATAATATTTATACATTTATGGGTTATATTTAGATATATATTTATGTATGTATATTGTTATTTTTTTATAGAAATGTATATTTTGCTTATCTTTATTATCTTTATAAATCTTTTTTTGACATTTCTTATTTATATTAGTGCACCGCCAATAATCTTTCGCTGCACCACTCATGGTTGCCTGGTAAATAACGCGGCAAAATATTAAGTCCGCCACATGTACAAATTTTTTTGTGCATTAAAGTTAAAGAAATAAAAAAATACAATACTGTTTAATGAAAATGCGTGTTGTCTAGTGCTTTGAGATGTATCAAAATAAGGTCAACAAAAAAGTCCGTGATGGTATATGTCTATCTCTTAAGGATAACCAACAATAACCATTTTTTATCTTTTACATTTTACGGGATTTTTTTATCGTATGTTTCCCTTTAAAATCATGTAAACTATGCTATTATGTCATAATCTAAAGAAATAATAATATTTTATAGTGAAATATCCACTATAAAATACCAAAAAGTAGCAATGTAATTCGTTACGCGCGAATCACCTGTTATAAGGTCAAAGGTCGGTGCACCCCGCGTATTTGATAAATAGTGCTTCTCTGGATGTCTTTAAGAGAAAATGGCAGTATGTACGTGTATATGTACAAGTCCTTAAGTGTTAAGTTTTTCAAATGTACATACAGTAAAGAATAAATATTTTTAAACAGTACTTACGTACATTAATATAATACCTACTTTTTACTTGTATCTATTGTAATCAAAATTAAATTATAAGTTCTTAACGTGACCACGACTATGTGACCCTCTCTTGGCGCCAAAACGAGTGAAAAAATGAACAGCATACGACGACGACGCAGTATTTCCAGGGAGTACCGTTTATTCAGTTTTATTATTTGTAGAGGGATATCATAATGCTGGCATTGCAATATAAAAATATACCCAGATTAGGTATAATAAATTCATAATTGTCTTCTTCTTGTTTATGTAATTAGAGAAAAGTATATTCATGTAATGATTGATATGCCTAAATAAAGGAAGATCTGAGGTTTGCCAAAATTCGCGTACTTTAATTTTAAAGTACTTGAAAATATCTATTTTAATAGTATTTGAAGTAAACATGTTCATTTCCTTGTTTTAGAGTGACATTTCTATGACCCACCGATATGGCGGCGCGATGGAAAGATAAATTGCCTATAAAATACAAGTAAATAACCCTGGACAATTAACACAGACTGATACTGAACTGATATAAATAGATATTTTTATTTTGTAAATACATATATAATATACATATAAAACACCCAGACCGATGAAAACAATCATACTCATGAATGTATGCATCGTGCGAGAAATCGAACCCGCGACCATCGGATGTAAAGCGGTGTGACCACCGAGGCAGTCGAAATATATAAATAATCTTATGAATTTAATTTATTCTAATTTGTTTATGTGCGCGGGGTGCGGTGTACGGTGCTCCCCCTGCCTCCACCGTTGCTGGAGCTTGCATGTATGGAGCATTGCGAATATAAAATATCTAGATTAGTAAATTCATAATTGATAGACCGTTACGGTATCTATATATTCGGATTAAAATAAGTATCGCAGTAAGGACCAGTATATAAAGGGATCAACACAATTAACTGATTTTTGAAATATATATACAGAGCCAAAAGTCTTTGTGTATTCAAAAAATATCTAATTTGTTTGTGTGCGCGGGGTGCGGTGTACGGTGCAGGGGGGACCCTGCCTCCACCGTTGCTGGAGCTTGCATGTATGGAGCATTGCGAATATAAAATATCTACATTAGTAAATTAATAAAGTCATAATTGATAGACCGTTACGGTATCTATATATATTCGGATGAAAGTAAGTATCGCAGTAAGGACGAGTATATAAAGTGATCAACATAATTAATTGATTTTTGGAATATATTCAGAGCCAAAAGTCTTTGTGTATACCAAAATTTAGCCGTTCGGAGCCATTCAGTCACGAATTATTAGTAAAAAAAGTGTCGAGTATATCGTACTATCGACGAATATATATGGCCGCATCGCAAAATAGAATGCGACGTTGCCATACCGCCTGAGATATACGCGATAGGAGTCAAGTTATTCAGTGCAAAAGGTGGAATCGGCATATATATTAGGTTGTGGCGTGATCACGCCAAAGTGTTTATATAAAGAGGTTATATATATATATATATATATATATATAAACGTCGCTTCTTTGGGCATACTTTGTTGATCACGCCACAATGGGTTTTTACTAAAAACACTTGCCGCTATATATATATATATATATACCACCTTTTGCTTTGTTGATCACGCCACAACCTAAACTGATTCCACCTTTTGCACTGAATAACTTGACTCTATCGCGTATATCTCAGGCGGTATGGCAACGTCGCATTCTATTTTGCGATGCGGCTATATATAGTCGTCGATAGTACGATATACTCGACACTTTTTTTACTAATAATTCGTGACTGACTGGCTCCGAACGGCTAAATTTTTGGTATACACAAAGACTTTTTGGCTCTGAATATATTCCAAAAATCAATTAATTATGTTGATCACTTTATATACTCGTCCTTACTGCGATACTTACTTTCATCCGAATATATATAGATACCGTAACGGTCTATCAATTATGACTTTATTAATTTACTAATGTAGATATTTTATATTCGCAATGCTCCATACATGCAAGCTCCAGCAACGGTGGAGGCAGGGTCCCCCCTGCACCGTACACCGCACCCCGCGCACACAAACAAATTAGATATTTTTTGAATACACAAAGACTTTTTGGCTCTGTATATATATTTCAAAAATCAGTTAATTGTGTTGATCACTTTATATACTGGTCCTTACTGCGATACTTATTTTAATCCGAATATATATAGATACCGTAACGGTCTATCAATTATGAATTTACTAATCTAGATATTTTATATTCGCAATGCTCCATACATGCAAGCTCCAGCAACGGTGGAAGCAGGGGGGAGCACCGTACACCGCACCCCGCGCACATAAACAAATTAGAATAAATTAAATTCATAAGATTATTTATATATTTCGACTGCCTCGGTGGTCACACCGCTTTACATCCGATGGTCGCGGGTTCGATTTTCGCACGATGCAAACATTTGTACTCATCGGTCATCGATTGTTTTCATCGGTCTGGGTGTTTTATATGTATATTATATATGTATTTACAAAATAAAAATATCTATTTATATCAGTTCAGTATCAGTCTGTGTTAATTGTCCGGGGTTATTTATTATATTTTTATAAACGGTTATCTTTTTCCATCGCACCGCTCGCTATCGACAGTGAATTCATAGAAATGTCACTCTAAAAACAAAAATAGTTTTGTGTTTTGTATTTCAAATACTAAATGCAAAATAGGTATTTTCAAAAATACTTTTTAAAAAATTAAGTACCTTTATGAATTTTTGTCCAAACCTCAGATATTTTATTTATTTTAGGTATATCAATCATTACATAGTAATATAAAAACAAAGTCGCTGTCGCATCTAACAGTACATAAACAAAGAAAGAAGACTTTGGCTCTGATACCGTAACGGCCTATGAATTATGAATTTATTATACCTAATCTAGATATTTTATATTCGCAATGCTACGTACATTGTAATATCCGCCTCCATTCATTGTAACGGTGGAGGGACTAAATAGTTGAATAAACTGAATAAGCAGTTGCTCCACTCTATAGGTACTGCGTCGTCGTCGTATGCTGTTCATTTTTTTCACTCGTTTTACGCCAAGAGAGGGTCACATAGTCGTGGTCAAGTTAAGAACTTATAATTTAATTTTGATAACAATAGATACAAGTAAAAAGTAGGTATTATATTAATGTACGTAAGTACTGTACTTAAAAATATTTATTCTTTACTGTATGTACATTTGAAAAACTTAACACTTAAGGACTTGTACATATACACGTACATACTGCCATTTTCTCTTAAAGACATCCAGAGAAGCACTATTTATCAAATACGCGGGGTGCACCGACCTTTGACCTTATAACACCTGATTCGCGCGTAACGAATTACATTGCTACTTTTTGGTATTTTATCGTAGATATGTCACCATAAAATATTATTATTTCTTTAGATTATGACATAATAACATAGTTTACATGATTTTAAGGGAAACATACGATAAAAAAAAAATCCCGTAAAATGTAAAAGATAAAAAATGGTTATTGTTGGTTATCCTTAAGAGATAGACATATACCATCACGGACTTTTTTGTTGACCTTATTTTGATACATCTCAAAGTACTAGACAACACGCATTTTCATTAAACAGTATTGTATTTTTTTATTTCTTTAACTTTAATGCACAAAAAAATTTGTACATGTGGCGGACTTAATATTTTGCCGCGTTATTTACCAGGCAACCATGAGTGGTGCAGCGAAAGATTATTGGCGGTGCACTAATATAAATAAGAAATGTCAAAAAAAGATTTATAAAGATAATAAAGATAAGCAAAATATACATTTCTATAAAAAAATAACAATATACATACATAAATATATATCTAAATATAACCCATAAATGTATAAATATTATATATAAGTAAATACATAATGATCCGATAATCAAATTATAAGTACAGTCTCAAATTGAAAGTAAGAAAATCAGAAAATATAGAGAGAACTATATGGATATAACAGAAAGATGTGAAAAAAGGAGAAGGACAGTAAAAAAGTTACAAATTTAAATAATGTTCCCGCAATTTCTGTTTAAATGAATTTATTACATTATTATATATATTAGGCATACGACTAGCCTTATGACTGTTACTTTTTTTTTAATCTATACATCTATACATGTAAATAAAATTGGAGTGTCTGTTTGTAATATTGAAATAACCGTTTTTTACTACTTGCATATGAATATAAATACGGTACATACACCAAAATAACATATTTTACAAGTTTTGTCTGTCTGTCTGTCTGTTTGTTCCGGCTAATCTCTGAAATAGCTGGACCGATTTTGACGGGACTTTTTTTGGCAAGTAGCTGATGTAATAAGGAGTAACTTACGCTACTGTTATTTTAGAAAAATAAAATAAAATTTCACGCGGACGAAGTCGCTGGGGCCAGCTAGTCTATAGATATACCGAGATTTAATGTTTAAGTTGTTATTATGTTGTTGACAAAATTTTACTGTAATGTTACTATTACGTTATCCTACACAATTTGTATTATTTTGGATGAATAAATAAATAAATAAATAATAATCTATACATCTATACATTTAATAAAAATTGGAGTGTCTGTTTGTAATATAGAAAAAACCGTTTTTTACTACATGCATATGAATATAAATACGGTACATACACCAAAAATAAAATATTTTACAATTTTTGTCTGTCTGTCTGTTTGTTCCGGCTAATCTCTGAAATGGCTGGACCGATTTTGACGGTACTTTTTTTGGCAGGTAGCTGATTTATAAGGAGTAACTTAGGCTACTTTTATTTTAGAAAAATAAAGTTAAAAACCACGTGGACGAAGTCGCGGGAACAGCTAGTGTATAATATATTAGAGATACCTACGTGTTTTTTTATTGATGAATGTTGTACCTGTTGTTTGTAATGTTGAATTTAACTTTATTTTTCTAAAATATAAGAAGTTAAATTCCACGCGGACGAAGTCGGGTGTACAGCTAGTTGTCGGTAGTCTAGCGAGTTAGCTAGCACACTGCTTTGATTCCTGCTTGGTGGTCGAGGGTTCGATTCCTCACGCTGCAAACATTTGTATTCATGAGTATGATTGTTTGTAACGGTCTGGGTGTTTTCTATGTATAGATAATATATATGTATTTACGAAAAAAATCTTTGTATTTATATCAGTACCCATAACATAATCTTCAGCTAGCTTAACTTGGGTCTAGATGAAGCTGTGTGAATTGTCCTGAGATTACTATTATTACTATAATAAATCTTTTCAAATCAGCCGATGTTTATTTTTGCCATAATACGTGCTGTTACCATGTGATAATATTACGTACGTACTTATTAAACTATTAACTTATTATTAAATTGTTTGTAACGGTCTGGGTGTTTTTTCTATGTATAGATAATATATATGTATTTACGAAAAAAATCTTTGTATTTATATCAGTACCCATAACATAATCTTCAGCTAGCTTAACTTGGATCTAGATGAAGCTGTGTGAATTGTCCTGAGATTACTATTATTACTATAATAAATCTTTTTCAAATCAGCCGATGTTTATTTTTGCCATAATACGTGCTGTTACCATGTGATAATATTACGTACGTACTTATTAAACTATTAACTTATTATTAAATTGTTTGTAACGGTCTGGGTGTTTTCTATGTATAGATAATATATATGTATTTACGAAAAAAATCTTTGTATTTATATCAGTACCCATAACATAATCTTCAGCTAGCTTAACTTGGGTCTAGATGAAGCTGTATGAATTGTCCTGAGATTACTATTATTATTAATTGGTACACAGGTAAACTACTAACTAGGCCATATTGGTGTTGTTTGTTATGGTGAAAAAACTAGTAGGTATATATATAAGTTACACGTACAATTTCAAAGACTTATTTCTTGAAAAACTACTGGCTATTCTGAAATAAAACTTTAGTGCTTGTATATGTAATGTTTGCATATAAAATATGATTAAAGGTTACCAGTGTATTTACACTTTTACTGAACAAACAGAGTTGTTTAATACTGAAAATATTGTGTGGAAGGCATCAATTACTTTCAGTGCATGTATAGCTTTTCTCTTTTCCTAATTATTATTATTATTAAGTTTAAAGTGGTTGAATTTTACGTAAGGGGTTTTTATACATTATTTCTAATGTACCATTTATTTTAAGTTTTTTAAACTCTATTCATCGAGACCTATCTAATGAGTCCAAACACGATATTTCTGCTGTAAGTTTTCGAAGAGTATGTTCATCATCTGATAATACTGGTGCCAGCATGAAGTCAAGGTTAACAGATAACTAATTACTTTTATTTCGTCAAAATCTTTAGATTACGTATAATAAATTCATAATATCGCTACCTATTCAAATCAAAACAAGTATTAGGTACTTCATGTACTAGTATATAAATTCATCACCACACAAGTAAATGATTTTTAAATATATTCAGAGCCAAAAAATCTTTGTGCATTTAAAAAAATTCCGATACGGATTCACTATTGCAGGAAATTGTTGAAAAAAAATATATCGCGTATAGTATCTACTACTATCGACGAATACATTTGGCAACAACGCATGGTCTCGGTCGGAACGGCAACATCGCATATTAGAATACAAAGATAGTGGTAGAACGCGGAACGGCAACAAGTTGCCGTTCCGCCACGCTACCGTTATAGTGGTAGAAAGAGAGAGACAGTGGAATCAGCAATATCTACGGATCGTGGCTGATCATCCAGGTAAATGTAAGTATATATATATATACTTACATTTGTCTTTAATTCAAAGGAAATATAAATACTGAACGCATCACATTTAAAACAGTAATAAGTACGTACGTAATATTATCACATGGTAACAGCACGTATTATGGCAAAAAATAAACATCGGCTGATTTGAAAAGAT